>NC_022028.1:34765612-34788098 GCF_000317375.1 Microtus ochrogaster | reverse complement strand
CAGGACTGCAGGTGTTTGGGGCAGGTCTGCGGATATTTGGGGCAGGTATGCAGATGTTTGGGGAAGGTCTGCAGGTGCTCGGAGCAGGACTGCAGGTGTTTGGGGCAGGTGTGTAGGTGCTTGGGCCAGGACTACGGGTGCTTGGGCAGGTCTGCAGGTGCTTGACTGTGTTGGGATCTCCTGTCCTGCCACCTGCCAGCCTTCTGAGTATTTGCAAGGGCCGGGTGAATTGCTGCGATCACAAGAGACCCCAGAACACTCCTGGCTTACGGTGATTCCTCAAATAGCCCTAGGAATCTTTCGTGTTTGTGCAAGAACCAGAAAACTAACCCAAGAAACAAGTGGCAGCATGAAGCCCAGGTTGGAGTAAGCCTGTCCCAGCATCAGAGAGCTCGAGTGGACTGAGCTGAGCTCTGAGCCTTGGTGGTCTAGCCTGAGAACCCTTCACCATTCAGATTTCCCAACCATTCCAAGAGCATGGGTTCCTCGTGTTGAAATGCCCAGATATAAGAGCTAGGGTAGTTTGAGAAAGACTGAGAGAATGATGGGTAGAGATAGAAATAAATGAAAAGGTGCTAGGGTGAGAGAAGTTTCCAGAAGGACATAAGGCATCAATGGTGTCTCTTATGTCATTCCCTCTGCAGGTGAACCTGGCTGTCCTGGATGAAGCTCAAGTGTGTAGATGGGGGCTGCACCCTGTGCACCCATCCTTCAAGCTGTGCCATGTGAGCGATTTCCCGTGACTGAGTTTAAGTTTAGGGACGCCTCCTCACTTGACCTGCTCAAGGCAAAAGGGTCCAGAAAGTCCAATCAAATATTCAAGAAGTTTGGTAACATCCAGAAAAATAGGCTAGAGCTTCTGAGTTAAAGTAGTGAGAAATGCAAGTGAGGAGGGTGGGGAGGATTGCTTTCCGTCAGCGCTCATGAAAAAGGTCTGCAAAATCAATCAGAAACTCAGTCAGTTCATTTCAAAGTCCTGGGAGTCTAGACAGAAGTTAAAGCTTCACATGGATTGAGGTGGATAGTTGGAAATTTGGTCGATCCAAACTCTAGCAAGATTTCAACCTAAGATCCGGATCAGTCCAGAGTTCAGTGGGGGTGAGTCCAAGCTGTAGACTCCAATATTTAGTGGGATTCATCATCGTGTCAACCTGACCATGTCAACCAGGCATAAATAGGACCAACATCTGGGTGCAGGACTGGAGTTGCCAGGCAGATGGAGGCAGGAGATTGGCTGGCTGTGTGCTATGCCCTGGGAGCCAAAGTGGAAACCAAGTAGTACTGCCTGAGAGTTTTTGGTAGATTTTCTACTAATGGTGAAGATGGCAAAGCCAGTTAGAGTGTTGTTCCCAAACAAGACCCTACGATTGCCTTCAGGAAACCTCAAATGCCACTTTATTGACCCTCTGTGGCTCCAGACATGGCTGAGCCATTAGACATTGTAAAAGCCATCCCCATCCTCCCAGTCCAGCCAATGGGCAGCAAGCTAATATGTCCTCACCTAAAGAACAATGGCTGGGAAGGTACACGTAGCACACACTTGTCCCCACATGGCCTGCCTGTCTGTTCTCCCCCGCTCCTTCCCCTCTTTGGTCAGAGCCGAGTAGGTAAAGCCAAGAGCTGGCTGGCGCCCCAGCACATGGAGGCGTAGCTGGGCTCTGACCCAGTGCCTCAAACAGGTTCCATATGGCCCTCCCGGCTGCCCCTCACTCCCTTTCCCACCTGGGCTGTCTCTGAGATTAACTTCTTTTCCTGGTTGTTAGCAAACAGCCGTAGGGGAGGGGTTGCTGATGAGCCTGGGGGCTGAGCTGTGTGGAATTCTCATCACGAGGCTGACCAAAGAGAGACCCATTTCCTGGGTAGTTGAGACAGGGGACACGAAGGGGACAGATGGCTTGAGCGTAGTAGAGATGCTATCTGCTCTTCCAGCACCGCCATAGCACAGTCTTCAGGCTTATGAGCCGTGATGCCCAGGACTGAGGCATTGGGTAGGATGAGCCCTGACGACGTTGCTGGAGCTTGGGTCTGCAGTCCTGGTGATCATAGCTGCACTTTGGCCTTGACTTAAGCTTCCTTTTCCTGAGCTTGCCTTTCTCCTCCGAGGTTCTGACTTAAAGGTCTGCTTGTGACCCAGGAGTCAGGGCTGCGTAAATACGTCAGCTGACTGCCACCCAAAGAAAAGTTTGGGAAGTAAAGAAAGCCTTTGGGTTCTATGCCAGTTCTTCTTGTCCTTAGGGGCCCTGGCCAGGCCTGGAGCCTTAGCTTCTCTGCCTGTAAACCACACAGATCCTGACCTGGGTACCCAGAAACCTCTCCAGCATGTGTCCTCTCACCTTTGAACTTTTCTGCCTCTTCCCCTGCCCCACCCCTCCAAGGCCATCTCAGACTGGTCCAGAGACTGCTCATCCCCGCCTGAGCTCTTGGCTGAACCACGTCCTGGTCTTCTTAATTCTCATCCCTCTTCCATCCTGTCACCACCCTTGCCCAGAAGCTGGCCTCCAGGTCTGGGGTTCTGGGCATCTGAACAGCTCCCGAGCCTGTCCTGCAGCCCATGCGGCCACATTGTTGGCCCTGATTTAGGAACCTGTGCTCTTGCCCGGAGAGATCAAAGCAGAAGGCCGCTTTGTTTTCAGCGATGATATCTGGCTGCGGCAGGTGGTGGTTTAAAATCTCCGCCCTGGATAGCCCTCGGGGATCTCTGGCCATCTCATTTTCCCTCGTGGAGAATGGAATCCAGATCTCCACGCTTCCCCAGAATTCCATCTGCGGTGCTCTCAGGGGCAGCGGGAGAAGGAGGACAGCTCAGCCATGCCGCCAGCCTCCCTCTGTTCCCAAGCTGTGGGCAGAGGGAGGAAAACCATCCTTGCAGATGAAGGGCTAATGGCTCACAGTGGTCTGTGGCTCTGCAGACAGACGTTTAAGGGACCCCCTACCCCAACTCCCCACCAGGGGGCTGTAGTTTCAAGGGCACTGGGAAGTAAAATTCGGGGTGGGAGATGGTTTGGCGAGTCAAGGTACTTGTCCCCGAGGCTGGCGAGTTGAGTTTTATCCCCAGAACCCACGTACGCACGCGTGCACGCCGCACGCACGCCGCACGCATATGCATTCACGAGACACAAAAAATATACTAGGCTGGTAAAATAGGTATTTCATGCAGGGCGGTTACCCTCAGACTAGGGTGTGAGCGTGACTGTGTGAGAAACCAGCCCCACCCCACAGCCAGGCTTCCAGGAGGTCCTCCCACAGTAGCAGCGGACACCAGTGGAGGATTGGCCCCTGGCGTTTCCTTGATTTCTCAAGCCCTCTGGGATCCACTAGGGTCAGTTCCTGGAAACGCTGAGCAGTTTCCCAGACTGGCCCTCCAGGCTCTGCTGACTCACGGGCGGCAGGACAGCCGTTTCCTGCCGGAGCTCAGCCAGGGAGTCATCCTCCTGCCCATCCGCTTCTTGCCACAGGAACAGCTCCTTCTGTCCTGAGCAGGACAAGAGCATTGAGGACAGAAAATATTTCTTTGCAGGTTCTTCTGCCTTCTGAGAGGACCCGCAGGTTTAGAGGGACACCCAGAGTTGGGCTGCTCCCTTGCTGCCGTGGAGGCCCTGGGGTTGGTTGGAGTCAGGAAGGCTCCAGAGAGGCAGGGGTGGGGAGGCACTTTAGTGCAACCTTGTCTGCATCGGGTGTGAAACTAGTTAAGTTGGCCACCAAGAGGGAAGTGAAGAGAGGAAGTGAATGACCTGGGCATGTTACTAACTGACCTCCCTGCTTGTACCACCTTGAGATAGGTCTCCAACCCCGCTGGGGCTCCTCCATGTCTGACTTCACCCAAGCTGTAAGCAGCCTTGACTTGTGATGGGCTCTATGGTGCAGTCCTAGCAGTGGATTGCTCCCTTGCTCTTGCCTCAGGGCCTTTGAACTTGCTCTCTGTGATTATTCTTCCCTAGCTTTTACTTATTAAAATTCTTTTCAAACTTAAGACCTCAGTCTAAATGTTACTTCGCAGGCCTTGTCCATTCCTCTACACTTGGTTGGGATATTTATTTTGTCCCTTTGTCTCTCTCTCTCTCTCTCTCTCTCTCTCTCTCTCTCTCTCTCTCTCTCTCACACACACACACACACACACACACACACACACACACACACACTAGATTTCTCCTTCCAGGACCTTAGTGCGGTTACAACCAATATTTCTTCAGTGTCCATCATCCCTTCTTGAAGATGGCTTTGACCATGTTTGCCTGATGCACTGTGCATCCCCCACCAATGACAGGTGTTTCTAGATCTTTGTCAAATGACTTGCAGACCGTGATCCGTTCACTGGCGAAGCGCCAGCGAACCAGCTTGTTGCTTCATGCATGGAAACCTTCCTCGGAGATTTAGCCTGCTCTAAATGAACGCACTGCCTCTGGAAGCAGAGAACCTCGTGGAGGAACCCAAGCTGAGGCTAAGTGGCTAGCTGATAGGAAACCCTGGGGAAGCAAGGCTGGAGATGGAGGCAAACTGGAGTGCATGGGACAAGTTGAGCAAGGCCTGCTCGGGCTTTGGAGGAAAGTGAGCCCCAGCCCATCTCCATCTTTTGATCTTTCAAGGCAGCTGGAAATGTGGGGATCATATGCAATCTAATGTCAGTTGCAATCAACCTAAGGGCCACACCCAGGGGCTGCACTTCATCGCCTGGCCTAGTTCTAAGATTCTGGGTGGAAGAGGGGCAGCTTCCCTTCATCTCAAGGCTTGTCCAACCTGCTTTTCCCTCTCAGATTCTACCTGTGCCCCACTGTCTAAGACTTAGACCCCCTTCATTCTGCACAGAGCCCTTTGTTTAGGTCTCCTTGGAGAGTTGCATGCACCCATCCCCTGCCAAGGGCACTATTGACTGCTGGTGACCCAGCCAGCCGTCCCTTGATGAGGACACTACTGGCTGCAGGTGGCACATGTATCCATTCCCTTTGGGGGTCACTGGTGGCTGCCAATGGCTCACAGCTGCATTCTGTGACACTGGAGGCAGCTGGGTAGCAGGGAACGTCTCCGCTCTGTGTCCACATCCGTGCCCAGTTGCCAGGATACAAAGACTCACCCTGCCTTAATTTGAGACAGCTTTAAAGGCTCTCAGTGCCTCTTCCAGAACAGTCAAGGTCCTACCTACAGCCACATCCGGGTCAGCTGGTCCTTGCCATTCCCATCTCCCTTAGGTCCTGGTAGGTATGTCTCCTACAGAGGTTCATGACTTACTTTCTGCACTGCTATGCAGAAAGTAAGTTCTTAGAGTTGCTATGATTTCAAGGAACCCTCTCTAGGCCTTCTCCCTAGCCATTCCCTGTAAATAGACGTTTCTCTCCTGCCCGCCTGTTCCCAAATACCTGGTGGCCACTTCTCAAATAATTGACTCAGAGGCATAATATTGCTTATAAAAGCTTGACCAATAGCTCAGGCTTATTACTAACTAGCTCTCACATTTTAAGTTAACCCATATTTCTTATTTGTGCTCTGCCACATGGTGGTACCTTTATTAGCATGGCACGTTCATCTCCTGCTCTCCCTGCATCTGACAGGCAACTCTTGACTCCGCCCTTCTTCCCATCATCCTTAGTTTCGTCAACTTACCTATTCTTCCTGCCTGGCTACTGGAAATCAGTATTTTATTAGACTAATTCAAGTGACAAATCTTTACAGTGTACAAGAGGATTATTCCACAGCAACTCCCTTCAGACATCTCGCTTTTTTTCTCTTTTGGAGATCTCTCCACCAAACCTCAGTCTGTAATGAGCTTCTGTCTCCTCCTGCCTTATATTCCTCTCTCTGCCCAGCCATATCACTCCTGTCTCCACCTCCCTAGTGCTGAGATTAAAGGTGGGGGATCCCAAGTATTGGGATCACCTTTGTGTGAGCTGTTTCTCTTACAGACGGAATCAATTTTATGTAGCCCAGGGTGGCCTTGAACTAACAGAAATCCATCTGCCTCTATCTCCTGTCTCCGGAGTCCTGGGATTAGAGGTGTGCGCCCCCACTCCCTGGCCTCTAGTGGCTTAGCTCTGCACTCTGATCTTCAGGCACGCTATAGTTGTTAAAACCCAAACAAAATATCACTACAAAGGGACAGAAGGATGGATGGGAGAGGGAGAGAGGAAGAGAAACACAATATCATCAAATGAAGAAAGCATATCGTAAACCTTTAGGAGCGCCTTCTTCACCCTCAGCCTTCTTCTCCACCTCCTGCTGGGACCTGCTCAGTCCTGCCACTTAAGACTGCCGTTATAGGTGGCCCTCCGCGAGGGAAATCTGCTCTCCCCATGTGCTAGTCCCACCTTACATTTTGGACCTCTGTGGGTCCAGTGACACTCTGGGCCTGAAAGGATGGGGCTGTGAGAAAGAAAGACGTGGGGGCCCTCGGGGGTAAATGAGCAGGTGCAGCCAGCCAGCCACCCTGACAACATATGCTTTGCTCCCCGTTCCCGGGAACAAGCCTCGCTTGTTATAAAAACAAAACAACCCATCTCTCTTGGTGCTCAGTTAATGCATCTTTGAAGTCGTGTGACTCCAGGAGGGTCCAGGCTGCCACGGATCCTCTGTGTGTTTGGTCAGGCTGTTTGCCAGCCCTGTGCCTGTCTGACATGGCCCCCCGTCCTCGTGTCTGCAGCAGTAAATCTCGCAAGTGTTTGCCATGGGAGGGGAAAGAGGTCGGATGTCAGGCGAAGGGCTGCCGGGCAGGGGGCGGGCGTCATCGCGTCCTTGCTCCTTGCTTCGCAGATAGGCCGCCTGTGAGGATGGACAGTATTTGAGGGGAGCCTAGGTTTCATGTGTCTGTCCCTCCACTATGACTGGGAGGTAGAGCTAAAAATCCTGGAAGGTTACCCCCCCACACCTTCACGTGCGGAGTCTGGGACCCACTAATTTGCACTCCGGGGAACTGCTTGTATATGGCTTTAGTATCACACTTTCTCCAAGTTCTCCCTTTCCACAGGGGGCCGTGTTTGGGGCTGTGTTTTGCCGCGAAGGAACGACAGTGGCACAGGTCCAAGCCGGGAAATGAGGGTCGTACTTCTTCCACACGGCACCCGCCATGTGATCTTGTTCCAGCAATTTCGTGCCTCGGGCCTCTGTGTCTTGGCCCGGAGCTGCAGAACTCCTGTGCTGGGCTGTCTGTTCAGTCCAGATTTCCCAGGGGTCTCGGCGTTTTCACTGCTCTGGAAGGGTTTCTTCCTCTCATCTCATCTGACTGAAAGAGGCAGCTGAGGGTCCCTACTCTGGCCCTCTTTGGGACCCTGAGCCAGGACAGAGGACGGTGGGAATGAGGTGCTAAGGCTGGACCTTGATGAGATTTTCCCCCAAGGCCGGCACATCTGGTCTCCATTTCCCTCTGTGGCAGGCGTGGCTGAGTGGAGCTTTTCTCTATAGCTCCAAGCAAACTCTCTGAAGGCTGGGTTCAGGCCTCTCTTGCTTTTGGACAACCTAGGGCTTTCTCCTAAGACCACAGCCACCCTTCCCTAGGGGAGTCCCCAGCAGGCAGGTGAGTCTTGCATCAGAGGGGCGGGGGGGGGGGGGGGGGAGAGCACTTAGGGTATGGCCAGGGAAGGAGGAGGTCCCCAAGGAGTTAGGGTTGTTGGAACCCCTGAAGAAAAGGGTCAGAGAACCAGTGTTGACCTCCTAGGCTGTGAGGGTGCCAAGGGGCCACAGGAAGAGGTACTCAGAGATCTCAGGGTCACTGTCATCTTCAGAGCAGTTGGAGTGGAGGTATCTCATCTAGTTTCCTGTAGTCTTACTGGCCCTCGGACCCTCGAGCACAGAGAGACTAAGAATCCTGTAGGGAAAGGGTGAGACTTTGCGGGTCACACACTAATTTAAGAGACAAGCTTGTACTCGTTAACTGGAGGATCCCCTAGGACCTCCTACAAGGGGTGGAACACCATGGTAGCTCAGAACACCAGTTCTGGGGTCTCACAGGTACAGATGGAGTGCTGGCCCTATAGAACCCATGAGTCAGCTTCGAGTCGGTTTATTGTGCAGTGTGGAAGGGGAAAAGAATGTAGAACTGGATAAGCATGAACACTCAGCCTGGCTTGTAGGAAGCCATTAGTAAATGCTGCAGACAGCTATTACGCATTACTGACCCTCCCTCCATCCCTCACCTCCGTTAATCCTGGCATCCATCTATTCATTCACCCTTCCTTCCTTCCTTCCTTCTTTCCCTCCTTCCCTTTATACTCTTATCAGTTCATTCATCTTTCCATCCATCTCTCTATCTAGCTATCCCCTTCCATTTATCCCTCCTTCTATCTTTCCTTTTTCTTCAACCCATTCTTCCATCTTTCTATCCTTCTTTCCTTCAGAGTATCCTTCCTGGCATCCATTTATCCCCCCTCTATCCCTCCATTCTTCAAGGCCTTCTTCTCTCTCCCTCTCTTGCATCCATCCATCCATCCATCCCTTTCCTATTCCTTCATTCTTTCTTCCATCCTCCCTGTGTGGAGGGATCCTAGAGTTTGTGCAGCTGGCTCATCGGTTCGCTTGTCAATTGTGCAGACCCTGAACCGTCCCTCAGAGGTCCTGATTCCGTGTTGGGCCCAGAACCCTGCATGCCACAACCATCTTCCTGGTCATGAGGATCAGGTGGCCCTTAGACCCTTCTCCAAGTAGCTCATTGCATTTTACCAAGGGGGAAACTGATGCTGAAAGGGTGACTTCCTCTTTGATACAATGAAGATGGGGCCTCTTTTCCCTCGGCTTCCCCTCTGCCTCCACGAGTGTGATGTTTGGGACGAGTGTGACAGCGTGCAGAAGGCTACTGACAGCCTTCCCTCCCCCTCCCCTGCCGGCTCCCACAGGAGCCTTGTCAGGACCTGGATTTATTCCTCTCCCCCAGCTTTCTACCCTTTATTTCCTGCTTTATTTATGCTCTTTGCCTTTTATCTCCTGCCTGGTGGGCCCACAGGGACCATTATGTCACTGTGGCTGTGTCCACATCTAACTCTGGCCCTGGGGGTTGAGCCCCAGCCAGCCCTCATTACTTATTCTCCAGGTCTCCAGGGCCCAGTGCAGCTGTCTCTGTCCCTGTCCAGCCTGGGTGACATTCCCTTCAGACAGGACTATTGTGAGGGGGACATGGGATGATCGGGTCAGATAGGCTACTGGCGGCTTGTCTGGGACCAGGATGAAGGTGACCTTTCAGGAATTAGTTGGATGGTAGGAGACAGCAGGCTCTCAGGATTTCATAGTCCTAGTCTGGACTGGGCCAGTGACTCTGAATTTGTGGCTCCAATCCGCAGTTGCTTCCAGGACTCCTGGGAGTATAGCAAGTATGCCCCAAATTATATTCATATTCTCTCTCTCTCTCTCTCTCTCTCTCTCTCTCTCTCTCTCTCTCTCTCTCTCTCTCCTTGTCTGTTTGTCTGTCTGTGTCTCACTTTTACCTGGAGCCCAGCAGTTCAGCTAGACTGTTGGCCAGAGCCATCCAGGGGTCCTCCTGTCCTCCTGTCTGCTTTCCCCACGATGGGATTACAGACACACATCGCTGTGCCTGCCAGGCTTTTATGTGGGTGCTTAGCATCTAAACCCAAGTCCTCATGCTTGAGCAGCAAGCTCTTCACCAGCGGAGCACACCCCTCCCCACCTCTTCACCCCATCAGTTTGGTTTCTTTATAAACTAATGGGTACTCCAGAGAAAGGCAGGTCCCAGCTCCATGGCCAATGCATGGGAAGTTTTAGACCGAACAGAGGGAACAGAGGCACAGTGCACTGAATGACAGTCCCTAAAAGATGTCCATGTCCCGACTCTCAGAACTGTGCCTGTAACCTCACTAGGATAAAGGGTCTTTGCATCTAGAATTGAGTTAGGGATCTGGGAATGAGGTTATCCTGAATTAAGGATGGTCCTCAAACACTCCAACAACAAGTAAAAGACAAAAGAAGACACCAAAGGGAGCCTGCTGCTGGAGCCAGGGCGGCAGACCAGGTCCCACATGAAGCATCCTCGAGGCCTTTGGAGGCAGCTCGGTCTTGCTGGGTCCTTATTTCAGTCCCCTGGCTTGCTTCAAGCCTCAGCAAGTGAGCTCATTTGTTCTGACAGTCCCAAGGGGCAACTCAGAGAGCAGCTATGCTTCTCTGTTGTGGGACCTGTCAGGGTCATGAGTAGCTGCTGTGCTGCACGGTAGGATGCAGAACACTGAGCCAGGGATCACCTCTTAGAACCCATGCCTTGGGGAAGAGGGGAAAGTGGAGGAAGTGGGGGGCTACCAATAGAGTAATGGAGCAGAGTCAGGGGGCCTGCCCTGGATGTCATACCAAGTGATAGGATCACAGGCAGGGAAGTCACCATGCAGCATAACCCACTCTGGCAGGGTTTGTGGCTACGGGAGGGATCTGTCCCCAAGCTCAGCCTGCCTTTCTGTTCTGCAGATAGGCTTGTTGTCTATCCTGAAACCTTCCACCCGCTCACCAGACTCTCCATTCTGGAGGCCAAGCTGCCTCGGCACCGTCAAAGCCAGGAATTCATGACCATTACAGCAGGGATGGTACCCACTGTTTATGAGAGATTATCACACGCCTGACCCTTTCCTGAGTACTTTATGCTCATGAATTAATCTATTTCTCACATTCCTGTCAGCCCATTTTGCAGAGTAGGAGAGGGAAACTTCAGAGAGGTTGAGTTGCTTGTCCAAAGTAACTCGCCTAGGAAGTGGGGGAACCTAGGACTCAATCATGGTGTTACACCATCTCCTGCCCGCCTCCCAACAGACTCTGGAGACATCACACTAGGTGTGGGAGAGTAACTCTGGGATGGAACGTCCATTCATCTGTTTCATTCTTCCTCACACTCTCATATATATGGAAATTATATACATACATGTACACATATATACACATATATATTTCCCTACATGCATTGTTTCAGAGCTTTTATTTAAAGCATTTTGTTGCTCAATAATCTTTAGTGACTCCCCTTGATTTCCTGAAAATCCCCAACTTAGAGCTGGAGGTGTAAGTTGGTAGAAAGCTTGTTTAGCATGCAGAAGGCCTTGGGTTTGAGAATAAACTAGCCCAGCATCAACCAGATGTGGTGGCACACAGCTGGAATGTCAGCACTTGGCATCTGGAGCCAGGATGACCAGTGGTTTCAGATCATTCTACATAGCAGTTGGAGATCAGTCTGGGTTATATGAGACCCTTGCTCAAGAAAATAAACAGGGCTAGCTTAAGAGCAAATGCTGTTCTTCCAGAGGGCTCAAGTTCAATTCCCAGCACCCACATTGGGCAGTTTACAACCACCTATAGCTTAAGCTCTAAGGGCATCCAATGCCTCTGACCTGAGGGCACCTGCACATGCACATAATTAAAAATAATTTAAAAATCTTAGCTGGGTCGTGGTGGTGCACACCTTTAATCCCAGTCAGTACTCAGGAGGCAGAGACAGGTGGATCTCTGTGAGTCTGAGGGTAACCTGGTCTACAGATGGAGAAAACCAGAAAGCAAGCCTGTAGCGGGTCTGTCTGACGTTCCCAGTTCCCTATGACATCCCCCTGCAGAAGGATCTTCTGCTTGTGGGTCCTTTCCGAGTGTTTTCCTCTTGAGACCCTCCGTATCCACCTGCCTCCCTGCTTTGGGCTTTCCTCATCCCCTTTACCCACCCATCCTCAAGGCTACTAAAGCCCACTTCCCACAGTAGGCCTGCAGAGCCCACCCGGCCCTCGACCACCCAACTTCCACAGCCCTGCAGCAATCCTTGTCCTGTTCTTCAATACGTGGCTGGTTTGGGTCTACCTCCCAGCAGCTCGGTTAAACCAAACTTCTCACGTGATCTTAGGAGAGAAGCCATGATACACACCTGGTGATGTACAGAGCCAGCGTTTTCCAGGAGTCAGCAGGCCTACGAATCACACGGGTACCTTGTTTGAAAGTCGTTCCAGAGTCTAGTGGCCCTGAGTGGAACTGAGGCCGCATTTATAGCCAGGTTCCAGGGGATTCGACTGCTTCTGTTATGGGACCACACCTGGGTACCAGGGCTCACCACTGGCAGAGTTTCCAGCCCCCAGAACCTGAATCAAGCAGCAGGTCTGGGCCACTGAGTCTCTTCTCACTGGAGCCTCCACAGCCCCCGCTCCCCAGAACTGAGGGGTGGCCAGGATGGCAGCACCAGGCTAGCTTTCCATATCTGTACAGTTGTGGCTCTATGTGGCTGAAGATACCAGTGATTCCAGATGCAAGAGTAGAACTAGATCGGAATAGCTAAGTATTCTGGCCAGGTACTTTGAGGGTATCAAGGAAGGATACCCAGCCTGCAAAGCCACCAGCTCTGTAAGGCCACCATCACCACCCATCCCAAGGCACAGGCAGCTCACAGCTCACAAGGACCAGGAGGATGGTCCATGAGCGATTCTGCAATCTCAACACCAGCCGAGCTGGGTGCTAGCTGGCAAGGACTCCAATCAGGGCACCCAGGAAATGCTGAGGTTAGAAGGCTCAGGGTGCCCTCTGCTGGACCCTGGAGCTATTTCACCCCTAAGTCCCAGGAGGGAAGGGATCAGGATTCCACAGTCCACAGATCTAAACTCCAGGTGGGACGAGGGGGTCACAGGTTGCAGTTTTATAGGCAAACTGAGCTACAGAGAGGGTCTCCTCCCTCCCTCCCTCCTCCTCCACCACCATCTCTTTTCTCTCGTCCCTCAACATCAGCACCAGCATTGATCAGAAGCGGCTCATGCTTAGAGTTGGCAGCCTGAAGCCTGGCTTGTGCTGTGTCCCCAGGAGGCTCCTGCTTTGTGCCTGCTCTGGCTGTTCCTGTGGTGCATAATGAACCCGGGTCCCAGTGGCTCTAGTTGGTCGTGGGACTCAGAATGCAGTCTGGGGCTAGGTCCAGGGTCATTCTTACAGAGACAGTCACCAGGTGAGCACCAGGGGGCAGGTGCCTCGCAGTCAAGACCACAGCCATGCATCTCAAGTGCAGGAGACCTGTGGTGGGAGAGGAAGACAGATAAAGAGGAGCCTGCCCCCCATCCATCCATTCATTCCCCAAGTCCAGTGTGATGGCTGCTTTGAGCCTTCAGGATACTTACAAGGCCAGGCATCAGGGCATCCAAACCCCTGCCTCGGACTCACTTTGTTACAGCTGTCCGAGGATACAGAATCCTAATGTTTGAGTGTTAATTTCTTAATTTAAAACACCACCACCACCACCACCAACAACAAAACCCCAGCTTAGTTGGTAGCGTGCTTGCGTGACATGCACAGTGTTCTGGGTCTGACCCCAGACGGGTGGTAAGACATGGAATGTTTTCCCAGAACTCATGGGGTAGACTTGGGAAGATCAAGACTTTGAGGTCAGCCTGGATACATAAGACTCTGCATGGAAAGAGGAGGAGGAGGAAAAAGAGGAGAAGGAGGGGAGAAAGGGAAGATGGTGATATAAAAGCACCCAGGAGAAGGGACTCCGGGGCTCCTTGGGTGGGGAGGTGTTAGCATGTAAGCGACTGATGCTACTTTAGACAGGGATGTTGGAAAAAAACCCACGGTCTGAGGGTGGCTTTTGCAGGCCTCTGGAAGGTGGCTGGCAACCTCCCTCCTCCACAAGAACTGTGTGGGATTAGTACAAGTCCTGTTTCTCCTCAGATCGGATGGCCACAGTCAAACCACGTCAACCAATGAACACAAATCACCCCAAGAGCTCACACTAGTAAGCTCTATGAGCCCCGTGTGTCTAAAATGTCCCTGCTGACACATTATGCTGTCAATTCTATGAAATGTCAACTATAAGACTATGGACCTCTCTGTCACCCTCAGACGCTGATTTGCTTTCTGCCAGTATAGGCTAAGCTTTCATTTTCTAGAATCTTCTGTGAATGGAACCCTCAGAATGTACTTTCGTGGGGATGGGTGGTCTGGTTTTTTTATTCAGCCTAACTATCCCTTTAAGAAAGTGTGTGTGTGTGTGTGTGCGCGCGCGCACATATGTACAGAAATGTGCATACCCATATGTGTGCATGTGGAAGCCAGAGACCAGGGTCTTCCTCAGTCACTCTCCACCTTAGTTTTAGGACAGTCTCCTAGTGAACTCTGGGATCCCTGTTTCAGCCAGAGTGGCTGAATCCTTGTCAGTCCCTGGAATATGCCTTTTTCCGGTGCTGGGGTTACAAGTGTTAGCAGCCACATGGGGCTCACACAAGGATGCTGAGGATTCAAGCTCTGGTCCTGTGATTGCAAAGTCAGCAGTTGACCCACAGAGCCACCTCCCCAGACCTGACCAAATGATCCTGATAGACTCCCAGCCACTGTCGGCGTCCATAGGTGATCAGTTCTTATAGCTAAGCAGCATTTATACCCCCACGGCATCTCTTACTGTGACCATTAGGGAGGACCTATTTGTGGGGACATATGATTTGACTTCTCCTGAGCAAATGCCTAGGTGTAAAAAGAAACCACAACTCTGTTCTCGGAAATGGCCAACGGGCTAGCCTCTCACTGGTGTGCCAATGGCCATAGCTAACCTACCAGAGCCAATGTGAGTCAACATAGTGGCTGGTTCGCTTTTACACGATGACAAATGATATTAAACATCTCATGGCTTGCTGGTGTGTTTATCCTTGGGGAGGTGCCTGCTCAGTTATATTCTTACCCATTTGAAAATGTGAGATGTTTTCTTATTTTGAGTTGTAAGAGTTTCTCTCTCTGCTCTTCTATGTAAACATAGACATGCATGTACATATATGAAGGTTAGAGAGTATTTGGGGTATTGGCCCTTGACTAACACCTTGTTTGAGACTAGGTCTCTTTTTTTGGAGATTGTATTTTTACTTTCAGTTGAATAAAGTGCCCACGACAGCCAGAAGGGGGACTTAGATCCTTCGGGGGCTCGTGTTGCTTGTAGTGAGTCACCTGATGTGGGTTCCAGGATGTTACTCAGGTCTGCTGCCAGGACAGTGTTCGCTGTGAACCACTAAGCCATCTCTCCAGCCCTGAAGCCGAGCCTCCTGTTCACAGCTCTGTAAAGGGCTAGCTGGTCCTTGAGGAATTCTCCTGCCTCTGCCTCCCACTGTGCAGTAGGAGCCTGGGATGACAGGTGCAGGCGGCAGTATATGGCTTTATCTGGATCCTGGGATTCAGACTCACGTCCCAAGTTGTGCAGCAAATGCTTCACCTGCTGGGCCATCACCCAAGCCTAAGATTCATTCCTTCTGTAGACTTGACACAAGGCCTTTGGTGGACAAATATACATTGTATGTGGTTTCCATTTCCATCTCATTGAAGAAAAACGAACTTTAAACTTTTATTTATTTATTTATTTGTTTTTTTTTTTTCAGGCAGAGTTTCTCTTGTTGCTCTGGCTGTCCTGGAACTCAATTTTGTAGCCCAGGCTGGCCTTGAACTCAGAGAACCACCTGCCTCTGCCCCCCAAGTGCTCGGATTAAAGGTGTGGGCCAACACACCTGGCTCAAACTTTAAAATTTTTGATGTAGTCTGATTTTTTTTATTGTATTTTATAGTTTGTGATTTCTTTTGATCCATATTTACAACCTTCTTTGGACAATCCCAAAGTCACTAAGATTTCTCCTGTCAGTTTTTATAAACTCAGTGTTTCTAAGTTCATGATCCTTGGAGCGAATTTCTGTGTATAATCCAGGTTAAGAAGTCAAGTTGTTTTTTCTTTCTTTTTTTTTGGTCTTTTTTTTCTCTCCCCTCCCTTCCATTCTCATCCACGTCCCTTGCTTGCGTATGGGCATCTAATTGCTTCAGCACCGTATGTTGAAAGCTGTCTCTCGCTCATTGTCTGGCATGCCTGTCGAGAGTTGATTGAGCATGCACGTGTGGACGTGCTTTTAGAGACTCCTCACTGCTTCCCACGGAACTATTTGGCTTGATTACAATACCATGCTAGCTTATTATAGCTTTATAATAAGTCATGAATCAGACAGAAAGGTCTTCCCGTTCTGTTCTATTTCAAAAATTAGCTTAGCTGTTCTAGTCTTTTGCAACCCTATAAAATTTTAGAATCCATTTTTAATTCTCTTTTTCAAATTAAAAAAATTTAGGTATGATCACGTGTGTGTGTGTGTGTGTGTGTGTGTGTGTGTGTGTGTGTGTACATGTGGAGATCAGAACACAATTTTGTGGGGTCAATTCTTTTCATCCACCTTTACACATCTTCTAAGAATCAGGCCACCAAACTCGGGTAGCAAGTACTATGACCCTCTGAGCCATCTCTCTGGCCCCATTTGTGATTTTCTACCAAAAAAGCCCTTAAATTTTTTAACACTATTCTCTCTCTCTCTCTCTCTCTCTCTCTCTCTCTCTCTCTCTCTCTCTCTCTCTGTGTGTGTGTCTGTGTTGAATTCTATAATATCCCACCCAAATAATTCCAGTGTCTTATTGGTGATTCTCCAGGATCTCACGCTATCCACAAATACAGTGTGTCTCTCCCTTTCCATTTTCTTGTCTTATTGCTCTGGTTTCCTTGCTAGGGAGTGCCAAACTGGAATAAGAAGGGTGGGCTATCTTGGTTCCTCCTTAGTCACAGGAAGCAGGCAGGATTTCAGTCTCTGTCATGTGACTTGTATTCACCTTGGTAAGTTGAGAAGAGTGTCCCTGGGGAGGAGTGAGGGAGCACCACCTGAAGGCGTGGCTGGAGGACATGGGTACTACTCTGGGCTTTTCTCTTGGGTATTTTTTGGGAGCCCCAGGAAGGCTGCCACTGTCACTGGGACAGCAATGGTCAGCTCCCCACTCTTCTGAGTGAGGAGCTCAGCTCACCAGGCCACTGAGAAGTCCCTTTCCATTCTCTCCTCTGTGACTAGAGGCGCTTTCTTCCTTCCTTCCCTTCTGCCCTCCTGCAGAAACCTGAATGGAAGGAGACAGGAAAGAAGAGCACTCAGGTTGCTGTAGCTCAGGTTACTTCACCACAGCGTCCCATTCAAAAATAAACCTGAGGGGCTGAGGAGAGGGGGTGACAGAGACAGGAGGGAGCTGTGACTATTGCCCTGCATCCAGGCTGTATTTTTAGAGCTGGTATTTAGGCTTGGCTTGGGGACAAGGGGCTGGAAAATGTGAGGCATTTCCTCTTCCTGTCAACTGAGACAGTTTGTGTGTGTGTGTGTGTGTGTGTGTGTGTGTGTGTGTGTGTGTGTGTGCAGAACCTTGCCACCTTGCCATTTAGCACCTCCAGAATAACAAACAGTACAGGCTTCCTCTGTGCCTGCTCCACCTCCACTCCACTGGTGCACCCTGTCTGGCCTATCTCATCTTGGGACACTCTCTGCTTCTTCCCCAGGCCATTGGCCCCCTGGTTCTGCAAGGAGAGGAACTCCTCACTCCCTTGTACTGACTTGATGCTGTTCCAGCGCTGAGCCAGTCAGCAGACATGTAGAACTGGCTGTCACACTCTCTTGGTGGGACATCTTAGGATTCAATGTGAACACAACAGGCCAGTTTTTCACTCATGCATAGATGAATGTGTGGTGCGGGAAATAATTAGCCCCTCTGTGCCTCAGCATCCCATTGATGATGACAATGGCACCTGCTCACTGAATGGGTTGGGAGGATTCTGTGATTTCCTGTAAATATGGTCCTTACTTAGTACTAGGTAAGGTACTTACTTAGCATAGTGTTCAACAGGAAGAAGGTGCCACATGGGCTGACCACTCCTGTTTGTGAGTCGGCTTCCCGTCAGCCCTGGAGGGCTGGGGCTGAGATGGTGAAGTAGACAGGCAATGTCCTATCTGTGGTCCGCTCAGTTGGAGAAGTGCATTCTGCCCTGAGAGCCATCAATTCCCCATCCATGGCTTTGGGCCAGGTCAGGTCTCTGCTCTGGAGACTGAAGATTCTCCTTTTCTTGTGAATGATGAAGGGGCGCTACTTTTGCGTAGTGTAAGCCTTACAGCTCTGAGGGGGAAAGGGTTCCACAAAGTGTTCAGCTCTGCTCTGGTGGAAGAAGTTTCCTCCAAAGCATTACAGCTCTGAGGAGAAAGGTATCCTGACAGTTGGGAGCCAAGGAATACCACAAAGTCACACTGCACAACGAACCTCATGCAAAAGATTTATTGGGCGGGAAGAACTCAGGAGGGTGGCTGCCTCTGCTGAGGCGAGAAGTAGCAGAGAACTGAGCAGAAGTTTATATGGGATTTCTGGGGAGGTGAGTGGAGCTTTCCAGGGTGGGGATTGGTAGGATTCAAGTCCAGAGCTTGGGGCAACCCAGGGATTGGTGGGATTTTAAGTCCTGAGTTTGGGCTTTGTATTCTGCAGGGTAAGGCCTGGATCCAGCTGTTCGGGCAGGTAGAGTGTTCTATAGGGGGAACCTGGCAGTTGGACGTCCACGGGGGCAGGGCCTGGTCACTCCACACCCACTGCACACTGAAACACAGTGAGGCTGACAGATGGCTTTCTGAGTGTTTCACCACAATCAGAAGATTGGGGGAGGGGGCTGCAGAGATGGTTCAGTAGGTGAGAGTGGAGTGCTTGCTGGGCAAGCACAAGGCCCTGAGTTCAGACCTCAGAACTTCTATTAAAAAATAAACTCAGCATGGCCTAGCACACTCCTCAGTTAAAGCAGATAACTACTTAGGTCTGTGCCAACACCCTTCCCAAAGGCAGGAATCTCTGTGGTGGTTTGGAAGAAAATGTCCCTCAAAGGCAGTGGCACTGTTAGGAGGTGTGGCCTTGTTGGAGTAAGTGTGGCCTTGTTGGAGTAGGTGTGGCCTTGTTGGAGTAGGTGTGGCCTTGTTGGAGTAGGTGTGGCCTTGTTGGAGTAGGTGTGGCCTTGTTGAAGGAAATGTGGGTAGGAGGCTTTGAGGTCTCCTTTTCTCAAGCTACACCTAATAAGACAGTTTGCTTCCTGTGGCTCTTGGATCAAGATGTATGACTATCAGCTCCTCCTCCAAGACCTTGTCTGCCAGCACGTTGCCATATTCTTCCCCGAGGATGATGAACTGAACCTCTGAACTATAAACCACCCCAATTAAATGTTTCCTTTATAAGAGCTGCTGTGGCCATGGGGTCTCTTCACAGCAATAGGAACCCTAACTAGGACACTGTCTGTCCCTTCCTACTGTCTTCTGTTTTAATACTGTTACCACAGCTCCCTCTTCTCTTTCTACCCTGTGGATCCCCAGAATCAAACTCAGGCACCAGGCTGGGCAGCAAGTACCTCTACCCAGCATTGCACACAATCTCACATATTTATCTATGTATCAATTTATTTATTTATGTGATAGGTTTTCACATAGTCCTGGCTAGCTTCAAACTTGCTGGGTAGCCAAGGATGACCTTGAACTCCCGGTCCTCCTGGTCCTCCTGCAGAAACAACAGCTTTGTGTGGTGGTGTGCTGCTAGGGTTGTACACCTCTGGTAATCCCAGCTACTCAGGAGGCTGGGACAGGAGGATTTCAAGTTTGAGGCCAACCTTGGCATTTATCTAAAAAAAAAAAAAAAAAAGGTTTTAAGACAATGGAGCCTGAGGCTATAGTTCAGTGGTAGAGGGCTTGCCTAGCATAAATGAAGGCCCTGGATTTAGGCCCCCCCCCAGTGCATCAACATAAACAATCAAACAAACAAACAGACCCAGTTCCTGGTGCAGACCTGTGGCATGGGAATCTGGCAGTGGTGAGCAGGTAGGGCTGCTGGGATCTAATCTGATACCAGACAGTTTAGGAATCCCTGCTTGCTTCTTCCTCAGAAGCCTAAATGCAAGAGCTGGGGCCAAGACAGGGAAAGCAGTTTTCCCAAGACCACACAGGGGCAAGCCAGGATTGGAGCTCAGGTCTCCTCCTACCCTGTCCCTGGGCATCAGGTCCCCAGAGACTCCACACCTTTTGTTGCCCTACCACTGCCATGAAAGGCTTCTTTACCCCTGACAGTTTCCAGGGTAGCTTGCTGAGTCTCAGTTTTGCATGGCCCAGGGACCAGCCCACAGAAGACAGGGCTCTGTAACAGAAGTCAAGGTTTCCTCCTCTTTCCCATGTTGGTGGTGGTGGGGGGCAGTCAGAAGGCTAGCCTCAGAGAAGAAGGGGCCAGGCTTGGGGCAATCCCAGATGTTCACAGCAATATCCAAGCCCCTGCCCTGCTCCTGGGGAGGCTGGAAAGGGATGTTCACAAACTGCCCAAACATCTGGACAAGGAAGAAAGCCAATATGCACCATGCAGATGTTTTCAAAGCTCAATGCTGGGTGCCAGCAGAGATCAGACACCTGGGTGAAGGGAGGGTGCTCACGTTAAATGGTGAGTCCGTGCTTCAGGTCAACATTGGCTCAAAATCAAGGATGAGGTATGCCCTCCACCTGGCCGACTTGCCTTGTTCCAAACAGTCCCAATATGCCGGGTGACCATTTTAAGTTTCCACGTAGTATCTCATTTTACCCTGACAATAACCCTATGGGGGTAGATTCTATTACTGTTCTCACGCTGAGGCTTAGCGAGGTTGTGTTGTTGACCCAGGCTCACCTGATAAGCTGCAGTACCAGGCTTACACGGGAATTCAAGGAGACCATCAGTACAGACCTTCCTAGTTCCATAAGTACCCATCCCCCAACGAGGGTCTCTGGGGAATCCCAGAACCTCCTCACCCACCATCATAGACCTATGGCAGCGGTTGCATAGAGAGAATGGGTTCCTGGGAATGGGCTATTTTCTGGGTTGGACATGAGAATGGGACTTGGTGGGGAGCCAAGCAGAGCCCCATCCAGGCTGGTGGGTGGTTGGCCAGCTGCCAGTCCTCTGAAGGCTTCAGAGACCATAGCCCTCTTCCCAAATGAAAAGTGAGCTTCCCGTGGCAGGCTGGCTGTGGCCAGCAGGGCTATTTATTTTTCTGTCCCTAAGCCTTTAAGTCATCTGTTTACCCAGAGAAGTCAAGAAGCTGGGCCGGGTGTCCCTGTCCAGGCCTCCCTCCCCCAGCCTGGGCCCCACAGACAGAGCCAGAGACCCTGACAACCACTCGGGGGTAGTAAACAGGGAAGAGCCCTGGGGTCTAGAACCACAGAGTCAGGGACACTGGTTGTGCCTGGTCACTGCTTCAGGGAAGTCCTCAATCCTGTGGTTCTGGGTGAAATGCGGCTATGCTCAGAGCTGCACGGAGCATCCAGCTTCCTTTCCTATGGCCCCTTTCCCTACTATGTTCCTGTGGCATCTTCTTTCTCACACCAACTAAAGAACAGCTTCCTCTTGCCCCCACCATTTACAACACAGGGCAAATTCTCTGCAGCCAGGCTCCTCCCCTGCCAGGAGAGGAGTCGTCCTTCTCAGAGACCCTTTTCAGAGATTACAAATGGGAGGCTGGTGGTTAGGGCCAGCAATGGGAGTGCTGGGTGTTTCCCGGCCTCTGAACATCCCAGGCTACACCCTCTTCTTGACTTGCTCAGCCCAAAATATGTGTGCCAAGGCAGGGCGGGGAGCAGGGTTGTGCTGAGCTTAGGCTGGGGAGCTGAAGACCACTACCCAGTCTGTGGCTGGGACAGTGAGAGGCAGGGAGAGATTTCAGGATGTGCACTGAGCCATTTGCAGAGCCCACAGCTCCCCAACCAGAAACATGTCAAGAAAAAGTGACCCTGTTTCCAGAGGGAAATCAAGATACTGTCTTTGTCAGTGGTCTATTTTTGTGAAGAGACACCATGGACACAGCAACTCTTATAAAGGAAAGCATTTAGATGGGGCTGGTTTACAGGTTCAGAGGGTTAGTCCACCGTCAACATGGTGAGAAGCATGGGAGCACACAGGCAGAAAAGGAGATGAGAATTCTACATCCGGATCCGCAGGCAGCAGGAAGAGAAAAACACCTGGCTTGGGCCATTGAAACCTCAAAGCCCACTCCCAGTGACACACTTCCTCCAGCAAGGTCATACCTACTCAAGTAAGGCTACATCTCCTAATCCTTACAAATACTGCCATTCCCTGGTGACCAATCATTCAAATCTATGAGTCTACGGGGGCCATTCTTATTTAAACCACCACAGGGGTCAAGCTCAGGTGAGAAATACTGTCCCATTCAGCCCTGGAGTCCCCTCTCCTGCTGTGGATACTGTGTTTCTTGGTGTGATATCAGAAAGAGCTCCTGGCTCAGGTGTGGGGGTGGGTCTCCCCACCTTCTCATCACCTGGCAAGGTGTCCCTGCAATGCTGTCTCTCACCTCTGGGAACAGGTGAGTTAAGAGTGACGGCTTGCCGCAGAGGGCTTTCTCCAAGGCTCCACACAGTGGTTTTGTTTAAGGGTGGTCCTCCTCTGCCCTCCCCTGACCCCCTGGCTGGGTTGTACCTTGGAGTGATACATTATAGTTGTTCCCATCCATCTGGTGGCAGAGGGTGACAAATACCCTCTTGGCAGTGCTTCTAACACTTCCTCTTGGAGGGCTATAGTCAGTCTGTCTTTGCAGTCATGAAGGTGGGTCAGTATGCATCTGTGATCCCGGATCCCAGAGGAAGCATGAACATGAGGGGCCCAGGTTCTGTCCTCCAAAGTTTCCTAGGCATCAGTGTGTGTGTGTGTGTGTGTGTGTGTGTGTGTGTGTGTGGTGTGTGTGTGGTGTGTGTGT
>NC_022028.1:34755262-34765512 GCF_000317375.1 Microtus ochrogaster | reverse complement strand
GTGTGTGTGTGTGTGGTGTGTGTGTGTGTGTGTGTGTGTGTGTGTGTGTGTGTGTGATGGGGATTTTCCAGGAAGCCATTCCAGACATGTGGCCTCCGAGGCTCAGACCTAGTCCTGTTCTACTTGGTGACCACAAACAAGAGATGTTTCTCTCTGCATCCGATTTTCTTCTTGGGAAAACCTCAAAGGAAAACAAAACAAAAACAACTTTTTAAAACCAAATTTTGTTTTGTAGCCCAAGCTTGTCTCCAACTCACAATCCTCCTGCCTCAGCCTCATGAATGCTGAGATTACAAGTGTGTGCACTGCTATACCAGGATAGGGGAAAATTCTTGCTTTCCTCTTCTTCCGGTTTCCCACTTCAATGGGGAGGAGAGGGAGCAAGAGGGCAGTCCTCCCTGTCCACTGACATTAGCTGAGTGTCACAGATGCCACAGGGCAAATGGGGGAAATCAGAGTCCCTAACACCAATTACACATCATGCATGCGTGAACTTCAGATTCGTGTGGCCACCCAGGCACACGCAGGCGTTGGCATGTGCAAGCACACTGGCTGGCTTCTGCCTATACTCTATCATTTCCACCAACCCAGTCAGGCTTTCTACTCCTTGAAATCTAAGGAGAGGCTCCAGTGTCATGTGCCTCGTGCTAGGTCACCATCAGAAGGGCCTGTGTTGATGCTAGTTATTTGCACTAGGTTGTTGTCCTTGGGGCTGGAGAGATGGCTCCATGGTTGAGAGCACTGGCTGCTTCTGTGGAGGACCTGAGTTTGATGCTGAGCATCCACCTGGCAGATAATAACCATCTGTCCCATTCCAGGGAGTGCAACGCCCTCCTCTGGTCTCCTCGGGCACTGCATCCACATGGTGTACATATATACGTATACACATGCAGACACACCTTCATAAAATAAAAATAGTTCTTTTCAAAGTTGTAGCCCTGTGGCTGTAGTAATCAGCACATTTGTAAAATTCTAAACTAATTTTTATTACTGTTTTGATTGTTGAGACAGAGGCTCATGTGGTCCAGGTAATTTCATCAAATTTCTGATCTCCCTGCCTCCATCTCCTTAATGCTGGGGTTACAGGTGTGCAGCACCATGTTCAACTATGAATTCAAATTCACTTTGTTTGTTTGTTTTTGTTTTTTTATGGGCTCTCACTGGGTTCAAACTCACAGATATCCACCTGCCTTTGCTTCCCAAGGGCTGAGACTAAAGGCAGGCACCAGCACGCCCAGCCTCCAAGTTCACATTTTAAGGACATTGGCAGGATCGGGTCTCAACTCACCCTGTGTGACAGAAGTCCCTCACCCACCCCCAGCATCAGAGCTGAGGTGTGGAAGGAGCCGGGAAGCTGCTTGTCCAAGGCACTGGAGCCGGTTGGGGGAGGGGACTGGGCCCCATCCCAGTTTACCCTATCACTAGTTGCTTCTCCTGAGAAGGTAGAGACCAAGCTGGGGATAAGCAAGGGCCTGAGACTTGAGAGGAGGAGGTGGCTGTAAGCAGCAGAACCTTCTGAGTGAGCAGCCTCGCTCTAGCTGGGGTGACAATGCACTCAACTGTCCTTGGGGACAGGCCAGTGGAACAGCTGTGGCATTAGAGCTGGCCTGAACCCCTGCCCTGGACCTCAGGCAGGCTGGCATGCTTTGGGCTTCCTCTCTGGCAGCCAGCCCCTGACATGGAAGCCACTCTTGGTAGGACAGCTGATGCCAGGCCTTCAGGGTGAGAGGGCTGGTCAGGAGGCCAGCCAACTGCCCCTCGGCTCCCTCTGCGGTTATTCTACAGCATCTGTGATGTCCACACCTGTCCAGGCACGCCTTGGAGAGACACTGGTGAGAGCTTTGCTCTTCCACAAAACAACTGGTTTTAGGGTGGCTACTGGGCATAGAGGGACCGTCCATGACGCAGAGAAAGGCCCATCTCTACTAGGACTGTCTAAGATCTCTGGGAGCAAGACCCTAGCCCCCCTTGGGGACCCCTGTTAGTGAGGATGTGACTAAGTCTGGGGACAAGTGCAGGTAGGCAGCTGGCACGTGGGAAGTGTTGGCAAGCCCGTCCTCCCGCTAATCCGGACTTGCAACAATCACAGCTAATTCCTAGACCACTCACGGTCTGCCAGCCACTCAGTGTGGTAATCCTCAAGGCCCTGAGTGATGGTGACGGTGGATGAGCGCCACTCCATGGAGGAGGTAAACAAAGCCCAGGGGGATCAAGAGCCTTGCCTGGCATCACACAGCCTGGGGTCCCGTGGGCTCCACTGCCTTGCCATGAAGCGCTTCGGCGAAGGGCTGTGTGTGCGCTTACAATGGCTCCGCTACCTTCCACACCCAGTTCATTCTGTTTATTTCTACTTGGGTGCTGGGGATTAAACTCAGGCAGAATGAGCCATCTCCCCAGCCCCAGCTTTTGGAACATGCTCTTTAGTTCCTTTGTGCTCCCACCCCCACCTTAGAGCATAGCACCGAAAGCCAGTGCGACTCCTGGGCCCGTAGTAACACTCTTCCTATGAGAGCCGCCTGCTGCTGCCTCCAGAGCATCTTTCTCCCCAAACAGCTGAGTCTGTGCAATGTGAGAGGGGTGGGCACTTGCCAGAGGTTTACAGAAAGAGCCAGAGGCCACTCTGGTTGACTTGTGTCCGTCCTGATTGCCAGAGCTCCAAATAGCTACTGTCCTGTCCCAGGTTGACGCCCTCAGAATCCAAGGAGATTAACTCGTGGGTGGGACTGGCTTGCCATTCAAGGAGGGGGCAGGAAAAAGCCAGTGTGGGACTCAGTACTGCCCAGCACCGAAGGCTAGGGACTCTCAACCAAAGGAACAATATGTCCTGACGTGAGGCCTGGGTGGGCCCCACCTGCGTTGCTGTGTGGGATGGATGTATGTAGGAGTGGGAGCAAAAGAGCTACTGAAGAGTCTGTGTCCCCACAGGTGTGTGTCACACTGCTGGACCGCAGCTGGCAGCGTGGACAGGGCATGGCTATCTAGCCTACACTCCCTTCCTTAGAAATGACCGGCCACTTGCTGCTCCAATCCATCTTGACCTCGACCGCTGAAACCCACCTCCGCTGTAGAAGCCACCGTAAAAACTGCCTGGGTTTCAAGCCTGACTCTTCTATATTTTGGTCAAGTGGCCTGGCACGAGAGAATTTCCCTATGGGCAAGCTGGAGGGCCTTACTTCTTCTGGGCAAAGGGAATAGACAGCAAGCTGTTAAGTGCCACCTGCTCTTCCTGCTCCAGTCCCTTAAATAATGGGGTCAGATAGGGAGGCGGAGGGTGGGAGGAAAGACCCATTTCCCAAAAACACAGAGCTTGGCCTTGAACCTAAGCAGCTGGCCAGAGCTGGCGGCCTCTTCCCCAGATTGTTTATGTAGATTTCCTTGTAAACACAAAGGATGAAAAAAACAAATCCCAAAATATTTAAAAATAAATGAATGAAGGGAGAAGCAGTTGTGGGTGGTATGCATGTGGTCTGGTGCAGATGGACAGTGAGAGGCCTCGCCCCAGGGATTAAAAGCTCAAGGGAGGGGCCGGAGCATGATCCCAAGGCCCTTTCCAGCCCCCTCCTCCTTCTTATTACAGTTTTTGGTTGTTTGGAGCTGAATTTACATTCCTGTAACAGGCAACTGTCATAAGAAAGTCAAGGCACTATGCAGGAATTGGCCCAACAAGGCTTCTCTTTCTTTACCTTTGCCCACAGCAGACATCACTAATCGATCACAGCATTTTTCCTTCTCTGGGCTCAGCTTCTTAACATCCTAAGGGCCTTGGCATTCTGTACATCTTTCCTGCTCAGAGAGTGGTACCAGCTAGTAAGGAGAAGAGAAGCACCGTGCAGAGAGATGCCCTTGAACTCCTGTGCCGGGAATGGGGCTGGCTCCGCCCTTTACTGCTGGGAAGTGCTCTCTAGAAACATCTTGAACTTTCTGTTTTGGGATTGTTTTGGTCAGAATGGACCCTGAAGTTGGTTTTGGGAGTGAGAGGGGTGGGGAATAGGTATCTGTGCAAAGAAGAAAGAGTCCGCTTTCCTCTTCCTCAGGGCTGGGTAGTGTACCTCAAGGAGAATGATCTGTCATCTTAGAGCCTTTCTGGGTGGACCCCCCAAAGCCTGGGAAAGCATCTCTGTAAGTGGGTCCACTGTACGATCCTGACATCTCCACCCTGAAGTTGGAGAACATGGTACCCAGCTACTCCCCAAGCCCAGGCTACCTTAGGCTCTGGCTTTTAGAATTGTGTTCAGAACAGGTGAGAAAGGAGAACATAAAACAAGCATAGACGTCGCAGTACTAGGGGAGGTGCCATGCGAAGATCAGAAGTTCAAGGCTGTTCTTGGCTACATAGCACAACAAGAACATCAGGGAAGACTTGACCTGTGCCCTTGAAGAACAATGCTTTTGAACAGGGACAAGCCCTTCGTGGCATCTGCATTCTCTGCCGCTACTCCTCTGTCCGCTGCAGACATCACCAATCCATCACCACACTTCTAACACCAGAGCCTAGCCAGATGTTCAGGATCTCTCTGAATCCATGCCCTCTGGTGTTACCAGGCAGCTGCTACAGGCAGGGACCATCCCTGCTCCTCACAGGGGTGAAAGATGCCTATCTGATACCTTGTCGAAGTGGAATAGCTTCTTCCTAAGATGGCCAAGAAAATCACGTAGCCAGAAGAAGGTGATGTGCAGGGAGTGTCTGTCCCTCCGGGTAGGACACACGATCTGGTTCAGGAGCTGTGTGAGCACTTGCTGGATGGGAGAGCAAACATTCTCAGTACCTCCAGCTCCATCTGCTGGGGCAGGAGGCCAGGAGTGCCTCGGGGTAGGCCTGTGTTCAGACACACCTCAAGCATTTTGGATGGCAGGTGGGGTTGGGGGCCTGGTGGGCTACTGTCAGCCCCACCCCTACCCTTGTCCAAGCTGCTTCCTTCCTCAGCCAGAGCCTCCTGGGGTCAAGTTCATCAGTGCAGGTGGGTGGGGCCTGCCTGCTGCTTTCTTCCTTCCACTCAACAGTTATGCCACTGGAGGCTCAGGCGACAGACAGTGGGAAGCCCGGGACAGGAGGGACCCGAGGCTGCTCCCAGAATGTGACAACACCTAGGTGACAGGAAGAAAGAGGTCAGAGAGGCAGACACCCGCCAGCTCTATCTGGCTGTATTCCTGGGCCTGAACGTTTCCGCTTCCAAGGCAGACAGGTGAGGATCAGAGAGGTGGCTTCCCCTGAGGGGAAACAGAGTCTGGGCTTGGCGGGCTTGCTCTGTGTATTGATGAATTAGAATCCCACCTGGGAGTCTGGGTGAGCAGAACTGTCATCACCCTCTCCAGCCTGGAGCTGATGAGCACCGCATATGACTCAGTGAGAAAAAGCTGGCCCAGAGAGGTTAAGAGAGTCATTTTGGGACACACAGCTTTTCCAAGACTTTGCACATCCATTGTTTTCTGTAGAGAAACCTAGACATGGCTCAAGTCTGAAGTCCACAGGAGGCTGCCCCTGGGAGCAATAGAGCACTCTGGGTAAATGTCTAGGCCTTGGGATCAGGCTGTCCCATTCCCTTTAAAATGCTGACTTTAGTCACCTGACTTAAGCTTGGGGGAATATTACACCCTCCCTGAGCCTCTTTCTCTAATGTGCTGGTACTCATTCTATGCCATCGGGGCACAGAAATGAACTTGCCACTTCTCACTCCCACATAAAGGTGAATGAATAACAGAGCGCAGTGCAGTTACAGAAGAGGAAACTAACACTTGGGTATTGAAGGATGAGTAAGAGTTTGCTGGGGAGACAGATACGAGAGCATTTGGAGGGGACAGCTTTGGGGCAGTGACCCCCCCTGCAGGCGTGTGCACGTGTACATACCTGAGACCTCAGCCGGGGGGGTTGCTCCCTCTAGATTCGTGGTTCTCAACCTTCCCAAGGCTGCACCCCTTTAATTCAGTTCCTCATGTTGTGGTGACCCTCCCAGCCATAAAATTATTTTCATTGCTGCTTCATAACTGTAATTTTGCTACTGTTATGAATCATATTGTAAATATCTGATATGCAGGGTGTCTGAGAGGTGACCCCTGTGAAAGGGTCATTTGACTTCCAAAGCGGTCGTAACCCATAGGTTGAGAACCGCTGCTGTAGGGCCAAGCCTTGGGCTGGCTGCAGCATCTTGGAAGGAACAGAAAAAGGAGCCACCAGAGGCGACAACTAGTAACAAGGACCCACAGAGTGAGGGAGTCCCAGGACGACCTAGAACACTCACACTGCTCAAGAGAATTGGGGTAGGGGGCAGTGGGAGTGGCAGGCAACTGGTCACCCTGGGAATAAGGTCACTTGTATAGTGAGGTCTGAAACCTCCCACCAGAGCAGAGGCCTTTGAATTCAGAGAGGGCAATCACTCTACCCAAGGGCACACAGCAGATCCGGTCAGAACAGAGAGAAACACAGGACTTCCAGAGCTGCGAGTGTAAAACCCGTTGCTCTCTCTGCTCTCACACTAGAGACGCAGGTTCAGGCTGGGAAGAAAAGGCTGTTTAGGCAGGGCTAGGTGACAGCAAAGCCTGGGCCCTATGTCGCTGAGCAAACGGGAGTCAGCAGGATCTGTGCCATGGGATCAGGATTCCAGACAAACAGCACACACAGAGAAAGGACCCGAAAACATACACTCTAGAGAGAAGGACCACGTTACAGACACGGGCTGCTTACACGGTAGTAGGACTGGCCTAGTCGTGTGATAGCAGAATGCTTGCCTGGCGTAGAGAAGCTCCTCGGTTCCATCCCTAACACTAGAAGAACAAACAAATGTGCATGGATAGGAAAAAGACAAATGGCCCAATGAAAACACAGGCAGAGGCCTTCAGGAGCCAGTCGTCAAGAGAAAGGAATCATATGCAACCAGCACACCCTTGGGAGCAACTAAAGAGGTTTAGACACAATTCGATTCCTTGACCTAGCAAGTCCTCAGATCTTAAATGGTCAAAGGAAAGGTTGTGGTGCTGGGGACACACACTCCTGAGTGGAAATTGCCATTGGCGCGCCATGCACATCTGCTAACCCTCAAAATACACACAGCCTGCTCTAGGCAGGCTCTGGGTACCTGCCCTGGAGAAACGCTAGCATACGGAGCCGCCAGCTGGGCAGCTGCTCAGGGCACCCATGAGTACTCCGGTCTATGTTCAGTCCCAGAGCCCACTTAAAGGTGGAAGGAGGAAATGGACTTCATGGTTGTCCTCTGACCCCCGCATGCGCTCTGTGACGTGAGCGCCTAATAGATACATATTATATTAGTGTTCTCTAGAGGAACAGAGCTGATGGGGGGGGGTGTGCGTGCGTGTGTGCGTGCGCATGCGCGTCCGTGTGTGCGTGCGTGCATGCGTGTGTGTGTTTGTGTATGTGTGTGAGAGAGAGACAGAGAGACAGAGACGGAGACAGAGAGGGAGAGAGAGAGAGATATTTATCGGAGGGGCTTACAGGCTGCAGTCCAGCTTATCCAACAATGACTGTCTACCAACACAAAGTCCAAGAATCCAGAAGCTGTCCAGTCATGAGGCTGGATGTCTCAGCTGGTCTTCAATTCCCCCCCAGAATCCTGAGGAAGTAGACTCTCATGCCAGTGAAGGAATGGACTTGCCAGCGGGAGGGAGAGCAAGCAGGCAGAGAGCCAAGGCGCCCGCATTCCCGTCCTTTACGTAAGCTGCCACCAGAAGGTGTGGCCCAGGTTAGAGGTGGATCTTCCCACCTCGAAAAATCAAGATCAAAGGTGAGTCTTCCTTCTCCGGATGATTTAATTAAGAAAAGTCCCTCATGGGTGTACCTGACTTCTTGGGTTTTAGTTAATTTTAGATGTAGTCAAGTTGACAACCAAGAGTAGCTGCCACATGCCCACCAGAAAGAAAGTGACGGACCCATGCTGGTAGAGTTTTTTGGGGGGAAGGGTTTTTTTGTTTGTTTGTTTGTTTTTTGTTCTTTTCTTTTCTGGAAACTGGAAACTCTAGACCTGAGAACAAAACTGTTGAAATTAATGAGTCATAGACGAAGCCAGAAGCCCCTGGAGCAGGTGCTATGATGTTTCTACTGCTGTAGACCTTTATAAAGGAGAGAGATGGTTTGGAGCTGGCCAGACGGCTTAGTGAAAAAGAAAGCTTGCTATGTAAACCTAGTGATGCCCTGAGTTCCAGCCCTGAGATCTTCAGGAGGAAGAGAGTCAACTCCTGAAGGTTGCCCTCTGACCTCCACACACATGTGCTGTGGCAAGTGTGTGCCCCATTGCACACACATGTGCAGGAGGTGGACAAGCTCCCGGCTTTCAGTTGACAACCCCAGGCTCCCCCGACCGAGTCGGTGCTGTGGGAATCTGGTGACGTTCAAACTTCCATGAAGCTGGGTGTGGCGGCAAAGGCCTTTACTCCCCTCTGCTTGAGAGGCTGAGGCTAGAGGATTGAAAGCTCAGGGTTCGCCTGGGGGAACTTAATGAGCTCTTGTGTCAAGATAAAGAAGATAAGGGGTGGCGGGTGGCCGAGTGGCAGAGCACCTGCCTAGCATGCACGAGACTCTATGCTCAATCCCTAGCATTGCAGAAACAAATAAATAAATTATAACTATATAAATAAGAAAATAAAGAGCTGTGAATCCACAAGGCCTCCCAGGCCATTTTTCTCTCTGGAGGTAAGTTCGGGATTTCACGGCTGTCTGTTGGAGTTTCAGAAAGCAACTGGCAATGGTCCTCCGTGCCAGAGGGTCTGGAAAATGGATGAGGCGGTGGGGGGGGGGGGGTTCAACAGATGTGAGCTGGGAGGGAAGTCAACTTTCATAGTTTTCACATATTGAGTTCAAATTTCTCGTTGACTTTACCCGTGCTAGTAGAGACGATGCCTCTGGAAGGAAGCTTGCCATTCCAAGATGTCATGAAATGACTTTTTTTTTCTTCCCCCGGAGCTAAGTTGTATATTTAAGGAGAAGATATTTTCCAGTGTCTTAATGGCAAAAGTCAAAATAAGTCTGCAGGCATAAACAGTTAGTACAAGTAGGTTTCCAACTTTGGCCCCACGGTTTCAAAACACCCGGCGACTGCTTGCTTAATTGAGCAGAACGCGGAGGCCATAAACTGCGTTCTTCAATTGCCTACAACAGCAGATGTGGCTGCCTGCCTCAGTGGACATGAGTGACGTTTGGGGACACACTGGTAGCTCTGTGGCAAGAGCAGGTATCTGACCTAGAATACTCAGACCTGGAGGCTTTCACAGGCAGGCTGTGTTCGCTGCGGGACCGGGAGCAACACAGGTAGGGGAGGTACCACTGAAAATAAGCTGCTTCTACTGTGCGGAATCAGAAGGATCCCACGGAATATTCTAGAAGGTGTCTCTCTAGATGGTTTTATTTAGACCCAGAATCTGGGAGAACAATAAGATTCAAACAGTTCCATTCCTCGTGTTTCTATTTTGGCAGTGCGGGTGTGCATGTGTGTGTGCGTGTCTATGAGCAAGACTGGATCAGGCTGCTGGGGTTGTTGGAAAAGAATCTAAGAGCCTAGCTTAGAGGGTGTCCCTCCAGGACACAGGACTTGTGGATGTGAGGAGGAGGCTGCATGTGAGAACCGCCTACCCCGGAGAGCAGAAGGTAAGGAGCAAGGATGGGAGCTCTGGCTGAGGTTTTGCTACTTCAAAGCTTGGTCCACTTCAGGTCTCTCTGTTTCTCTTGCACCCCACCCTACCTAGCTTGGTCACCCTCAATTTCCCTCATCTCGTCTCCTTCCAGTAGGCAGAGGCAGGAGCATATCCGGACCTGGCTGTCCTCTCGATTCTGGTTTCTGTGCTTCGGTGGGTGCTTCGGCCAGAGGTAGCGGGGTATTGCAAAGATGAAAATGTGTTTTTCTACACTTTGGAATATTGGCCGCAAAGATTTCCCCCCAAAACGATGTATTCTGAGGAGTTCTGGGGTCTCAACTTAATGCAAGAGTGGGGCTCAGGAGAGGCCTTGGGGGACCTGCCTCCCCAGAAAGCCAGGGTGTGGAATCAAGTGACATCCCAAAAGAACAGGAAGAAGTTCTGGGATTAGGGCATCTCAATACAGAAGTAGCTAATAAACGACTCAATTTTGAGGAATTCTTAGGGAGACTCCGACAGAGCTAGAAGCCTCTAGAGAAAGGCGTGAATCTGAGACACCAGGGATGGAAGAAATGGCAAGACTGGTCCAGAGATGGAGAGAAAGGAAGATGACTGGTCCAGAGATGGAGACAGAGGAAGATGAGTGGTCTAGAGATGGAGAGAAAGGAAGATGA
>NC_022028.1:34708050-34754907 GCF_000317375.1 Microtus ochrogaster | reverse complement strand
GAGAGAGAGGAAGATGACTGGTCCAGAGATGGAGAGAAAGGAAGATGACTGGTCCAGAGATGGAGAGAGAGGAAGATGACTGGTCCAGAGATGAGAGAGAGGAGGAGTGGTCTAGAGATGGAGAGAGAGGAGGATGACTGGTCCAGAGATGGAGAGAGAGGAGATGACTTGAGGAGGAAGTTGAGATAGGGATTGACACCCAGGCTTTAGGAAACCACACTCCTGGGAAGTGGCCCAGAGGATCCTGGATTTAAATTTTAACTTTTTTTTGGGGGGGTGGTAGGTGGGCAGGATATCATATAGCCCAGCCTGGGCTCTGCTGGATAGTAGCTGAGGATGACTTTAAACTGCTGGTCCTCCTGCCTCCACCTCCCCAGTGCTGGGATTACAGCTGTGTACCATGCCTGGCTCTAAAGGGTCAGTGTGAAGGGAGGATGAATGCTTGCCTGGAACCAGAGCCTCAGCAGAGCTCTCATGACCCGTGGAGGCTGCGGATCCTCTGGCATGTGTGCATGCATCCGTTTCTGATATTCGCTGTCTGCTTTCGGCTTTCTGCTCTCTGGATGCTCTTGGTTGGTGGGAGCTTCCCACAGCATGGGGAAGGGCACCCTCTATGAAACTACCAAGGCTGTGCTCTTGCCTAGCCTACCTGTGCTCAAATGAGCCAGCCTAGGCTCTTCTAAATGAAAGTCTTTGTCTCCAACCACTGTGCCATTGAGAGACGTGAACCTATATATATATACATGGTGGGGCCTCGTGGGGCTATCAGGTCTTGGGAGGCATGGCTCTGAAGGGGACTGTGGGATGAAGGGTTTTGCTCTGCCACATGCCCCTTCTGAGGCATGTTGCCTTGGCATAGGCCTAAAAGCAAAGCTTCACTTGGTCTGCAACCCCCACAACCAGAAGCCAAAGGAACCATTTCTGACTTTAAGTTGATCATCTCCGGGCACGTGCTAATAGTGACAGGATTAACTCACCCCACCCACCCACCTGTCTTCTGTCTACTGTCTCCCTATTCACTCATTGGTCTACTGCTCTCTTTACATATCTGTATAGTTATAGTCCATCTACCTGCCTGCATCATTCAGCTACTCACCTATTTCTACCTAACCATCTTCCATCCATCTATCCCACGACAGTCCCCTTCTCTGCTGCTGGCTGTCAGGGTCCATGCTGGTGTCCCTGAGAGGATACTATCTGAGGTGTGGACAGCAGGTTGCACAAGGACTCATGAGGACCTCGGCCTGGGACTACCTGCCCTGAACCATAAAGCAAGACAGACAGAGCTGGTGTTAGTGAGAGAGAGACCTGAGGAACTGTGGAGGCAGAGTAGGGGCGTGGACAAGGCACAGGCTCATCCACCCATCAGGACAAGTCTGTGGCTTTTAGACCAAACTCCCTGGGCTTCCTTAGAGGACGTGTAGATGAGCTGAGCCCAGCAGCCCCCGTCCCTAGAGAGATCCAAACACAGCTCAACTGTGGCACGGAGACTCTCAAGTAGAGCTCATTCATCCCAGAGAGTATTCTGTTGAGCTAGGAGGCTGCAGGCCAGAACCCAGCTGCCTCCACCGACAGTCACCTTACTCCAGGATACAGCCCCACACAGACCACCAGGGCCTGCCCAGCTTCCTCCATGTCTATGAACACGGCTGCCACCCCAGTTATCCGCTTCGTCTGGCTGGCCTGGTGCCTGGCCGACTTCCTCCTGGTTTTGGCTGCAGTGAGTAGAAACAGAGAGGGGTGTCATAGCTCCGGGGTACATCCATGTCAGGACTGGAAAGCCCAGCCTTCGCTTTCTGTCATCTTTGCCCCCCTCCACTACCGCCAGCACCCCACCTGCCTGCAATTGAGCCCGGATGCCAGAAACTATCTGATTTGAACGGCTGAAGTGAGAACACATGGGCATAGTGAAAACTCACCCATTACAGCTTTGTTCCCGCCACCCTTAGAAACTGGCAGACGGGCAGGGAGACTTGGGGGGCCAGGCGTCTGGTGCTACGTGTGTAGTGAGGACTTTGTATGGAGCAGCCATGGGCAGCACACACGCGCCTGACGGCTGCTGGGCTTCAGCCAAGTTTACACTGGATGCTCGGGGGCATTTGATGTGGCTGAGAGACAAGATCCTTTGCTTCCCCAACCTTGCTTCCTTCAAGATAAACTTCGGATTTTAGGTCACAGTCTAGACCCTGAGATGGCCAGCTGTGTGACATCAGACAAGGCGCGTTGCTTCTCTGAGCAGACATTTCTGCACCTCGAAAGCAGAGTTTCAGAGTTTTGAGTGCAGCGAGGGGTCTTCTGGGGAGAGGCGTGGAAAATAATGAGTGTCTGAGGGACTTAGTAAGCAGACCCACGGTCTCAAATTCACATTTCTACAACCCCCAGAGCTCGGAGACGTGAAATTGTGTCATTTACTTGTCAGAACCAACAGGAGACACCTCCCCGGTCATATTGATTTATCCCTGTTGCTGTGACTATTCCTATACTTCCCGAAGATTTTTTCAGCACTCAGCAGGGCTACACGGTGCTGCCCCGGACCCTAATAGAGGATAGTATATTTCTGAGTAGTCTCCACAAGCTCCGAGTTCAGACACACCCATTTGTTAACAGGAAAAGAGAGGGAGCTGGGAATCTGATCCCGGAAACGAGGGTATTGCTCCCCGGAAGTGAAGGTATTGTTTTCCAGAGAAGAAGAAAGATGGCTGAGATCATGGGAGACTCATAAGTCATAAGTCACCACACCTGGCTGTTAGTTGTGACCCAGCTGTTCCTTGACTTGGTGCTCAGCGCCTCCATGAGACTGTGGAGCGTGGAAAGGAGTGACCTGACCACAGGACTCAGCTCAGGTCACAGTGGAAGTGGATGGCTCTCTTCTCAGAGGTCCTTGCATGGGTGACTGTCGCTTTCTCCATCTCCTACCTCCCTAGCTTGCCTGAGACCAGCTTTATTTCCTCTCTCTGAGGTTCTATACCCTCTCAGATCTGTCCAGGCCCCGCCCCATTGCTCTCTGTGACTGTGTCGTGATGCTGGGTCACTCATCTGGCAGATGGGCCTCGACTCTTCAAGGGACTCATTTAGACAAGCCAAACTGACGTCAGGGAGATGAGCCATAGCAGTCAGGCAGGAGGGTCCTAAAGAGACGCCAGGCAGCTACTCCGGGGCACAGCATGGGGTCAGGAAAGGGCTCAGGCTGGTCACTGCCCTGGCAGCCTGCAAGATCCAAGCTCTCTGCTTCCTGTCTGAGCGATCCACAAACACATGCTTGTTAGGAAAAAAAAGAGCAAGCAATAGCAAGATGGCTCAGCTGGTAAGGGCCCCTGCTGCCAAGACTGAGGGCCTGACTCCAGTTTAAAACAAACAAACAAAATCTGGATGCCATGGTGTACTTCTAAGACCAAAAAAAACCCAAAAAAACAAAAAAAAAACCAACAACAACAAAAAAAAACAAAAACAAAACCACAGAAGCTAGCTAGCCTGGAGTATGCAGCTCAGCCGAAACAAGAGACTGTACCTCAGGCATGGCAGGTGGCTCAGGGTAAAGACACTTGTCAATTAGCCTGATGACTTCAGTTCAGTTCCTGTATCCAAAAAGTGAAAAAGAGAAAACTGACTCCTGAAAGGTGTCCTCTGACCCCTTACACGTCCCCATCCCCACCAAATAAATAAATAAACGAAAAAAACCCCCAAAGCACAAATGTACAGTGACCAAGGAAGAGTCCACTCCAAATCCCACACTCCAGAACCCTCGTCTCCCTATGGGGGTAACCATGTTTACAGAGGGACCGGCCTCTTAGGGGCCTATTTTTCTTGCTGTTTATTTACACACGTGTGTCATCAGCTTTGTTTTAGGCATTCTGTGGACATACCTCACAAAGTGTTCTGCAGCTTGTGTCTTCCTGCTTACCATATGTCCTGGAGACCTTCCCACGGCAGTTCTTGGAAGCATGCCTCATTCACTTTAACTGCACCTCCAGCCACCCATGCCTCCCCGAAGGCTTAGAGAACTACGCCCCCAGGGAACATCTGGGCGAGCTGTCATGCCCATCGGTTGCTGCTGCAAACATCTGCATGCTCGTAAGTCGCAGACTGTGCCTGTGGGGAACTGAGGAGGGGTATGGCTGTATTAAGAACCATGAGATTTTAAAATGTTGCTGGCTTTGGCCAAATTCTCTCTGAATTGACTGGAATCTCAAAAAAGCAAAGCCAGATAAGGAGTTTTTCTTGTTGGGAGCCTATAGGGGATTTCCTGGTAAGGGTCCCAAATTGGTAGGGACCCATCCTTCCAGAGAGATTTGCTAAGCTGTGGGAATGAGCCATGTAGGTCAATGAGCTGGGTGTGTATAGCTCAGCGCCTTGTAGGGACACATGAACTGGGTGTGTATAGCTCAGAGCCATGTAGATCAATGAGCTGGGTGTGTATAGCTCAGAGCCAAGTAGGGACACATGGACTGGGTGTGTATAGCTCAGAGCCATGTAGGGTCACATATATTTGGTGTGTATAGCTCAGAGCCATGTAGGGACACATGTACTTGGTGTGTATAGCTCCGAGCCATGTAGGGACACATGTACTTGGTGTGTATAGCTCAGAGCCATGTAGGTACACATGAACTGGGTGTGTGCAGTCAGAATCATGTAAGGATATATAAGCTAGGTGTGTGCAGTTCAGAGCCATGTAGGGACACATGAGCTGGGTGTGAATAGCTCAGAGCCATGTAGGGACACATGAACTGGGTGTGTATAGCTCAGAGCCCTGTAGGGACACATAAGCTGGGTGTGTATAGTTCAGAGGTAGCATCAGCAGAGTTTGACCATGGTGGGGCAAAGCAGGTAGTGTGGGTTTGAATCATGGCTCCACCACCCCATAAACTGTTTATTCAACATATGTGCTCTAAATTTTTTGGGGGGGAAATGGACATGGCAATGATCCCTCAGACACAGAGGTATCCCAAGGCTTAAGCCTTTCTTCTGGTGCCTATAGTGAGTGAGAGAGACATGGAAACTGACTCTTTAAAAAAAAATTGTTTTAATCTGGGAATAGTGGTGCATGCCTTTAATCTTAGCATTTATGAGGCAAGGCAGGCAGATCCCTGAGTTGCAGGACAGCCAGAGCTCTATAGTGAGACCCTGACAAAAATAATAAGAATTAGCAATAATGATCAATCATTTTCTCATAACACACATGTGGAGATCGGAGGACAACTTTGTGGAGCTGGTTCTCTCCTTCCACCTTTACATGGGTTCTGGGGATCAAACCGAGGCCAGGCTTATTCGGAAGTGCTCTATCTGAGGAGTCGCCCCTCCAGCCCAGAAATCTCTCATCATGATTCTGGATGTGATCATTCAGCATATGGTCCTGGAGATGGTGAAGGCTTCCATCCTGTCTCCAGAGGCACAACCCCCTTCCTCCCTGTAAGACATTAGTACCAGCCCAGGACACCCCGAGACCAAGTTCTCAGTACAAAGGTTGACATTTTCTTTGGGCCGCCAACCAGCTCCCAAATAAAGACACAGAGACTTATTATTAATTATGAATGCCTGGCCTTAGCTTAGGGTTGTTTCTAACAATTTTTAAAGCTTAGATCAACCCATTTCTATTCATTTACGTGCTGCCCAAGGCTCATTTCTCTCATCTATGTCTTGTCCATCCTGCTTTCCTGCTTCCTGTGTCTGGCTGGCTGGCCCCTGGCTGGCTGGGCCCTGGCTAACTGGTTCCCCTTTTCTCTCTGCCTGCCAGTTCCATCTATCCCTCTTGCCTAGCTATTAACAGGTCAGCGTTTTATTAGACCAATCAGGTGCCTTAGGCAGGCAAGGTAATACAACAACACATCTTTACATAATTAAACAAACACAGCACAAACAAAAACAATACACCTTTACATAGTTAAATACAGCAGAATCAAATTCAGCACATCTTTACATAGTTAAGCAATAATTCTGCAACACAAAGAAGATTTATTTGCCCCAGAGGGACAAAGGGCAGACAATAAGAGACAAAGAGAGGAGATAGAGGACAAGAGATAAGGGGAAGGGTATAAGGAAAAAGGACAGGGATATTTGACCTGGAGGAACAAAAGACTGCCTCTGGACAGAGAAGAGATAGATATGGCCCATAGGGAAATGGTGGTTCATAAAGGCAAAAGGGGAAACCCCATGTTATGCTATTAACATAAAATGTTATGCTTATGTTATTAAATACCCCAGAATGAGGTATTCGATTTTGGATGTTAATTAGGGCAGAAAAGGGGTTTTTTGATTGCTGGACCTTGTTTGTTAGCCTCAGGAGGAGGAAGTAACCAAATAACAGAATAGACCTTGGTGGCTAGCTTTAGGAATGTAATCTAACCATTTTATCAGCAAAGCAGAAGGAATGGAGGAGAAGGGCAAGGCCTACAGAGCCAGGTTTGCCGTGCTCGGGCTGGCTGGAGTCCCTTCACCCTCAGCCCTTCCCTCTGCCAGCCATCAGCCCTGCAGGTCCAGGCACCATGTCAGCTGGCTGGGGCCTCATGCTGGTCACAGAGCTCAGTGCCCTCCTAGAGGGTGGGTGATGGTGTTGCAAGGCAGGGCCTGCATTTCTGGCTTTGCTGCTGGAAGGATGGAAAGGACAGACATGGATAAACACCAGTAAACAGAGGTGGGGAGTGTGACACACACGGGGACCCTGCCAACACAGCTTCCGGGAGACAAACACAGCAGAGCCAAAGAGAGGGGCAGGGGGCTGTGCGGTGTAGGTGGGGTGCAGGCGACACCACCAGGCAGAGCTGAGGGACAGAAGCGGGTAGAGACTGCTTAAAGGGAACGTATTCTTTTTTTCTTTTTATTAATTGATTTTATCGAGCTATACATTTTTCTCTGCTTTCCTCCTTTCTTCTCCCCTCCCCTTCTACCCTCTCCCATGGTCCCCATGCTCCCAATTTACTCAGGAGATCTTGTCTTTTTCTTCTTCCCATGTAAGTCTCTCTTAGGGTCCTCACTGTTGTCTAGGTTCTCTGGGATTGTGAATTGTAGGCTGGTTTTCTTTGCTTTATGTCTAAAAGCCACTTAAGAGTGAGTACATGTGATAATTGTCTTTCTGGGTCTGGGTTACCTCACTCAATATGATGTTTTCTAGATTCATTCATTTGCCTGCAAATTTCAAAATGTCATCATTTTTTTCTGCTGTGTAGTACTCCATTGTGTAAATGTACCACATTTTCCTTATCCATTCTTCAGTCGAGGGGCATTTAGGTTGTTTCCAGGTTCTGGATATGACAAACACTGCTGCTATGAACATAGTTGAGCACATGTCCTTGTGGTACAATTGATCATTCTTTGGTTATATAGCCAAAAATGGTATTGCTGGGTTTTGAAGAAGGTTCGTTCCTAATTTTCTGAGAAATCACCACACTGACATCCAAAGGAGCTGTACCAATTTGTACTCCCACCAGCAATGCAGGAGTAAAGGGAATTTCTTACACAGGGATTGGAGGACAGACTGGCCACACGGACCTCAGACATGACCCTGTGTTCTGCCTCTTGATAGCTGTTGACCGTGAGAACAATCTTCCTTTTTGGGGGGTGGGGGCTTGATTTGAGCGTCTACCAGATGAGTCTTATGTGGCGATTGGACTAGAGATTTCCATGCAGAACACCTCCCAGCCTGAGCCCTCTGGTAACACCTGCCAGATATTAAAATCTCTGCTGGGTTCTCATCTTGAACCGGAGACTCCACAGCCACCATCTTAATCTCTCCAAAGTGCTGACACTTAACAGTTTATAAACTATCTTTCCTTGGGGACTGGTGGTCTGAGATTTGAATTCCACTTATGATGAGGGTCCTGGGCTTATGGAGGCCATAAGATTTCACAGAGGCTGGATGGGTTGGCAATGGCACCATGCCTGAAACCCAGACTGTTGTCATATGAGTCAGACTGGATGACTTAGGGTCTACACACTCACCAGGCAGCAACTGCCGGGCCCTGCTCACAGCCTCCAGGTCATGCCTTCTGCCCACATGGTCTCCTTTACCCTCAGAGGCAGGCACGTCTGTGATGCCCACTGTACAGGTGGGAGATGAATCTTAGAGACATTGTTTATTGACCAGTGTGACCAGTGTCACACAGCCCTTGAGCGACACATCTGGGCCTCCCCAGATCCTATAAGCATCCCTCTCCCCCTCCTGTGCTCCTGCCTGGCAGGAAGACCTCGGGTCCCACTGATACCCATGAGCCTCGCCTACCATCCATCTCATTCCAACCCATCCTTGAGACCTGCTCCCTGGGCACCTTCTTCAAGAATCCCTCTGACTCCTCTGCCTCTCCTGGGCAGCCATCCTCCTCTTTAGCTCACTGCTGAGACCTGGCCCTCCGGGGCTGCTGGGGTTCACTGTGACCCCTGGAAGAAGGAGATGAGTGGGTATTCCTCCTTTGAAGCTGGGCTTTCCCTTTTCCTAAATGTGCCCAAATAATTTCTGCATGGGGTTTCTTTTTCTGTGTTTGCCTCATTTTTTTGAGAAAGTGTTTCCTGTAACCCAGGCTAGCCCTTGACTCATTACCTAAGCCAAAGATGACCTTGAACTCCCCACCTTGCTGCCTCCACCTCCTGAGTACTTGCTACGTGCCTGAACCACCAAGCCTAACTTACGGAGAGCTGAGGATCAAACCCAGGGCTCCATGTATGCCACCCAATCTCCCCACCCATTGAGCAGCATCCCCTAGCGCCTGTCTAAGTTTCTTTGGGAACAGTTCTGGTAGAGAGTGAGGGGAAGCAGAAGGTTGCTTGGGGAAGTGTGTTTCCTGCAGGTGAGCACCGTGAGCCATGGACTCATTTTAACTGGGGAACACCAGAGTCCATACACAGGGGATACACATGCATAAGCACACGCGTGCACACTACATGTCCTACATGGGCTCTATTCTTTGTATTCTGGCACTTTCTGTGTTAATCAGATTGTCTGTCACTGTCACAGAAAGCAGAAGGGAAACAGTCTGAAGCAAGAATTACTGGGCTCATGGCTTCCAAGCCCCCCCAGCCCCGCCCCACTCCACCGTGGGAAACTGTACCTTTACAGTGGGCATCATAGTAGCATGACCATGTGGTTGAGCAAGGTTGCTCACCTCGTGACTGCCAGAAGGCAGAGTAGAAAGAGACAGAGAAGGCTTATAGACAAGGCATACCCTCCCAGAACAGTCCCCCAGGGACCTGTTTCCTCCCACAAGGCCTTGCCTGCCTTCCTACTACCTCTCTATCGTGTCTTCAGTGTCTTCATAGTGTGGGTCCATCAAGGAGTTAACTCATTGATGAAGCTGAAACCTCACGAACCTCTAAGACTCTCCCTCAATATTTCAGACTAGAAGTTACCCAAGGAGCCTTGAGACAGCACCAAAGTTCCTGCCCTGTGTGACCTATTTTGACTTTTTTTTTTTTTTGCATATGAGACAGGACCCTGGGTACCTTTGGTCCCACTTTCCCTCACTCTCTGTGTGAGTCACTGTATCCACTCCACACTATGGCCCATTGTTTCCAGACTGGCTGCATTAGCCGGGCCTCAGCCAAACCCTTCCACAGAAGGAAGTAGATGGCAGTCATGCCAGCGACATCCACCCTTCTCTAGGGCCTTTCTTCACTGAATTCTCACAGCAGGCTTGGGTGCTGGGCTTCGCCTCCAGAGGCTTAAGTGATTTGCCTAGAGATGTCAATAACTTACTCAAGGTCACACAGCTTCGGTTAAGGCCTGAGTTTCTGAGGGAAGGAAGGGTGAGGAGGGACTCAGCTCCTCATGGCCAAAGCTAGTGTATTTTGGGTCTTTAGCTGTCCCAGGAGGGGTGGGGTGGGGGATATGTTCTGAGCTCCCCTCAGCACTACCCTGAGCATCTTCTACCAGCCTTGATGGAGAGAGGAAACGAGGGCATTGGCTTCTCGTCCCTCTGGTCACCTAGCAGAGGGGAAAAGCTGTTGCCACCCTCTGGCCCACAGCGGCCTGGGGCTATATTCATTGGGGTCCCTAGTGACTAGGCTGGCTGCCCACAGGCAGCCCACACAGCTGCTGTGCACAGCAGACAGACTGCCCAGCGGCTCCCCAGGGTAGAGAGAACATTCCAGAACAGCTTGGAGTCATTAAACACTCTACGCTGAATGCTTGTGGTGACAGCTGGGCTTCAGACCCAGGGCCTCTTCTCCTCCCTAACCTCCTCTCACCCCCTCCCTATTTAGCTGGTGACTCCCCCAGTCCTGCAAAGGGGACAGGAACGTCATTTAACCCCTGGCCTGGCTCCCTCACATCTACAATTTGAAACAAGGCACTTGGAAGGCAATGAAAGGGAAGCCGAGCTGTGGTGTGGCAGCTGCTGGGTGACTTCAGACGAGTCACATAACCTCTCTGGACGTCTGTCTGTTTCGCTTGTCAGCAGGGACTCCCAGGCCCTGCCTGCCCTTCTGCTCTGAGAATGTATTGAACAAAGTCTGGCAGAGAAACCGATGAAGGCAAGCAGATGCTCGGAGAGGCTGGAGCACTTGGGATGGGAGTGGGCAGCCTGGGGTCAACCCAGAGGGTGCTGAGCTCAGAACAGAGTCATTCTGAAGCAGACAGAGACCCACCTCCCTTTACAGGTGGGGAAATTGAGGCCTGAGGCCTGGTGAACAACCAAGGAAGCTAGGGTTAGAAACTGGTCTTCCTCTGGTCCTAGCTTCCCTCTGATGCAACCACAGAGGCACGGACTTGAGTGCATTCAGGCTTTCTGCATTGTTTTGGGTACTCTCCACGAACCTGTACCTGCATCCTTAGGAGGGGAACCTTGTGACTGGAGTGAGACAGGGCCAAAGACTGGAGATACCAGTCTCTGTTTGTTCAACAGCAAAAAGAGAGGCAATCTGAGCCTTGAAGACAGAAAGGAAATATGACACAATTAGGGAGATTTTTGTCACTGCTGCAACCAGAATACCCAGCAGAAGCGAGGCTGGAGAGTTTAATCTCAGCTCACGGTTTCAGAGGGACTTCAGCCCACCACAGAGGGAAGGGTATGGAGGAGGCTTCTGAGGTGGCCCACTAGGGGCAGAGTCTACAGTCAGAACCAGGGACAGGTTTAACCTTCAAAAACCTGACCAGCTAGCCATTTTCCATCCTCCTGGCCCAAGTTCTTAAAGCCCCACAGCCTTCAACATGGGACCACACACTGGGACGCAAAGGCTTAAAACACAAGCCTGTGGAGGCCTCTCAGGCTCCACCTACATCCCCTGCTGTGAGGCTGAAGGACAATCCAGAGACATTTCCAGTGTGACTGGAGAGGGGGCTGGCCAGGGGTACTTCCCCATGTTTCCTTCTTAGCCTTGCCGAGAAGGTTCTGGAACAGGCAGTCTGTGGCAGGTGGGAAACTGGCCAAGAGGAGGCATTCCCACACAGGAAAGAGAATGGGCCGAAAGACGGGCCAGCTTGAGTCTGAATACTCTTTGTATTTCCACTGGATATTACATATCCATAAGCCTTGGTTTCCCTACTGTAGATCAACACCTATTAACCACGGTATCAGTAGTGCTTAAAATAATCCATGGGATGTTCTTAGGCACATGTGTGTATGTATGTGTGTGTGTTGTGTACGTACAAAAGCCCATATTAATTCATAAATGTGTGGTATGGCCAGCTCAGCCCGAGGAAGGAAGTAACCTGGGCTGAGCCAGCTGGAAGGGGTGAGCAGCAGGTAGCAGGGTCCTTTGGAGTCTCCCTGATCCCCTGTGGCAGAGCTGGCCACCACTCAACATTTCTTGGCTTGGGGTTCCAGAGGGTCCGGGCTTGGTCTACTTCAGCCAGACAGGCTTTGGCAGAAACCCAACTTGTTCCTTTAAACAATGTCTTTCTACTAGCCAAAGCTGGCAAGAGATGGCCAGGGAGCTAGCTGAGTGAGTGGGGAAGTTTCTCGGCTGTGCCATTGACTGCCCTTTGTGCTTGGGTCTCTCCCTCTTGGGCTGTGGGTACCTTATGCTACCACCACTCCCTCAGCTCCATTTAGCTGGGCCCTTGGAGGTATGATTGGCCCTCACTGCTCTGTACTTTCTTGATCTGAGGGACCCTAGTGAGTTGAGTTTTTCTACTGTTTCTCTTGCAAAGACCCCAAGCAGAGGACGCTAGCCCCAGCCCCATGCCCAGAGTTCTGGCCCATTGTTATCCTAACTCCTATCTTCAGACGTCTCTAGGTCTGTGAAACCAAGTGTCTTTCAACTTGGGTGTGTGTAAAGGAGTATGACTGCATATGTGTGATTGCATGTAACTGCTTGTATGAATGTGTGGCCATGCATGCACTGCATATACCCCTATGTGTGTGCATATGTAGGAAAGAGTTTAGAGACTAGCATTCAGAGGCTTGGTGAGTGGCTGGCCATCCTCCACCCCTGTTCTTCTATCCACCTAGTACTAGAACCAGGCAGCTGAAGGCGTCACGGGACAGTGGAATGAGAAAGACCCTCATCCTCTGCCTCATGGGGTCACAAATCCTGGTGCTTGGAGTTAGAACACAGGAGAAACCAAGAGAGGTGGGGAATGGGAAAACACCAAGGCAGGGTCTCCTCCATCCCTCCCAGTGGAGGCCTCCCCCCAAGGGTGAGTTAGACAGCACCATCACCATGATAGCCAGGATTCTTTCCAGGCATCCTAGGCTGGTGCAGCCTCCAGCCTGGAGATACCTGACCTCGGAGACTTACAAGAAGTCAAGCTTGTGGATGGGGGTGGGGACCAGAAGATAACTTCCATTTCTGCTTGGGGCACAGCAGAGAAGTACTGAGAGCTAGCTGTAGAGCCAGACAGTTCTGCTTAAACCACAACTTCACACTGACAAGCTATGCAGCTGTAGGCAGGTTACTGAGCCTTGCTGGTCTCTAGTTTCTTCATCTATAAAATGGAGACAGGGTGAGCACCCACCCTGTAGATTGCTTCAAGTCTGAACCAAGCTGACATGTACAGGGGCTTAATTAAAACCAAGGGCTGGGTCCACAGCAAGCTTATCATCTTCTCTTAGGGAGGAGCGGTCATCCTAGCCCCAGCCCCAACATCCGGCCAGGAGATGCATCTAAAACTCGTGTTCCAACAGTGAGCCCCAGAGGATGGGAAGGTCACGTGGGTTTGCTAGTGAACTACAAGGTCAAAGTCCTCAGCGTTTTTCCTCCCCTCTTTCTACTGAGTGTTCTGGCACAGCGCCTTCAGAGAGCATTTTCATCCTTAAGCATCTCTCCTCTAGCTCCTGATGCAGCTGGGAGGCTGATGGTCCGTTCTTAGCAAGTGTCGGCAGCTGCTTCCACTGAGAGCCTAGGGAGTACAGGGGCTTGGCTGTGTCTCAGCTGGAACTGAGAGCCTAGCAGCATCTTCCAGAAGACACTGGCGTTAAGCTTCTGCCTCCCTGGAGCCCTGCACCTCCCTTTCCTCAGCCTCCCTGTTCCTGTTTCCATGGTGTCTACATGTCACATCAGAGGGTCCAGAAATGGCCAGTAGTTCACATCAATATAACAAGGCAGTCACGGGTCCCCAGCACCTGAGAGCAAGCCCCCTTTCTGAGGCCAGTTTCTGCAGCTTGGGGTCCAGGCTGGGGGTTCCACCACTGAATATCTGGCACAGAGGGAAACCCAGGACAGACAAAGCATCCCTGTTGTGTCTGGAGTCTTGCGTTTGCCTGACCCTCCCTCCCGCCTTGCCTTCTTGCTGCTGTTTCTTTCCTGCCATGGCTTCAGCCCTGGCTGGATGACACAGAAACAACCCGTGTGGCCAAGGAGAAAGCAGAGGACACAGCCTCAGTTTGATGCAGAGCGGGGAAGGCAGTGAGCGAGGTGAGAAGCTGCCATCTCTGAGAACAGAAATAAACTTGGCTGCAGAGTCTTTGCTTTGGACATCGTGTCTCTAGCCCAGGCTGGCCTTGAACTCTGTACGTAGCCTGATGACCTTAAACTTCTGATCCTCCTGCCTCTGTGTCCTAAGAACTGGGACTGTTGACATATGTCACTGAGCCTGGTTTATGCAGGTCTGAGGATCCAACAGGACCTTGTGCATGTGAGGTGAACGCTTGACTGACGGAGCTGCATCCAAACCCCTCCACAGGTTTCTGTGTGACTTTGCGTAAGCTGCAGCCCCATTCTGGCATGGTCTTCCCTGTCATTCTTCTCGGGGCTCTTGCTATTCTGACAGCCTGGTATTCATTTATGATGCCTACCGAGCAGACTCAGCTGATAACTAAGTACCAAGAACTCGCCGGGTGCCACACCTCTGCTCAGCGCTTCACCCTGCTTTTCAGGCAGGATAGGTACATCAGTTGCCTGTTGCCATATACTGCTGTTAAGCCTAACCTCAACAGCCTAGCACAGCAAGGAGGTTGACCGATGCCCGCTGATCTATCCTGGGCTGGGTGGCTCTGCTTTAGCCTGCGCACTGTGTGCTATGCACTGCCCCCCAAAGTCATCATGTCGTTCACTCTCCCAGGACAAGACCTAACTGAGGCATGCTCTTCTGGCGGCATAGACCAAGCCCTGTGGCAGCGCATGAAGCCCTGCCCTACACCAGTAGGCAAGCTAATCACTTGGGCAGGCAGAGAGACGCCACAGTTCAATGGGGGCTGTGGCAGGACATGGTTTTGAGAGGAGCCGGGGAGAAACTTCCTTACACAGTTTGGCTGATAGAAGCTCCACAGGAGGGCTGGAGAGATGGCAAAGCACTGGGCATGCACATGTGACCACCTGAGTTCAGATCTCTAGGGAACGCATATAATGCCAGCACTCGGAAGCAGAGGCAGAGGATCCTCAGGGCTTGCTGGCTAATCGGCCTAGCCCAGGGAGCTCCATGCTCAGCAAGAGACTCTGAAGATTCCTGGTGTCAACTTCTGCTCTCTTCTCACACATGTCCATACGTATGCATAAACACACACACCACACAAATACACACACGCACATACACACTCACTTGCTCACACTAATAAAACGAAACTGGAAAAGCTCCACAGGAAAGAGAAACCGACAACTGAAAGAGAGGCTAATGGTAGGATTCTGCTGAGTGGCTCCTGGACAGGGAACCATCAGACACTAAGTTATCCTTATCCAGGCTCAAGTTTTTCATGGCGACCAAGGCCCATCTTGCTCCCCTTGGCTTGAGAAGGCTCTTCCAGCAGCTTCTTGGAGGCAGGTTGTGTTCTTGGCACATTCTGTCTTCCTAACCACAACTCCTCACTTCTGGAAATGCAATAGGCCTTCGGAGAGAACACTATGGAAACCTCCCCACAAACACTCAGCCTCCTCCAGCCTGCTAATGAAAGCCACGGCTGCTAGAAAAAAAGATGGTTGTAAAGAAATGAGGTTTTATTATTTTTAAACTAATCCCACTTATTACCGTGAAGGGCTAGCCACTGAGTAGGCCACGAGGACAGTCTGTATGGGGACCTGCTGTCTGCGAAGTATTTGCCTATTCCTGTAGTAGCTTACCATGTATGGCTGAGGCTGGGGGACAAGACAAGTCAGTCTCCATTTCTACCTTTGAAGAGTGGATTTGGGGTGGGGCAGACACAGTCTGAGGTGAAAAAGCAGCAGGGAAGGTGGGACACGACAGATAAGCAGGTAGCATCCATGGAGCACAGAGGACACTATCTAAAAAGGGACGGGGCTTTGGGGGAGAACAGATCCCTAAGGAGTAACTGATACTTTCAGGGGACTGTAGGGGGGCACTGGCAGCAGGCAGACGCAAAGGGTAGAGACAGCAGGAAGAACAGAACTGGAGTCCATGTGGCTGGGGGCGACCTGGAAGTCGGGAAATAGCAAGAATGGAGGTGAGACCTGACGTGAAGTTAATCCCAGGTGATCTGTGAACTTTAATGAGAGTTTGTGCTTCCCACCTAAGTGATGGAAGTGCTGGAAGGTTCTGAGCCGAAGAGTGGGCTTCAATGACGTCCTCACTAGAGCCCTATGAAGGCTGCCTGCAGGCTCTGGGATTGGTGGGCAGAGCTGGAAGAAGGGCATATAGGATCTGGAATGAACACACATGCCAGATCGATGTTTAGGAGACAAAAACAGGGCACAGTGGCTAATGGATGTGAGGAGAAGACGGAGAATTCTAGAATAGCTGCCCGACTACAGTTTATGCTTACAAGTAGATGGTGGTATGATGGAGGAAGGTCATTGGTTAAGTAATAAAGAAACTACTTGGCCTCATAGGTTAAAACATAGGTGGGAGAAGTAAACAGAACAGAATACTGGGAGGAAGAGGAAGTGAGCTCAGAGACACCATGCTCCCCTCTCCCAGGCAGACGCGATAGCTCTGCTCTCTGAGGCAGACACGATCAAGCTCCGGCCCAGGATGGACGTAGGCTAGAATCTTCCCGGTAAGCACACCTTGGTGCTACACACTTTATTAGAAATGGGCTAGTCCAGGTGCGAGAGTTAGCCGAGAAGAGGCTAGATATAATGGGCCAAGCAGTGTTTAAAAGAATACAATTTGTGTGTTGTTATTTCGAGGTATAAGCTAGCCAGGCAGCCAGAGTGCTGGGGATGCAGCCCCGTCGCTCCTATTACAACAGTGGTATCCCCGACTAAGACGGGGAACTTTGGAGAAGGCAACTCTGGAAGTATGAACAGTTTGAACTGGAGGAATGTATAGGCATGGGGACCTGACTTTCACCTGTATAGGCAGTGGGTCTGACTTTTAGTGGGTGTGGCCAAGAGGCAGGTGACTTGGACCACAACCTAGGTCAGTGGTTCTCAACCTATGGGTCAGGACCCCTTTGGGGGTCAAACAACCCTTTCACAGGGATCACCGAAGACCATTGGAAAACACAAGTCTATTTACACTATGATTCCTAACAGTAGCAAAATCACATTATGAAGTAGCAACGAAAATAATTTTCTGGGGGTCACCCCAACATGAGGAACTGAACTGAAGGGTTGCAGTATTAGAAAGGCTGAGAACCACTGCTCTAGGATGAGGTTGAGATTCTGAGGCAGGCGCTTTAGAAGTCATGAAGGGGTGGTGCTCCCCAGGGCATTTTAAGCTACAGGAAACAGAAGGCTCTTGAAGGTGACTCCAGGGGTGGGGAACGCTGCTCAGAGCTCTTGTCTAGAGTATGCAAAGCTCACTGCTGCTCACCAGCACACCATAAAGCAGGGTATGGTGGCACACGCATGTAATCCCTGCATTCGAGAGCTGGAGGCAGGAGGATGAGGAGTTCAAGATTACCCGTGGCTATGAATTGAGTGTGAGGCCAGCCTGGGCTACTTGAGACCCGATTTCAAAAAACGAAAGTGATTCTAACAAGAACGACTTTGATCTTTTTCACTTACAACGTCGGAGGTGGTTGTTAGGCTTTGTCATCATCTCAATGTTGTCCGAGACCCAGGGCTGCTTTTTATTTGTCTGGGACTGTCCTGGGTGGGGAATTAAACCAGCAGCCTTGTCCATACCAGCCAGTGCTCTACCACTGAGCTGTGCCCACAGCCCTGCACACGTCCTCTCCCCTGCCACCTCCACTCCTCTGCGTGCATTTGTCCCGCAGGACCAGGGAAGGCCGGCTAAGTACCTGGAGGATGTGAACTCTAGGGGAGGAAGTTAGAAAACAATTTGTTAATAGACGTAATGCCTGCCTTTGGCTATGTTTGGCAAGACACACAAAAGGGGATTAGGCTCATAAAAGAATTGGCTAGCTCACAAGGGGGAGTGGGAGGAAATTAAATATCCACTAATTAGTACTTGTGGGGTTGGATGAGGTAGGGAATTCTTAACCCTAAATGGAACAAGGCAGAAATTGAGAACCGTCTGCAGGAAGAAAGGCTGGTTGACATCTGCCCAGTGCGGACTTCTGCTCCGGGCTCTGATGGAGGCTTAGATACTGGACCTGCCTCCAACCACCATAAACAAGTAAAAAGCAGGACTGAACATAAGAAACATCTGTTTTCAGACACCGGGTGACCAAGTGAAGGGAAACAATAAGATAAACTCTGTGCCCATCACAATCACCTCCAGAAGATGAAGGCTGTGCCCCGGGGCAGAGAGCTGCAAAGCATTTCAAGATGCTAGGGGGCCAAGATCCAGGCTCAGAGAAGTGATATGGCTGGGATTTGAGCAGAAGAAAACCTTGGGCAACTGGACCCATGCAAAGAAAAGAGCTTCAACAACTGCCTAGGAGTCATTCTGAGTCATGGATTCAATGCTAGGGTTGACGTGAGTGGGATGAGGTTCATGTCTATTGGGATCAAAGAGCAAGTCATGATTAAGGAGCTGTAGCTGAAGACGTTCTGATGTGCTCGGGTTTAGGACAGTCAGAGTAGAGAAGCCTTGGAGAACATAGGAGATGTTCGGGGGGAAACTGTTTCTTTATCATTTTTTAAAAACAGGATCTCTCTACCTAACCCTGGCTGTCCTTAATTCACAGATATCTGCCTGTTTCTGCCTCCCCAGAGCTGGGATTAAAGGCATGTGCCACCACACCGCACTCCCTGAGTAGAAACTTTAGAAAGGCCAGACCTTAGCAGAGTTAATCCTGAAATCCCTATAGTGAAGACGGCTTTCCTAGACCTATCCTCACAAGGTTTAAAGACAAGCCTTGAAAGGATCAAACTGACCTCCAAGGAAATTGCTGGAATAAAATTAAATACTCTCTCAAGAGGAAACAAAACAAACAAAAAAACCCTCAGCATTCAATGGCATAACATTCATAACCCAAGAGAAGAGCCACTGGCCAGAAGCAGACCCTGAAGTAACGGACGGTGTGATGGTTCCAACTCTTAGCCTGATGAAATGTAGAATCGTGGGAGAAAGGAGTTTTAGTAAGGAGTCATCTGGTTTGGGCTGGCCTACAGGCCTGTCTGTGAGGGATTTTCTTATCTAAGGTGGGAAGGCCCACCTTGAAGTGGACAGACAGCTCCACTTGTCAGGCTGGGTCCTAGATTGTGCAAATCAGGAAAAAATCAAGCTGGGCCCTGACATGCATGAATTCTTTGCTTCCTGTTCCTGACTATGGGTGTGATGTGACCAAGAACCTCGGTTTTATGTGGCTGTGACCGCCTTGCAGATGGACTATAACCTGGACGGTGAACCCCAAATATGCCCTTTTTCCCCTCAGCTGCTTTTTTGCTGGACTGTTTTTATTACAGCAACAGAAGTGCAACGAGGACATATGGAATTGGTAGATAATTTTCTTAAAACAGAAAGGAGATTTAAAGAAAAACACAAGCTGGGCATGGTGGAGCACATCTATAATCTTGTCACTAGAGAGGCTGAGGCAGGAGGATGGCCAAATCGGCTGGGGATACACAGCAAGACCCTGTCTCCCAAAACAAGTAAAGACCGTAAAATAGGACAATAATGAATAAATAAGTAAAATGTATTAAAAAAGAAACAAAATCATAGAGAATTTAAAAATATAGTGGCTAAAATGTACTTTCACAAGTGGCAAAAAAGCCAGTGAGATAGACAGAAAAGGATTGGTGAGTGTTCAGGCAAATTGAAGAGCAGAGAAACACATCCGAGAAAAACTAAGGCTCAGTGAGCATTGGACAAAGGATCTTCAATACGTATAGAGTCCAGAGAAGGAGGGGTGGGGTAGCAAATATTTGAAAATTAATGGACAATTATTTTCCAAATTTGATGAAAACCAGAAACTCATAGACTTTTAAAAACTCCCTCGATGAATTTCAATCAGGAAAAACATAAAGAAAACCACCGGAAGGCACATTGCAATCAAGTTGCAAAAGGCCACTGATGACGGGGGAAAAAAAACGTTTTTAATTAAGTGCAACCAGAGAAAGATCTGAGCCTTGTGGTCAAGATCAAGTCGATGGTGTAACTTTGTGTGCACTGCTAGAAACCATAAGCAAGATAACTGAGACCCCTCTCTCTCTGTATTTCTCCAAGGTGAATGTTGGCGGTGTGTGCAAACACTAGCGACTGCACCTTCCTCCTCCTGGATGTTCAGTCTGAGACTGTTCACCCACAGAGACCTCCTCTAGAGACTTGCTAGTCCCCAGGCCTCTCCCCACACTGCACACAACAGGCCGAGGGTCTGGGTTGTTGTATAGCTAGTGCCACTCCATCAGAGAGCACTCACCCACCTGACCTCCTGTACATGTGTCTGTGTCTGGTCCTTTCTTCATTCCCTCTGTCCCTTCCAGGCTCCCACTGCCAGCTGTGGGCAAGCCTGTGATGCATTTTCTTGATTGATGATCGCTATAGAAGGGCCCAGCTCACTGTGTGTGGTGGCTTGAAAGAAAACACCCTTCAAAGGGAGTGGCACTTTTGGGAGGTGTGGCTTTTTTGGAGGAAGGGTGTCACTCTTGGGGCAGGCTGTGAGGTTTCTTTTGCTCCAACTTCCTTCAGTGTGTCTGTCAGTCATCTGCCGGCATAGCTATCACGTTCCCTGCCATGATGATGATAATGGACCGAACCTCTGAAACTGTCAGCGAGCCCCCTCAATTAAATGTTTTTCTTAGAAGAGTTGCCGTGGTCACGGTGTCTCTTCACAGAAATGAAAACCCTAAGACACTGTGTGTGGGTGGTACCACAGTGTTGCTGGTTCCAGGGTGTATAAGAAAGCAGGCTGAGCAAGCCATGGGGAGCAAGCCAGTAGGCAGCACCCCTCCACGGTCTCTGCATCAGTTCCCATCACCAGGTTCCTATCTTGAGTTCCTCCCAGATTGCCTTCCATGGTGGACTATGGTGTGAGACTGTAGGCTGGAACAAATTCTTCCCTCCCCAAGTTACTTTTTTTTTTTTTTTTTTTTTTTGGTTTTTCGAGACAGGGTTTCTCTGTGGTTTTGGAGCCTGTCCTGGAACTAGCTCTTGTAGACCAGGCTGGTCTCGAACTCACAGAGATCCTCCTGCCTCTGCCTCCCGAGTGCTGGGATTAAAGGCGTGCGCCATCACCGCCCGGCTCCCAAGTTACTTTTAGACATAGTGTTTTATCACAGTTATAGAAACCCTAACTGAGATATTCTTCCACCTTATTCAATGAGGCAGGCTATCTCAAGGAAAACCAGAGTTTGCCAGCGTGGCTGGTCTCTTAGCCAGCTTGCTCTGGCTAATCCCTTGTCTCTGCCTCCTGGGGCTGGAATTACAGGATTGGGTTCTGAACTCTGGTCCTTTGCTGGATAACTGCAAACAGCTGAACCTTCTCCCCAGGCCTGGGTTTTTCCAAAATCTACAGGCTGAGACCACACTCAGCATCTGTGGAGGCTGAGACTGTGAAACATGACAGGATTTCCGATCACCTATGATCTCATGTGCCTAAATTTCTGGGTGGGTATGTGAGGGAGTTTCTCGGTTGGTGTTACTGAGAAAGGAAGATCCACTCTACGTGCGGCAGTGCTATCCCATGAGTTGGGGCCCAGCCTGAGAGGAAAAGAGAAAGCGAGCTGAGGACCAGCGTTTGTCGGCCTGTGCTTCCTGAGTGGATGCGATGTGACCTGCAACCTCACACTCTGGCTGCCAGGATGGGCTGTAGCCTCCAGCGGTGAGCAGAAGCAAACCCTTCCTTCACTAAGTAGCCTTTATCAGGAATTTAGTCACAGAAAGAAAAGCAATGAATACAGTGTTCAAGGAAGGCTGTGCTCCCTCGTGGCAGGTCTCTAAGCAGCAAGTGGCACCAAACCGGGCAATTTTAGGAGCCAAACATTTCTTATCACATAACTTCTGAGGGTCAGGATGCTGTGAACAGCTTGGCCAGTGATTATTTCAAGGTGTCTCATGAAGTGTCAGTCAACTGACCTATAGTCATCTCAGGAAAGCTCATTCATGTGTCTGTTGACTGGGGTACTTAGTTCTTTACTGACTGGTGACTGTCGTTTTCAGTTTTCCCATTGACTATTGGCTGAAGGCCTGAGTTCTCCATTGGCTACTGGCTGGTGTCCTCGGGTCTTCATTTACTCCCTGACTCTTGGTGGAATCCTCAGGTTCTCCTGGATGTTGGCTAAGGTCCTCAGGTTCTCACTGGCTCTTGGCTAATGTCTTCAGGTCCTCACAGGATAGTGGGCAGTGGACTCTGTCCCTTGTCAAGCAAGTCTCTTCACAGGTAGCATGGAAGTTCATAGTGTATAGCTGTAGATTTCCCCCAGAGTGAGTGACCTGTGAGACCAAATAAAAGAAAGACTAAGATTAAGACTTTGCCATCTTCTATCATCTGAACTTGAGGGTGATACGCCATCCCACCCCACGTATTTGTTATTCTCCAGCCCTGGCACAGCATGGAAGGTGACCATTCAAGTTGATCTCCAGGAGGTGGGCATTTTGGGGGGCCATTGTGGAAATAGGACACCATAGAGCCTATGGTGGTTTGAATAGGAAAGGCTCCCATAGACTCATGTGTTTGAATTATTGGCCAATAAGAAGTGACACTATTAGGAGGTGTTGCCTTGTTGGAGTAGGTGTGGCCTTGTTGGAGGAAGTGTGTCACTGTGGAGTCAGGCTTTAAGGTCTCATATATACTCAAGCCAAGCCCAGTGTGGGACACAGTTGCTTCTGTTGCCTGCGGATCAAGGTGTAGACCTCACAGCTCCTTCTCCAGTACCAAGTCTGCCTGCATGTCACCATGAACTAATGGACTAAACCTCTGAAACTGCAAGCCAGCCCCAATTAAATGTGTTCCTATAAGAGTTGCCATGGTCATAGCAATAGAAACCCCAAGACAGAGCCCTGCAAGAAGACAGAAAGGAAGATGAAATCCAGTGTGAACCTAGAGAACCCAGTATTGGGGACCAAAGGAGAACATCTCAGAGGAGATGCATCCAGTGCTTTTCAATAAGCAGTGAGGAGAGTAGCTAAGGGTTGAAAAACACTGGAATTGTTAAAAAAAAGAAGCTCCCATTGACCAGGTTTACCGTGAACAGAGGTGTGAGTGGCAGGGGAACCGGGAGACCAGAATCACTGTGGGCCACCTTCAAGAGAGAGTAGTTTGAGACAGGGTGAAGTGAGATCAGAGGCGAGAGGAGTGTTGGGTTTTAGATAGAAGAGGACTTGGACGAAGGGGAAACAGCCAGCAGGGCTGAAAGAGGTGAAGATGCAGAAAGGGGGATGATGGATGAATTCATCTCTTGGAGGAGGCAGGAAGACCGAAGGTCAAGGACCCAGGTGGGCTGCTTGGCTCTGAGCAGAGAGACACCTCATCCTCTGAGGCTGCTCTGGGGGAGGCAGGGTTAGTCTGGCTGGGGCAAGGCCCAAGGGTGAGGATACCTAGGATCTGGGAACTCGCACCTGATGGCCTCAATTTTCTTGGAAAGTTGGGGAGGCGAGGTCACAGTGAGCTGTGCGCACGATGATGTAGATTTACCATGGTGATTGCTCACAGGTGAAGGGGGGTGTGGTAACAGCCTGTTCTCATGAGCCAGGCCGCCCTCCCCGTGTGATCTCATGCGCTCTTATCTCTCAGCAAACTCATTTTTCATCGTTGGCGGTGTCTCCAGATGTTGGTGGTGTTGCCACGAGGTATGAGCTAGTGGAACTGAAATGTACGAGGTGGAGAATACCAGAACTCAGTGGCTAGGAAGAAGCACGATGCAGAGACCTCTAAGGTCTCTGTCATCAAGACTTCATCCACACTCTGCTACACCTCGTGGGAACTCATGAGCCAAAGGAGGCCTTCCATTTTCAGACAGATTCTTAAGACTATCCTTCAGGAGGGCTGAAGTCTGGCTCCCGAGTCCCCCATGTCCTACAAGAAGTCCCAGAACAAGACCCCCCACACAAGCCCTTCCTCAATGAGTCTCCTCTAGAAAGGACCTTCTGTTTCTTCCATCTTCAGTATAGGAGGCTTTCTGACCCCTCAGCTCCTCTCTCAGACTTTCTGTCAAGCAACAGAGCCATGACGTGCTCATCTGTCTCCCTGGGTGTGGTCATACGTGTCCATGTTCCCAGCACTCAGGCGATAGAGACAGGAGTTTAAGGCAGGCCGTAGCCACTTAGTGAGTTTCAGATCAGCCTGGGCTGTCTCAAAAAAAAAAAAAAAAAAAACAGAGGGGAGGGGAAGGAAGGGAAAGGAAGCAGAAGAGAGGGGAAGGATCCGTTTGGAGACAAGGTGTGTCTTCTGTATTTGGTATTGACCAAGTTGATGGGGTCCATCCAGGGATGCTTGAAGCACTGGCCTTGCTGATATTGGTCACTTCCCCTCATAGTCAGACATGAAGTGTGAGCCTTCTGCCAACTACAGTCTATGAGATGACAGTCCCTTGTCCTCTGCCCCACGCTATCCTGATCCTGATGCCCTGGCTTCCTACACTCCTCCAGTATCTTCTGCTCAGTTTTCATAAACACACCTCAGAGCCTTGTCCATACATATATCTTCAGCTAATGGCAAGATTCTCTACATAAGGCTGACACCGTCATGGGGCAAAGGTCTGGGGCACAGGAAGAGTGAATACATTATCCTAGCACCCTCAGGAGCCTAGACACACTGGAGAGTTAGCTCGCAAGATGGTGCCCATTGCCTGATGGCCTGGTGTGGGCCCTCCCAAGTGGAACCAAGTCTGACCTGCCATCAATGAACCACAACAGATGACAGAGTCACTTGTCAAGGGCAGCTTCTGGAAGGTGTCAGGGTCCTCCACCATGGAATACTGTATCCCTCACATCATGGGAACCTGGAAGCCATCCTATAAGGATGCTTAAGCAGCCGCATGGAGACACCTAAAGGGCGTGGTGCTGGGTCCCTCCACTGAGGCCACAAAGCTACCTTGGAAGTGGATCTTCCAGCCCATCAATTGTTCAGATGAGGGCAGTCCCCCTGATACTTGACTGCCACCTCCCAAGAGGCTTCCAGCTACAAGCTGTCCAGTCTCTCCAACCATCTTGATGCACAGAAATGGAAAATGTAATAGAATATGATTGTAAGCACCAAGTTTTTGTCAAGTCATGATAATGCATTTCATGATGTGCCCTCCTTACCCTAAGGTTTCAGTGCTTGGGTACAGCCTCCAGGAAGTACAGAATGTTTGAGTAGCAGCCCCAAGTTGCACAACAAAGCTACTATGAATCAATATAGCCGGGCGGTGGTGGCACATGCCTTTAATATAATACTCAGCCTCTAGCTCCTATGTAGAACTCCTAAAGAAGCTATGCCATCCTTCATCAGCCTTCTCCTTTCTGGGGCACATCTTCATTAGCTCTTGCCTTCAGCCTCTCATGTCTCAACATCATTTCTTTGTGTGTGTGGTGTGTATGCCTTTCTTTAGGTATATGCATGTGTACCTGTGGGTGCATGTGTACCTGTGGGTGCACGTGTGTGTGTGTGTGTATGTGTGTGTGTGTGTGTGTGTGTGTGTGTGTGTGTGTAGGCCAGAGGTTAACACTGGGTGTCATTCTTGATCACTGTTATTGTTTTGAGGCAAAATCTCTCACTAATCCTGAGCTCATTGACTTAACTGGTTGGCCTGAGCATCTCAGGGCTCCTCTGTCTCTAACTCCCCAGTGTCGGGGTTTCACCTCCCCGATGCGGAGTTACAGAAGCATGCTGCTGGAGAATGCCCGGCTTTTATGTGGATTCTGGGGCTCCAAACTCATGTCCTGTCCTCATGCTTGTACGGCAGGTGCTTTACTGACTGAGCCTCCTGCCCCCAGTGCCATCTCTGGCAAACAGGCTCATCCCTTTCTTCTCAGTTCCTTTGTATCCAGCCCCAGGTGAAATGTTAACCTGATGATTGATGTCACCTGGACTGGCTAATGGAGGCAAAGGAGAGCTGTTACTACATTGTCCGCCAACAGATGTTTGTGCGGTAGGCCGTTCTAGAAACCATGATATCCTGGGCACACCGTTCCTGGCTTTGCTATGAGCTTGTCAGGCTACCTCAAAGAAAGAAGAACTCTGGCCATGAAAAACAGGAATATATTGCACTAAGGACTGTAACGCTTCCACAGAGGCCATTTCCATGGCTAACCCTGGAGTCTGCTGCTCTCAAAGCCCCTCTTGAGTTTCAGAGTCAGAAACAGCCACGGAAATCCGGTCCAAGGAGGGAAAGAAGGAAGAATGAACACACAGCCTTGTGCCTTTAGGTCTCACTTCTCCAATGCCAGCCTCTCCCAGTTCCCTTGGCTGGGTGAACCCTCTAGCCTCTTCCGGAAGCAAATCTCTCAGAATTGAAGTTGAGTCCCGAGAAAGATCTCCCACAGATCCTGCCAAAGCAGCTTCCACCTCAAGATCCTTACATACAAGGTGCCAGTTCCTTCTCTCCACCTACAATAGCTGCTTGTCTGTCTTCGCCTCTGCCTGACGGGCGTCGGCATTCACAGAGTATCCAGACAAACCCAGGCCCAACTGGAGAAGCAGCTGAGAGACAAGCCCAGGGACATTGTTCAGCAGGTAAAGGGACTGACTCACCGCTAACCGATGACCTGAGTTCCATCCCCAGAATCCACTTGGTGGAAGGAGAGAACCAGCTTCTGCACATTGTCCTCTGGCTGCCACATGCGAGCCAAGGCACTTAGCGCATCGGTTCCCACCATAAATAACTAAATAATAAAAACATAATAAGTCGTTTTAATAAGCTTGGAGACGCCCGCTGATTGGATAGCATTGGAGCTACCAGCCAGTGCAGTTGCCACGTCCCTTGAGTGACAGAATTCCTGCTCACTTGAATTCCAGAAGAAGAATGTCTCCGCTGTGTTGAACTTGGCTGGCCGGGGCAGGCGGGCAGGGCAAATGGCATGTGGGACGAAACATTTGGAGCAAGGCCTTTCGGACGCTTTGGCCATTTGAGGCAGGGCTCGGGTGGGAAGGAGCAGCCAGACCATACATGTTCTCTTGGGAAACACTCCCAGAATGCAGGCGTCATCTCCCCAGGGAGAGACCCACACAGCACCCCACCCTCACCAAGATGCCCACGTGAGAGGTGACTTTGCCTTTCTCTTCTGCCTCCCTTTACAATACCCACTTCCTTGCAGGAAGGTCCTCGTTTCTCCCTTGCTGGGGTGGGGGAGGGGCGGGCACCTGACTGAGTGACTGACTGACTCACATAGACAACTGCTCTCCTTCATAGGCTCCCGTGGAAGCATTTGTCAGAGGATGGTTTCCTCCCTGGGCACTGACTGGGGTCCCGCACAAGACCAACCAAGAGTTTTAGGCCCAGGCCATACCAGGGTGGGAGATGTTGGATGTTCAGTTGTGACTCAGAGTTGCAGGAAGCTGAGCCATCTCTTCAGGCTTGAGCAAAAGAGGAGTTAATTGATACATGTTCCTCAACCATCCAGAATAACTCTCCCTTCAGATGAGGCTTGCTCCAGGTGCCATGGTCGCTAGGGAAAGGTTGCAGCCTATTTCTCTCTACACATCTTTATTCCAAGTACCTGGCCACCCCAGAAACAGGGTTCAACCTCAATAGAAAAGAGGAGTGGTCCTGGGAAGTGGGGTGATGACTTAGTTGATAAAGTGCATGCACATGTGAGGTTCTGAATTTGGATCCCCAACATCCACCTAAAGGGTGGATGCTCGCCTGCATCTGTAACCCCCATACCTTGTGGGAGGAGCAACGAGTGACTCTCTAGAGCAACTGACATGCCAGCCTCGCCAAATCAATAAGCTTCAGGACTAGCTGGGTGTTAATTAAGTGTATGCCCGTCATTCTTCCAGCCAGCTTTCCATAGCCAGTAACATACAGTTGTCTATCAATGACCGGTTCACACAGACACATTTGGACTGTTTCCAAGTCTGGGCAGCCCAAGTTCAGATGTCCCAACAGACCAAAGGTGGGGGGTAGCCCCTCAGGGTTGGAGAGGGGCTTCAGGCGTGAGAGGAGCAAGGCTTCTAAGGGACCCCAGGCGTGGGAGCATTTGAGAGATGTTCGGCAAAAGTTCTCCTTTAGAGTCCTGTGGCCTGGTTGAAGGGTTGGAATTGCTCTTCCAGGCAACTTTGTACCTCCACCTCCTGTGGCCTGTGAATGGAGCAGCTGGTGCAGAAGGGGAAAGCGAGATCCTGGGATACAGTTGGTGGAATGCCTTAGCCATGAATGGCCCGGGTTGAGTGACCACACGGGGCTGTAAGGAGCCAGGGAGGTGCAGCTTGATCTGATGCCACCAGGGCCTGAGCAGGGCATGGTGGGACACACCTGTGATCCCAGCACTAGGGAGGCAGACACTGGGGATGGATGTGAGCACACACGTATACATCACACACAAGTGTGTGCACACACACAGCCAAAACAGAAAGAACTTCTACACTACCACCTCTTCTATGAGGCCAGCTTTTATTTTAGAGTAGTGGGGACTGGGGCACACACCCAGCTTCCGTCTGAGCAGAGGTGCCAGCCGCTGAGGGCTAACATGTGGCCTTGCCCAAGCTCAGATTCCCTCCCCACAAATGACTGATGCCAGGGTGGAGGTTTAGAAGCTAGCCCCGCCCTTTATCTTGGCTCCATGCAGTCCCGAAGGGCATCTGAACTCCCAGCTGTGCCAGGGACTGGCTGAAATCCCTCTCTGGTCACCAGATTGCAAGGACACTTTGGTGTCTACCCTGTCCTGCCCATATTTCCCAGTGCACACCCTGTGTGCATAGCATGTCCCAGCCTGTCTCCTTGAGAGCACAAGCCCCAGCTCTAGGTGAGCAGGCGGTTGTCCACATGACACTTTATTAGAGGCCACGTTCTCACTCAGTACAGTCCCACCTTCCTTAATGACAAGGACATTCTGGAAGCTGTCACTGGGTGGCATGCTCATCCTGCAAGTGTCCTAGAGCATGATTCTATAGACTAAGGTAGCCAGAGCACCATGAGACGATATAGTTCCAGGTCACCCCTTCATGTATGTGGATTGAAACCTCAGTATTCAGGACATGGTGGTACTTCTCTTTCTGGACTGCAGGGAAGTAGTGCTAAGAAAGGAAACGTGGCTTAGACGCACATATCTTGTTTGGATTTTGTGTAAAATTGAAAAACAAGGAACCTTGTTTTGTCTTTTCATACCTTGTTTGGATTTTATGTAAAATTTTTTTTAAAAAACCTTGTTTTTTGTTGTTGTTTTGTGTTGTTGTTGCCGCTGCTGCTGCTGCTGCTGCTACTGTTGTCGTTTTTAGAAAAGCTATACATACTCATTTTGGGGAAAATACAGAAAACTCCAGATATCCAAGTAAATGAATGGATTACCCAAAAACCCACACATCTTCCCATGAGAACAGAGAATGGTTTGTGTGAATTCCCTCATGGGTACTGGGCCCTCCACACTCCCTCCATCCTCCTCTTAGCTCCCTGCCCGCAGTGGGGGTGGTATGGAGAGGGCAGGACAGGCCCAGCCTCTCTTCTGACTTCAGCTTCTGAGTTTTCACTGTGTTCCCGCCAGCAGGTTGATGTCAGAGTTTCCGAGCACATGCTTTGCTGCGCCGAGGATGTGGATGTAAAGAAACGCTCCTGGGCCAGAAAACCAAACCCTTCTTTAATCTTGGCTCTGCTTTTCAATTGCTGGTTGACTTGAAACCGGTGTTTTCTCCTGGTAGGGTCCCTGTCAGCATCAAAGAAACAGATGAAAGCAAGACTTAAGAAAGTGCAGTGCCCGATACTGCCTGCAGAGGGCACTACTAGACGTTTTATAAAAAAATAAAAGTAGGGAGGTGGGAGGTGGGACACCCCTCTCCTAACAAAGGACTGTAACCCTACAGTAACCCTAGTGCCCCTGGGAGGCCGGGGAGAAGGCTCCGGAGGCCGCAGAAGTTTCTAACAAAGCTGGGATAGTGGCAGCGTGGGGTCCAGAGCAAAAGGTTTAATTTCTCTTTCTCAGTTCTTTTTGTCGAGGGAAGACAAGAAAATGTCTCTGTCTGTCTGTCTGTCTTTTTTTAAATAAAATTGTCCATTGTGGAAATGGCATGCATTTATTCTTAAAAATCCAGCCACAGTGCCATGTAACTTCTGGGGCTGGGAGAAAGCTTGAAGGCCCACGGCGACCTTCCTACCGTTAAAGTGGGATCTATGCTGCTTTAAAAGCCTTTGAGCCTTCCCCGGTGGGCCTCTCTCCTAGCAGAGGAGAGACCTGTTCACACAGAGAAGGATGGGACACAAAAGACCTGAGGTCTAGAGAGTTAAAATGGAGTTACAATAACTATGGCCGACATTTGTTGAGTGCTTACTGTGTGCCACACAGGGGACGAAGTGTTTCACATATAGTTCTAAATAACCCTAGGAAATTATATATATGTGCATGTGTGTATAATTATATATAAGAATACATATATATATAATTTATATATGAATACATATTATCATCACCATCTCTACACATGCAAGAATCCAGTTAAAAGAGAATTAGTTATTAACTCAGGGTGGTAAATCAAGAATTATACAGATTTGATTGACATAGCTTTGTCCTAGGTCAGGGCAAAGTTTTGGAGCTTTGTGTGTACTGCTTTGGGCTGAAGCCTGATGTATGGGAGGAGAGACTGAATTCCAAGGACAGCGGAACTTTCCCCACCACCTAGCCCTCCTCAGCATTGATGTCCCATGTGAGGGATCCAGGGTACCAGGGCCAGTCAGTTCCCCAAAGCACAGAGCGTCTTCCACAGGTCCCTCCTCAGCCTCAGGCACCTTCTGGAACATTCTCCCCCTAGAAGCAGGGGGTGACAAAGGAGGCATGTGAGGAGAAGGATGGGTCAGGAACATGGCTCTGCAGGACTGGGAGCACTGGTCCTAAGTGAGACAAGTTGAGGGTAGGATCCTGAGACCAGGGCCACATGGCTTCCCACCCCCTCTTCCTAACAGTGTGACCCTGGGGGGGTTACATAACAGATCCTTACCTAGGTTTCCTCACCTGTCAAATGGGGGAGTAGAAGAACCTACTGTTTGAATTCCAGCATGTTCCATGATACATATGATAATGTGCCCAGAGCAGCATCTGCTTGTAGTCAATATCTCATATGCCTTAGTTATTATTGTTCTCTGGGGTGACTCATTTCCACCATTTAGACTGCAGTGAGCTGTTGTGTGATGTTTCATTTGTGTTCTGACAAATAAAGCTTGCCTGGAGATCAGAGGGCAGAGCTAGTCAAAAGTTAGCCATAGAGGTCAGACAGTGGTGGCACACCCCTTTAATCCCAGCACTTTTGTAACTGGAGGTTTCTCTCCTACCAGCCAGTTCCCAAATATCCACTCTGAGGCTTACTATTAATTGCAAGCTGTTTGGTCAATGGCTCAGGCTTATTACTAACTAGCTTTTACATCTTAAACTAACCCATATCTATTAATCTATGTATTGCTGAGTGGCCATGGCATTACCTCACATCTTGCTTCTCCAGTGGCTGCTGGTGTCTCCCTGATTCTGCCCTTTTTCTCCCTGTATCTCTGTTTGGATTTCCTGCCTGGCTCTATTCTGCCTGGCTATTGACCAAATCAGCTCCTTTATTAACCAATGGTAATAAAACATATTCACAACATACAGAGAGACATCCCACATCATTTCCCCTTCTCTGTCTAATCAAAAAGGAAAGTTTTAACTTTAACATAGTAAAATTACATGAAGGGAAATCAGGAGTTCAAGGCCACCCAGGACTACACAAGATTGAACCAGTCTAAAAGAGAAACAGCCAGGTGTAAGGGTGGACGCATTTAAAAGCCCAGCACTAAGGAGGCAGAGACAGGACTACGAGGTGAGTGGAGACAGGATCTCCCCCATTCATTCTGAGGATTCATAGAGACAGGCTCCCCCATTCTGTCTGAGGATTTGTAGAGACAGGATCCCCCCATTTGGTCTGAGGATTCGTAGAGGTAAGAAGTGACTGTGACCGCTGCTTTCACCCTTGATGTCTGCCTCTGGGTTTTTATTGATAAGACTAATTAGGATCACGCTTCAGTGAGCAAAACTTCACAGCTTTGTTCCCCCACGTAAATATCAGGCATAAGACATTGGCCATCATTTCAGCCCCAGCTCCCATTCATCTGGCCTAATGTTTAAACCTGGCGACTCCTCTTGACTGGAGGCTCTTGGTATCCTCAGAGGGCTGGCAACCAAGTATCTCCATCCTAGAAACTTTTTTTTTTTCATGGGCTGCCAAAAATTTATTAATTGTGCTGAAAAAGAGTGCTCATAAGATGAGGGCATATAAAAGTGCCCTCCTTCCCAAGAGTCCTGGTCCCCACTTGTACTAGGTGATTGTGAAGGGAATTTGCTGATGAGTTTAAGGTGCCTAATTTGGGGAGATTATCCTAGATTATCTAAGTGCTTCAAAGTCCTTCAAAATAAGATAGGGAGGGGAAGGATCCAAAACACGGAGGAGACTTGAAACTCTTCTGCTGTTGCTGAGAAGGAGGGCCTTGGGTCCAGGACTGAATAGAAGCCCCTGAAATCTAGGCAGTGTCACTGACAGCCGACAGGTAGATGGACCTCATGCCAACAACCTGAACAATTGACAGCCGATTCTTCCCAAAGGCTCCAGTAAGTACAAACGTCTCCTATCTCTTCGATGGAGACTGCAGAAACCCATTTTAGACTCAAATCTATGGAACTATGGCTTAATAAAGAGACTTTCCTTAAAGTCAGGTTTGTGGCCATTTGTTTTGGTAGCATTAGAAAAAAAAGTAAAGCAGGAGGAAGGTGGTTGGGCTGGGGAGATGGCTCAATGGGAAAAGTGCTTTCTGCACAAGCATGAAAGCTTGATCTCAGCGTCTCCGGCATGCACACAAAGTCAGTACAGCAGCACAGCATGCTGTAACCCCAGTGCTGGCCAGGCAGAAGCAGGTGGATCCCCAGAGCTCTCCGGCCCCAGGAAGAGACCCTGTCTCAGAAAATAGAGTGATAGAGGAAGACTTATAATGACATGGACAGGACATTCAAAATTCCCTGTTTTTTTAAACTCTCATTAATAGGTAAAAAAACATTCATTTCTGCTCATTAATAAATTAGTAGGTATTATTTTGTTGCTGGTGGTTTTGAGACAGACTTTTCCTGTGTTGTCCAGGTGAGGCTGCCTTCAACCTGGTCTCAAACACCTTACCTCAACCTCTCAATACCCAAAGTTACAGGTTTGTGTCACTGTGCCTGGCTCACAGCTGCTGATGTTTTCCAAATGCCTCTGATTTTGAAAATTTCACAATATGATAATTTATTCAAAAAGATCAATTTTTATACTGAGAATATCATCTTATAGCAAGGTAGCCAATTTTCGCTCAACACCTGAAGAGTGGGCAGCTAATCAAAGAAAAAAAAAACTGAAATCTTTTATATTCTGAAGCTCCCCTCTGCCAGGATGAAAAACCTGACCCAAGAAGATCGATAGATGATGGTTAGGAACAGTCATTCATGGTGAATGTGCATAGTTGAAGCCCTGTCCCATGAGGATTGCCTTCATTTTCAAGCAAGGTCAAGATGGTAATTGATCATTCGTTCTGACCAGGGCGCCATTTTGGTGTGTGGTTGCTCCACAGAAAAGATGTCAGTGCCTCTCTGGAAATCACTCCTCCTCAGTGAAAAGTGTGTTGAATGTCAGAGTGTCCCTTATTTCCAGGGCACTGCCGTCTCTGACATCAGAAAACCGGGTGCATTTTATCTCAGTTAGACTTTGAATTCAGCCGACGCAGAATCTGTTATCACGTGACAGCCGGTTCTGAGTGACTGACTGTTCATGTTTCCTTTGTTTGGGCTTTTAGATCTTTGGCTATTTCTCCATTGAGGAAGATTCTCTGACTTCGCAGATGGTTGAAGAAAATTTGGTTTTCCTTGTGTCCAGAAAACAGCGAATTGTGATTTCAGGTGACTTGTACATTTCCTTTCTAAGTCAGTGTGAATTTTACTATTTTTTTCTCACAACTGAGCTCCGGGAACGTACTCTTTCGGAGGAATCCCCTTTCATTTCACGCACTCACTCAGTTCCTCAGAAGTAGCAGTTTGGGTTCAGTTTCCAGAGACACTACCTGCTGTTGAAACTGGAAGGTCACCCTCACTCCGAAAGACACTAGCGAAGGTGACGGTGGAGAGAAGTCAGCCTGTATAGAGGCTCAGGTCTCCACGTAAGTCTCTGTATTATTAGCACGTGTTCCGGGGCCACCAGGTGGGATCGCGTGTCTTTGCAATATTCTTGAAGAGTTCCTCCCAACTTGCTATCCTTGAGTCTTCCGTAGACAGTTTCTTTGAAAGCAAGTTTGAGCCGGTTAGGGACATCTTAGGACCTCTCCAGTTTCCAGATGTCATTTGTTGTTGTTTTAAAATTTGACCCTGGGACTTGGGCACTTCCATCCCTCTGCACTTTGGGTTTTCCTCCCTGTTTGTTTGCTCGGGGTGGGAGAGGGTCAGGCGGCAAGATAAAGCCTAGAGGCGCTTTCTGTCTCTCAGAAGATAAAGCCTAGAGGCGCTTTCTGTTTCTCAGCAGCATTAGATTCCACTTTCTGGGATGAAGGGAGCTCTCGAGGCTGAGTCGGGTGTTCCTTTAACAAATGCATCGCAACGTGCAATGTGGGGATGCGGCTCAGTTGGGACGGTATCTATGGTGTGGGTCTGAATGCTGGGGATCCTGCAGTGAAGAAAGGAACACACTTCCCCAACCTCATCTGTTATTTTCTCTTATGAACTCCTGCTAACTGGAGTATAGACTGCTCATGTCCATTCTTTAAGTGTTTACAATGATAAAAATTCCATCACCACAAACAGACCATGGTGGCGCACACCTGTAATTGCAGCCCTCGGGACCATCCTAGAAACTTTATACGGAGTACCATCTGTGACCTCCTCCATCTCCAGGTCGGGTTCAACCAGAAGTTATCAAGCTATGAAAAGGGACAGCACCAGATACTGGGTCTCCAGGCCTTCGCCAAAGACCCTGTCTAATGATCCCTGCCCGGTGTGCGGGACCTATGCTTCTAAGAGACCTATTCCAATTAGACTGTTAGTCTGTCACGTGACCACTGATAGCATCACAAACCTCATCCCGGTCAATATCACCATCTAATGTGAACCACAATCCATGTCACCTCCGTTAGCAACAACGCCGTCCCTTCCCACAGCCTCCTCCATCACTGATGTGGTCTCTGTCGCTTTCTTCTTCCTCTTTGCCGTCTTTCCCATCTCAGGAACATCTGAACACTTTCATGAACAGCTGTTGCTTGGGCTACGTCAAAACCTTTTCCTAGAAAGAGTCAGAAACTCAGGTCAACTAACTCAAGAAAAAAAGGAATTGAGGTTTATGGCTCATTGCCCCAGATGGAAAGGGAATGCCTTCTAGGGATGACTGCTCAAGGGGTCAGACACCCAACCCCAAGAGGACGCTTACTCTTCTCTGTCTTCCGTCTCTCCTCTCCACTGTTCACTCCACCCTGTCCTGCACACAGAGTCTGTCCTCGTGAGCTTCACAGCTTCCTACAATGGCTGCATAGTGACTCAAGGCATATTCATTTTTGTCTCCCAGGCTCCAGCTAAAACCCCCAAAGGCAGTCACTGGTGATTTTGCTTGCACACGGTTTGGCCTATCGTAGTGGCCAGAACGTGTGGTGTGGTGACTGGTGTGACCTAATCATGTGCCTCACAAGCGCATGACAACTGGGAAAACTTGACAAACAAGCGCTCACCCTAGTTTTCTTTTTACATCTACCCCATAAACTGCGGCCTTTACCGCTACCACCCCATCACATCTCCGTCATCTTCACCACCACCATCTTCATCATCACCACCATGATCACCATCATTACCTCCGCCTTCACCACCCTTTTGTGCTCTACGATATGCCCAACTCTGAGCATCAAACCCGGAGCTGCCACAGATTTGAGTCTGATGAGGCTCCGAGTTCTGCAGGAATTTTCTGTGTTCAGGAAGCCAAAGCAACTGACTCAAAAAGATAGACTGTAGTCCTTAATTGTCGGATAGGAGCAAAGAGTGAGTCTGTGGGCACACAGTCTCCACCTCTTCAGTGCTGTCTGAGGCCCTACGCAGGCTGGCACCCTTGGAAACCATCAGAGCTGTGTTTTAATGGGCCTGATGTTTTGGCAAATCGCCACTATACTATAGCCAGAGTTGGAGTTGGTCCTCCATATGTGCCCAGCTCTTTCATCCCATCCCAATGCCCTGGGCTTCACCAGAGCTCTCACCACACCTGCCCCTCCCCCGGGAGACTGTGACTTGCTTTTTTTTTTTCTTTTTTGGCTTTGTGCCTCCTATTCCGGCTCCATCTCAGAGCAAACATCTGTTTCCAGATGTTGTCGCAGAGCCTTCTAAAGTGGAGGCGAAGTCTGAGCTCATATATCTCCAGCAGACCTGCCTGTCAACAGTGAGCTAGCACCAGAAAAGGACCAGGCTCCATCAAGACCTTGATGAGGATATGGGGCACAAGAGAAATAAACAGGACCTCTTGCCTCACCTTAGAAATGACCTCCAAAAGAAAAGGCCTCCAGATAGGTGCTTCTGGGCCCTCCAGAAGAGAGCCGTCCTGAGACGAGACCTGAGGAAGGGGTTCATGCTCTCCACAAAGGGTTTCAGGGCCGCAGGGTGGGTAAAGAACAGGAGAGATGCCTAAGGCTGGCAAAGATACATCTGCTCCAGCACATGAATTGGCCTCTTTGTGATCCGTCTGTCATCAGCCAGAAACATCTGTGTCTTGAATTCCAGCCCTCCTGCCTGTTGGGGGAGCACTCAGTTCTAGGATGCTTTTCAGAGCCCACGATTGGGGTGCCTAGATTCTGAGTCATTCCCAAAAGCTGACAGACGGCATCTCCGAGGCTCTGGGCTCATGCACTCCACAGCGATTGTTCTGCCTTCAAAAAGCTGCAGACGGCCCAGCGGATGCACTTGCTCAAGGTCCCTGATGTTGGCAGACCATGCATTGCCATCCTCTTTCCTGGGTTATCTGCTTTGTTAGCACCTTGCATGCATGTTAGCATGTCAGTATCTCAGCATTCCCCAATAAGCAATTAATTTCTTCCCCATCCCTGCCATCTAGGAGGCTGTGTTCTCAGGGGAGACTTGACTGAGGGCTATATGGTCTGAAGCGACATAAACCAGGACCCAGAGTCTTGGGGGACATGTCTCCAACTCAGTCTGAATCAGAAAAGTGTTTTTATCTTCAGTACCAATCTCAGTAGATTGATAAGAGCCTCCTATGTGGAAAAGCCTAAGGGTATGTATGTGTGTTTACATGCATGTTGGGACTGCTACTCTGCAGTTGGTTAGTGACATCTGCCAATAGTGTCGCAATAAAAATGTCAGCATTTGTGTCAAACATATCCAGGCCATCCCATCTGAGGACGGAACAATGGAAGACACTAATTGTTGGGGCCCCGGGTATCAGGAAGCCAGGGGATGCACCCTGGTCAGGAAGGAACCATTGAGTTCTTCTCCCAGTCTTCTCATGGGCGGACCCTGCTGTGCTCCAAGGCCTAGCTCAGGGCCTCCTCTTCTAGAAGCTTTTCTGAACATTCTCCCCCAACTCCACCACATCTCCACTGGTAACTTGTTCTCCTCTTCAAGACCCAAGGCACTCACCATCTACCTGCTGGTTTGGCTTCCCGCTTGTGTTGCTGGCACCTGCTCACACAGTTCCCCGTGGGAACTTGGCTCTGGGTTTTGCCTTGTAGGGAACTCAGTAACAGGTGTGGGCTGGTGGCTGGTCAGTATGCTAGACCTACAACAGGGCACACAGTGGTCCTCCTCTCAGCTGCCAGGATCCAGGGCCCAAGGAGGCATGAACCTTCGCTGGATTGCTGTGTTGTGTGAGCTTTGGTGTGGGTGCCCAGTTTCTGGGGTTGCTCTCATAGTGACAACAGGTTGGTTGTTCTGGGTCCTCCATGCTGGCTCCATGCTGTGTGTATCACTGCATCCGATTCTCATGACAACTCTGAGGCATAGGAACTGCTCTCCTCACAGCTCAGGCTTTAAAAGTGAATGTAGCTGGGCATGGTGGCACCTGGTTGTAATCTGAGTGCTGGGGAGGCAGAGGCAGATAGATCCCCACAGGTCCTCTGCCTTCACACCCATGCACACACGTACGCATGCACCTGCACATACCTGGGCATGCATGCAAGTGTGAACACAGAAACAGGGGATAGGAAGAGAAATGCACAGAGGTCAGCAATGCTTTCTGGGTACGTGCATGAGCATATTCCCAACACTCACACATACACACACACACACACACACACATGTATGCCTGCACGCATGCACGATGGGGGGGCAGAACATGCACATATAGCTTGCGTATCTGCCGAGGCAAGCCCGCCTATCCTGTACATGTCTGCTTGTATATGATTGCAGAAATGTATGTCACCTTCCTGGTCCCTATCTTGGTTACTTCTTTTCCATTGCTGTGAAGAGATACCATGACCGAGACAACTAAGAAAAAAAAGCATTTGATTTGGAGTTCATAGTTCCAGTGAATGAGTAGATGAGGAGCATGGCAGCAGGCAGGCATCTTGTGGGAGTAGTAGCTGAGAGCTACATCTGATCCATCGGCATGAGGTAGAGAGAGAGAGAGAGAGAGAGAGAGAGAGAGAGAGAGAGAGAGACTGGAAAATGATATAGGCTTTTGAAGCCTTAAAGCCCATCCCAGTGACCTACTTTCTCCAACAAGGCCACACCTCCTAATCCTTCCCAAACAGTTCTACCAACTAGAGGCCAAGCATTCAAACATACAAGCCCATGGGGAACATTCTCCCCACCATTCAAGCCACCACAGTCCCCAAACATCACAACTGATAAAGGCAAACACAGGTGGCAAGAGCCTAAATAAATGGCTGCTGGGGAACACAGACCCACACACACTCACACCCACACACGCACCCACCCACGCACACCCACACGCACACACACACACAAACACACACACGCACCCACATGCCTAACTGCCTCGAGTCCCTCTACCTGTGTGTTTTCATCAATGTACCCTCCACACCTGGCTCCGCTCTTAACTTTCAGAGGTTGGTATGGGCTCATTCAGCAAAGCTGCCTGCCTCCTTTCCTGTGTAACCTGCAGCTCCAGGCCCCCAACGCAAGCCTGTTCTGCAGGGTCACAGCCCATGACCTACTCCACATGGCTCTTTGTGAAAGAAGTAGACTTCAGAGGTGTTTCCAGAAGTCTGGTCCACAGACCCCTCCCCTTTGCATGCTAGGTTCAGCCTGGATGAGCCGCCTACCTTCCCAGAGCTCTGGGAACTCCATCGTCTCAGGGCCTTTGCACAGGCAGGCCTCTCTGCTTGGCAGGCTCTTCCCGGGCCCCTTCAGCTGGCTTCTCTGATGACTCCTTAGCTCTTACACCGTGGGTCATAAAGGGGCCCATGCTGTCCCCCACCCCCACTGTGTCCTGAACATTATATTCAATGATGTCAACCAGCCATAAACCCATCTTGTCCACAGCTGTGTCCCCAACACTATCACAGAGCCCTGCCCCCAGGAAGGGTTCCATGCATACTTGGTGGGTGAGTGGACTTTTGGCTCCTAGCCACTCCACTGTCCTCTCCCTTCCATGCTCACCAATCTGTCTCATAAGTAGAAACAGAGGTGCTAGCTAAGAAGCACGCAGGGAGAGCTGGACCTCAAATCCACCCACCCATTCGCTACTCACTTTCTTGTTCAAGCCCGCCACCCTTTCTGGGGTAAGCCTTAAGGACATGCCTGCCTGACTCGGGGAACTCCCAACTTCAGAGAGGACAGACATCAGTGGAGCTGGGATAGAATTTAGGTCACAGACAGTGTCTCCAACATGCTAGGTGGAAGTTTCGGTAACTGGACTCCACGAAGTCAAGAGGGCCCACGCTCCTTCTCAAGTGATGCTCACCTCTCACGGAACTCAAGAACAGGACTGGAAAGCTGGGCTGCTGGGCCAGAGATCATGAGGCTAGGAAAGAAACACGGACCAGGAGCAGACTGGAGTTGGGTGAAAACAATAAGTTATGATCATCCGTGGTCTTCACATGTGACTCTAGAGAGAACCATTCACAGAACATCCCGGCAGAGGTATGGTCATAGTTCCTAAGAGACCTGATTGCCCCTTCTGATGTGGGACTGCAGGGTTATGGGAGACCAAGCAACAGAGTCTTCTTTGGGTTCAGGTTCCTTCTGTCTCCCAGTGCTTATTGCTTACTCTGGCAGGGAGGGGCAGGAAGGGACCTAGTGAATCTGGTCAGTTTCAGGGACTTCCTGAAGCTCATTTGAGTTGTCTACCTTCCTGTTTAAGGAGCTTCCTTATAGTGTGGAATGTTTCAAGCACAATAAACTGAGTTGCAGATCAAAGTCAAGTTCTTTGGTTTGCAATGGAGGCTGCAAACCCCTCTCTTGCTGCAAACCAGAAATTCCTAAGGACTTTTTCTGGGTCAACACATCACTGCTGTTGCCTAGACATCCCTGAAGGTCCTTCATTGGCCTCTCTCCCTCCATGGCTCTCCACTGCCTTGCCTTATATATCTCCGCTGGGTGTCAACTGTAGCTGGGTGTGGTCTAACTTCTTTTCATGCTCTGAGTCTCTAGATCCTAGGGGCTCAAACTAAGCCTAATTTTGCAGCAGCACTGATCAGAAGAAGCAATGCCTAACATGAAAAAAAAAGTCGCCAGAGGAAGGAATTGAGATAGTGCAAACAGGATAAAATAGGTTCCTGGCTCAAGCAAAGGATGGCTAGTTGCAAGTGTCCTCCCGCTGCAGAGAGGTGGAGGCTATCTGCCATCATCTTGTCCTCCTGGACCCAATTTGTAGATGGGGATGGGGAAGAGGTAAAGCTTGTGTCCACTGGTACCAGCAACCATGAGTTCTTAGGATATACCATTTATTGAGTGCCTACTGTGTGCTTTAAACTCGCCTCTTCACGCTGAGTGTGGTGGTGCACGCCTTTAATTCCAGCACTTGGGAGGCAGAGGCAGGCAAATCTTTGTGATTTCCAGGTCAGCGTGGTCTACAGAGTGAGTTCCAGGACAGCCAACGTTGTTACACAGAGAAACCCTGTTTCAATAAACACACACACACACACACACACACACACACACACACACATTCATCTCTTCATTAAAGTCCTCCTGAAAAGCTAGATTCTTTAAGCCCATTTTATTTAGTTATTTAGTTGTTCTCAAATAGCCCTCGTGGCCCTCAAACTCACCATGTAACCAAGAATGACCTTGAACTTGCCATCCTCCAGCCTGTACCTCCCAAGTGCCAAGATGACAGACATGTGCCACTAGACCGGGCTTATTTTAAACCCATTGCCAGAAAAGGGTGCTTTTTTATTGTTTGTTTGTTTGTTTTGTCTTGTTTTTGTTTTTTGACTTATGGAATCTCTAAGAGCCTTGAGTTTGGACATTGCTGGGCTCAGCTCAGGTTACCATGACACCCTGAGCCTTGAAAGTCCAATCTCAACAATGCTGAAGCTCCAAAGGTCTTCAATTTTGCCGGGTCGACTCAGTGACGTGAACACCCAGTTCCAGCCTTCTTTCAGACTGACCTGGCAGGGCTTGGAGAAGCCTCAAGCAGCTGCAGAAAGAATCCCATCTGAGAAACTCTCCAGCGCCCCTTAGTGGGTCCTTAATGCCACTGTCTTCCAGGCATTTGTTCTGGCTGGAGAAATCCCTTGACAGGGCTGGGGGTACAGAGGCCTGCTTGCTAAAGAGACACATCAAGGAAATGCTGACACAGGGCCTTCCTTGCCACCAGCCCTGACTGCTGCACTGCTTCCCAGTACTCTTCTAGTTCTCTATGGTGGCTGACGATTTTTGCAGTCAGTCTTACATTAATTGATGTGAGTACTGTATTACAAGCTCCCATCCGTCCGTAGATGTGCAACACACACAAATGAATGTATTATATATTAAGTTCCCTCCCAGTAGTAAATATGCAAAATGTAAAGTTCGCCCTGTTACTAGGGAAGGGTACTCACCCCAATACCCCTGCCACCTCCACTTCCATTTCCCCGCCTGATGCTCCGGAAAGCTCAACCCCACCATTTCATTTGCAGGAATGTCTAGAAGCACAAGGAAATAAGAACGCTAGTGACAGAAGTCACGTATGGGGAAGGGGTGAGAAAAGAGGAAAAACTCCAAACGCAGAATGCCCGAAGGTCACTTTGAGCTCTTCTATAGAAAAGGGAGTTGCGCAGGCCAGATGGGGTTAGCTCTAAGGGGGATGGGGGAAGACGGGGTGTGGGTGTGTGATAATTGCCCGCCTTTGATGACTTGGAGGTCTAGGTAGTCTGGTAGGCTAATGGTAGTCTATGGGTCTCAGATCACCATAGGTAAGAAAGGGAGACACATTGCCTGTCTCTTATCTTAGAATAAACCTGGGCCCGTGGGTACGACCCCTGATAAATGTCTGTTCTGTAGCTCTTTGGGTCTCAGTCCTAAAAGAGAAAAGGGAGGCAATACCACTGCCCCGGAGCGCTGATTTTTTTTCCACTCCGGAGTGAATCTGTGGCTGGTGTCACGGTCTCACCATGACACCTGCAAAGAGAGGGCCCTGGATGGGGATGGGTGAGGGAGAGACTATCTGATGCAGTCCCGACAGATCTCCCAGCTCAACGGATGTAGAATCCTGCAGACGCCCTGACACTGACTCAACAGGTTGCTGGGAGGGTCCCCGAGGCTTTGGGAAAACAGGGTACTGCGATGCGGGTCCCTATGACTTTGAGGAAGACGCCCCGGGTCTTGAGTGTGAATCTAGGGTAAGGAAGAGGAGCACAACCCCTGCTCCACTCCACACCCCCTCCCTGCCTATAAATAACCCCAAATGTCACTTCAAAGGGCACCGGGAGCTCAGGACAGGGGCTGCCGGGGTCGGCCGGCCCCACACACCACGCCCCCCACCCCGGGCGACTTTGCATAAATAAACAAACCCCAGCCGCGGCCCCGCAGGAGGCGGAGGAGGAACGGGAGGAGGCGAGGGAGGGGCGCGGGAGATTAGTTTGGGAAGTAGCGCCCCGCGCTCATCCGATCCGCGCGGCCGCGCCGGCTGTGTCAAGTTACAGAGGCGCCGGAATCGGCCCTAGCACGGCTCACTGCGGCCACGACCCACCTCAGCCCATGGGGCCCTGCATGCGCGCCCCTTCGCCTGGGGACTGACACCCGCTCGCCCCGGAGACGCAAGACACCTCGTAGGACCCCGAGAGTCGCACCAACCCAAGGACTCTGCAGAGGCGAGGAGGGAAAGAGCGGGGAGTGGGGCCAGAGCCCCCCAACTTGGAGCATTCTTCGAAATAACTTTTTTCCTACTTCAGCGCACCCTGGTCGCGCCTGCTGGTGCTCTTGCCTGTCCCCCACTCCTACTGCTCATTTTCTGTCCTCCTCGAAGAGTAAAGGAAAGGGACGTTCTCCAGCCACGCTAACCCCGTTTCCCCCTGCCTTGCAGTTTGGATTGCGCTTCTTGGATATCACTTTTATTTATTCTATTTATTTATTTATTGGTTCTTAAGACGCGAGGGGATGGTGGCGGAGCGCGCCCGCAAAGCGGCAGCCACAGGCACTCGCGGCCCTGGGGAGCTGGGCGCGTCTGGGCCCGGGACGGTGGCGCTGGCGGAGCTGTGCGCGAGGCTGCCGAGCCCCGGGTGCTGCGGACTGCTGGCGCTGGCGCTGTGCTCGCTGGCGCTCAGCCTGCTCGCCCACTTTCGGACCGCCGAGCTGCAGGCCCGGGTGCTGCGCCTGGAAGCGGAGCGCGGGGAGCAGCAAATGGAGAAAGCTATTTTGGGACGAGTCAACCAACTGCTGGACGAGGTTTGTGCCCTTTGTTGCTGGCTTTTATCCCCTCCCCGCGGTGCCCCCTCGCACAGTCCGGAGACTCCACAAGCTAGTGCTGGCCGGCGCTCGCTTGCATGGTCTCCCAGGTTGTCTGCACTGGGACTGAGGGAAGGGACCGCCACTGTGTTGCCAGAGATCCAGAGCACCAGGCCGGCATGTGTGGGAGGAACCTCTCAGGTCCGGAAGACCCCAGGGTTTTTCTCTGGGGATGCCCTGCGCACGCGACAGTCAGGTGGAGGGAAGGCAGGGCGCGCAAAAGGTGCGCAGAGGTAGCCTGGGCTGGTGGGAAATAGGCTGGGGAGGCTTACTGGACTCTGGTGGTCTCTCCACTCCACGAGGATGGGTGCTGCCTGATATTTACGCTTGCTTTTGGAAGCAGGGCAAGAGTGTGAGCCATTTAAGGACCTACACGACAGCCTCTTAAGCAGATTGCTCATTGCTGGCCCCTGTTTGCTACTCCAGGCCCCTAGAGCCCAAGTGTTAGCTGCCTGCTGCCTGGACCCATTCTAATTGGGGTCCCGTTAACCTTTGATTCTTCCCGCTGTGGCCGCTGAAATGGTCCTAATTCCTTCCCCTCAACTGGGAAAAGGGTCTCTCTCTCTCTCTCTCTCTCTCTCTCTCTCTCTCTCTCTCTCTCTCTCCCTCTCCCTCTCCCCCTCCCCCTCTCCCTCTCCCCTCCCAGTGGCCCCCAGTGTGCTCCATCCCAGGTAGATCAAAAGTTACTAATGTGTCTCTTTGCTGGAGCAATCCTGAGAGTGAGCTGCGGGGCAGTGGCATCCTCCCTAGGGAGGCGGGAAATGCAGAGTCTAATGGGGGCGGGGTGGGGGTGGGAGTGATCAGGAGGGAAAGCTGAGTGCCTCAAGATGGAGAGGGCTGGTGGCCTAAGAGAATCTGAATGGCACAGAGAACCCAGGCTCAGGGTCCTGGAGAAGGCCTGGCCTGGAACGGTTCCCTGGGCAGGGGCACGGGTGTCTTTCGTACAATGGAACGAGTATGGGATAGTAACCAACAGGGTGCTAAAAGCCTGCAGCTCTGGGTTTTTTGTATCCACGCTGAGATTTATTTGGGTGCTGTGCAACCTGGGACAAATACTGTAACCTCTCTGAGCTTACAGAATGATGGCAAGCTTTAGCCAGGTCTAACAGGCTTGGGTCTCCTGTAGTTGGGTTTCTCTGGGGTGCCTCTTTTAAAGTTCCTTAGATGGCCCCCATGGGGGAAGTCGCAGGCCACAGCATAGAGGGTGACCCTGGGGACAAGTCTCTGCTGTGTGAGTAGTGTCCCATGCCTGTTGCTACAGCCCATTGCCATGACTGACCAGAACTAAGAAGACTCAGTCAGGTTGCCCACAATCCCCTGGGCCTGGCTGCAGTCTCTGGGCTCTTACTGTCTGGTTGAGTGGGGAGGGCACTGGCTGGATTGTGGAGAGGGATGCAAACCTTCTCATGTGCATCCAGCCCTTGCCAAGCCCTCCCTGTGCCAGGTCTCCAGTGCTCAGGACCTGCCCAGATCACTGTTATCTTTCCTGGAGTTCCCTGCTCCAAGTAGTAGCTCACGTTCACCCCACTGACTCCAAGACGTCAGCCCCTAGAATTGAGAAACTCCCCAAAGATGATCAGAAGTGACTCCATTTTACAGAGGGGGGAAACTGAGGTCTGGAGAAGGGCCGTGGGTAGCTCAGGGCCACATGGCGACATCCAGTATTAGAGCTAAGCCTCCCTACCCTGCACCCATTCCTCTTGCCCTGGGTCCTGCTGAAAGCTAGCTGAGGGCAGGGGGGCAGGGGGAAATGCTCTGGGAACACTTTAGCCTTCCTGAACTTGATGGGACACAGAAGGAAAATGAGTAGGCACCATATCAGGTGGGAAACGTTACAGTAGTGGAGGAAGAGTGGCCAGAAAATGTGTTGCCCACTACATCTTGATGACGGTGGCAACCAAAGTGGCTTCCAGAGGAAGTGATCTTTTAGGGCAAGACTGGCAGAGCAAATAGGGGTTCACCTGGCACAAGGGGCCAAGCATCAGGCTTTGTGCTAAGACACACACACACACACACACCCGGGGAATAGCCTTTGGGGGGAGCCAGAGGTGGGTGGGGGCCACTTTGGGGCTGTGAATGAGGACCTGAACCTTGGGGATTAGGGAGAATGATATGGTTGAAGGGAAGGCTGGGTGAGATGGGCAACTCAGGGCAAGAAAGGCCTTTGGGATTTCTAGATGGGAAAGGGGAAATGGGGAACTATCCAAAGGGTTGGACGGATAGTACTTAGGTTCCTCCAATGGGAAGGCTGACAGGAGACTGCTGGAGACCAGGACCTGGCCTGGTGTTGGGGACAGGACGGAGAGGACATAGTGGCTGCAAGGCTGGTGACACTTGGAGGCAGTGGTCAGGGGGCGTTGGAGGAAGCTGTTCTGTCATGGGACCTGGCATAGGAGGTCTGCTGGAGGGACACTCAAAAGGCTACATGGTCTCATACAGTAATCACTAGCATATGTGACTTAATGCTATTGGAATTTAATAAAAATCGAACTGGAGTTCCTCAAGCACTCTGGTCTCACGGAAAGGGCTTGGCAGACGCAGGAGCTGGTGACTGGCTAGGCAGGCAGCAGATATGGTGACAGTCTCTGAAGGTATCCATATGAGGAAGCGCGGAGCAGGCTGTGTCAGCCGTGACTCCTGCTGCTGTGACAAAAATAACCAGGCGGAAACAGCCTCAGGGAGGAAGGGCTTAGGTTGGCTCATGGTTTTGGAGGTTTCAGTCCCTCTGGTGGGAGGGGGCAGAACAGGTCTTTTCATGTCCCTCCAATTCTCCGCAGACCTGCAGTTACAGATGCTGCCCTCTCAGGCTCTTCTGCCCCTACTCAATCCCCTCTGGAATTGGCCCTCACAGACACACCCAGGGCGCACTTCCTGCATCTCCTGGACATTTCTTGATTCAATCAAGTTGATAAGATTAACCATGACAATGGGCAACTGCGGGGGAGGGGGGCTGCAAAAGTGTCTCCAGCAGGACTAGAAAGGAACACATCCTTTGTCCCTTTCCCCAGGGGAAGTCTCCCAAGTATAGGCAAATAAGCAGAGAGGAAGGGGTAAGCACTGACAGGATGGCTCAGTGGTAAGAGCATCTGCTGAGTAAGCCTGAGCGTTTGCCGAGTAAATTCAATCCCAGAGTTATGGCCCATCTCAGGAGTACACACTCGTGTGTGCGCACATTCTCTCACCTCCCTCTCTCTCTCTCTCTCTCTCTCTCTCTCTCTCTCTCTCTCTCTCTCTCTCTCTCTCTCTCACACACACACACACACACACAC
>NC_022028.1:34697777-34707950 GCF_000317375.1 Microtus ochrogaster | reverse complement strand
CACACACACAATGATGCTAAATATATTTTAATTAAAAACTAAGGAATGGGTGAGGCATGACCTGGGTGAGAGGGTGGGTTTGTACTTTTGTTTCAAAGCAGTTTTGTGAAATGGATGTGAAGTGAGCCCCTGCCCTCATAGTGACACAGGGAGCTAGAGGGTTTAGGGACTAAGATTAAGTTCTCCCTGCTTGCTGTGTAACTGTAGTGAGCCCCACCACCCCCTGCAGTCAGGTTTCTTCTGACCAGATCCGGGCTCCAACACCATCTAGGTACTGCTGTGAGACCCTCAGGAGGTGGCAGACAGCAAAACGCATGAAGGAGTGGCCTCAGCAGCAGGGGGTGATGAGGAGGAGGGAAGGCTCCCGGGTCCTGAGGTGGCTATTCCTGGGACAGGTGAACCTGGGCCCCTCCTTGAAGCAGGAATGAGGGACTTCAGAAGGGGCCCATGCAATGGTCTGCCAGTTTCCTGAAATCCAGGGAGACACCAAGTGGAGTGTGCAGAGGGCAGAGACCAAGTCTGTAGGACCAAGAAAGAGGGAGCCAGGAGGGCAGGCCAAGCAGAGGGACCCAATGGGGGAGGACACTTGAGAGGAAGGGAGCCAGGGCAGATCTGAGGGGCCCAGTCACTGGGGACTGAGAATGTGGTTTGACTCAGCGCCTCTCTATGGTCTGGGACCCTTAATGAGCACTCCAGCTGCCTGACAGTTGACTTCCTTGCTGTGCAGAAAGAAGCTGGAATGTCCCAAATGGAGAAAATCAGATGACACCTAGGCTAGGCCCAGGCAGGAGGTTTGTGTGTGTGTGTGTGTGTGTGTGTGTGTGTGTGTGTGTGTGTGTGAGAGAGAGAGAGAGAGAGAGAGAGAGAGAGAGAGAGAGAGAGAGAGAAGCGGGTGGATTGAATTTGAAAACAGCCAAATTCATTTTGGAAGTCCAGGACTAGAGGTGTGTGTGTGTGTGTGTGTGTGTGTGTGTGTGTGTGTGTGTGTTGTGTGTTGGGGGGAGTCCTTCAGCCCTGTGGACTCAGGGAGGCCAGGCAGACTCCCACCCCAGCTAGAGTGCCATTCCCAGAACCCTTGATGTCATCGTCCCCTGGAGTGGTTCATACAGTGCACCTAGGCCACATATATAATTAGGATGCCACCTCCATCCTCCCTATTCCCCACTGGCTGCTACTGTCCCACCCCACTTTACAGATAAGGGGACCAGTGTCGTTGAGCCTCCCTCCTACTCTCTGTGACTCATTTATTCCACCTTGGGGAATCCCTGGGAAAGGAAGTTATGGAAACTTCCGGGCCAAGATGTTGACGAAGTGCAGGCAGACCCCCACACCCCTAAAAGACCAGTTTATGAGAACGCCTCGCGTCTATAGAGTCTGTGTACCTTTTATTGAGCTGTTGAGAGGAGAGATCAAAGTAGAGGCAAAGAGACTGAGACCCTGGGCTGTGGACCGAAGTGGATCCTGAAAGGAGCAGGCTGTGTAACAGGGAGGTTTGCCTGTGCAGCAGCATCCTGGGCACAGGACAGCTGCCTGAGTCTCAGAAAGCAGACAGACCCTAGGGCCAGGAACCCTCAGACAATGCCTAGCGTGCCACGAGTCCATCCCACATCCCTGCCTCCTTTTGTGCAGGGAGTGATGTACAGGTTTCTTGCTCTGCCATGGGAAGACAGGAGAATCCAAAGATTCTCCCTCCACTAGCATCAAAGGACCAGAACACCATCCTGCTGGAGAGATGTAGAAGGCATGTCTCCTCCATGGCACCCTTTCTAGTTAACTTTGAACTCATTGGTGGTCAGTACATGACCCATGTGTGCCTAGCTCCCATTCCAGGGCCCTCAGCAGACATGGCCCATGGTGCTTTCCCATCAAGTTTAACATGGCCTTGGGGTCTCGCAGCAATGCCCCAGGGAGTTCCGGAGAGCTAGCAAGAGTGAAGAGAGCTATCTAATGACTGGGAGTTCTGTTTCAAAGACCAAGTTTCCTTAGTTTAAGTGAGGGAGAGCTGTCACGGTCTCTGGCTTCTTCGGAGACTTGTCAAGGTAGCTCCAAGCAATACGAAGATGCTCACTGGGTAGCCAGCCCCTGCAGGACAGTGGTGGGAAGTGAAAGTGTCAAAACAAAGTCCTATCTGCAGGAAACCAGTGTCACAATTTGGTCACTCCCGGAAAGTTTTCTTTTCCCCTTACTCCAAATCCTTCTAGACTCTGATTCTCAGTGTCCTCTGGAGAGATTTCTGGAGCCATGAGAACGCCCTCCCTGCTCTGACTTGCTTGTAGCACTTCCTGGATATGCCTGAAATGACATTTAGCTCAGAGAAAGGAAATGCGGACTTAGCACACACTGCTGGCTTCCCTGCCCAGTGGTGGCAGACATTACTAATCACTCAATAAACATTCTTCCTGAACCAGGTCAGACCTCCCTCTCAATCCTTATCCGTCCAGGGTTCCAGCTATATCCTCTCAGCCCATCGGAGCCAATACACAAGGAAAACCCCACTGGACATCCTCCTCTGGGTAGCCTTTAAATGTTCTGTCTCCTCATGGTCCATACACAACCTGGCAACAGGGGTAGAAGCCCAAGAGTCTCCAGGCTTGTTATTGAGTGTGGCCTGCCTGGGACTTTGCGGGTGGTAGACAGTCAACTGTATGAAGATCACATGTGTATGTACATGTGCATGCAGATGTTCAAGTGTGGAGACAGGAGGACAACCTCTTGTCGTTCCTCAGATAAGTTGTGTGTGTGTGCGCGTGTGCGCGCGCGTGCATTGTATGTGTAACAGAATCTCTCGCTGGCTTGGAACTTGCCAAGTAGGCTAAGCTGACTGGCCCATGAGCCCCAAGGACCTTCCTGTCTCTTCCTCTCCAACACTAGGATTACAAGCATACAGGCCCAGCCCGTGTTTCCAATTTTAATACCGGTTCTGTATTTCCAATTTCCAATTTTAAAATGGGTTCTAGGAATTGAACTCAGGTCCTGTTCCCCCCCCCCCCCACACACACACACTTCACAAGTAAGCTCTCTCCCCAGCCTCTGATTCACGATCTTGGTGGAGGCTGGGAAAGGTGGGCTCAGCATTTGCTCTCCGAGTGTCCCTGAGAGAGGGACTTTACAGAAACCAACACAGGGTACAATATTCTGGCAGCAGGCCTGGCCCTGGCTGGAGGATGGGGGTCAATTCTGCCTACATGATCAGTTCTGCCTGGACCAAGCAGCTGGGCAGCTTCCTCTTTGGTCCCCACCCCCAAGGTCGAGTGCTCCATGTCCTACTTCCTAGACTGCTTGGTGAGGTGTTGTGTGCATGTGTGCACACACGGGTCTGGAGGGATGTTTGCAAAATAATGCACAGGCAAGCCTACAGCATTTGGTGTCACATGGACCTCTGCCACTAGTCGGGTGAAACTCAGTATCCTGATTAGAAAAATACAGATAACAGTGTCCTCTGCACAGAGATGATGGTTGATCAGATGATGTCATCCAGGTGTGTTGACTCTTAACGACTGCCACCTCCTCATCACAGGTTCACCGCCCAGAGCTTTGCACCTACTGATTCACTGAAGCTCTGCAACAACCTTCTGTGTGCTGTCCGTTTCCTCTATTCCTTTTTGACAGAACAAAGTTGAAGCCCAGAGAGGTTAGGTGACTTTCCCAAGGTCACAGAGCTAGTTCTAAACCTAGGCAGCGTAGCCACTAGCGTGTACTTGCCTACGTGAAGAACGAGACTAGGGAGGTGTTGAGTTGGGTTTGACCCCTACAAAGGTGCCGCTTAACTGGATTGGCTTGGTACTGGGCTTGGGTTACTGCCCTTAGTAAGAATGGCTCCATTGGGCGCTGTTTCTTTTATCTGGTGTTGAAGAGGAAGACCCTAAGGAGAGTCCTCATCCTGTCCTGACCTCAGCAGTGAGTGCTGGGCTCTGCACGGGATGGGTTCCTATTGCTTACACCAAGAACTGCCTCCTCATGTCTGGGCTCATCTGATAGGCAGAGAGCCACAGTCCTGGTTCATCATGCTCTGCGTCTGTGTCTGTCTCTGTCTTTCTCTCTCTGTGTCTCTGTCTCTGTCTCTCTCTGTGTGTGTGTGTGTCTCTGTCTCTCTCTGTCTCTCTCTGTCTCTGTCTCTGTCTCTGTCTCTGTCTCTCTCTCTCTCTCTCTCTCTGTGGGGAAGATGAAACTAGGCCCCCACTCAGCCCCTTCCTCTGCTCCCTTTGACTGACATCTGCCCACTCTGAGCAGCTGGTGTTTGCTCAGTCAGTGAGGGGAATAAACAGGCTTTCTTGGGGGAAACTGACACCCAGGGCTGGGGGAGACCCCACTCAGGCTAGGGTCCCCACCTCTGCTGGATGTCATCTGGACTCCCAGCAGATCCCATGCCATACTCCCTGCCTCCCATGTGGCCCAGATGCTGTGTCATTCTGTGGACCTGCCAACACTCTGTGGCCCTGAGGACACTCAGGAGGGAGCTGCTGGCAGCCGGGCTCCCCTGGCCCTTCAACTGGTCACAAAGGGGTGGAACGGCTTGGGAGAGGCAGGCCCAGCCTCTTAGGGAACACTGGACTCCTGTCTCTTCTCTGGAGGCTATTGTGGGGTTCTGGGAAACCCCACATGGCTGGAGTCCACTCCGGATGAGCCTCTTTAGCCCCTTCCTTTCCTGACCCAACCCCAACTTCACTGGCCTCTGGGGAAAGCGGCCTTAGTCTTCCCATCACTTCCCTTGTCTTTTCCCCCCTCAGACTCTGCTGCCAGCCAGCCTCCCCAGGAAGCTCATTTTTACCTGGTCTATAAGCTGCCCCAGGGAGGCCTGACTGCCCCAGCTGCTGTCCTGGGCCCCTGACACCCACAGAGTCCAATCACAATTATCAGTCCCTCTCCAGGTGTCCTCCCAGGCCATCTACATATAATTGGGCTCTGATAGTGGCATTTTAGAGCAGGCTGGGGGCAGACATCAGAGACAAGGATGCTGAAGAGAACAGGGTGAAGAGGCTTCTCTGACCCTGCCCTCTAGACCAGTGGTAAGATTCTTGGGCTTGACAGAATGGCTACCTGGAAGGCCCAAGAGTGTCCTTCTGTCTCTAATCTACCCCACCCGAAAACTTCCCAGGGAAAAAGAAAGAAGCCGTGGGCTATATTAGCCTTGGTCCTCAAGCTTGCATTCCCCCTGTGATGGGGAGCTCACTACCTTCTATTATTATGATTTATGGCTATTTCAAGGTCGGTCAGATCTCACTTTTAATGTGTTCTTCATCCTGACAGAGTTGCAGACCCTCCCACTCACCCCTAATTTGCAGCATGAATGAAAATCACCTAAAACTGTGTGTCTAAGTCTGAGGGAGAGGGTTCTGCCCTCTCTTAAGCGTGATCTGTGGTCACCTGGGCCCAAAGACCCGTCCTCTTCCCCCATCACTGCACTGTCTAGCTAGCCTCCTAATTCACCCACTTACACCACACGGCAGCCAAAGTGGCCTTACGTTCCTACCCTCTCAGGAATGAAGCTCTTCCCTGCATCACTCTCAGCCCAGAGAGGACTCACCTCCCCTCGCTCCTGGAGCTGCACAACAGACTATGGATCCTGGTATCTGGGTTCAAGTCCACTTCAACTGTGTGACCTTAAGCAAGTGGATAGACCTCTCTGTGCCCTGAGCTGTACCTCCATAAAATGTGGGTGATAATCATAAGGATATTACCCTCCTTGAGGGATCTTTCTAGACTTAAAAAATGAGAGCCAGAGAGATGGCTCAGTCAGTGAAGTCATCCGAGAAAGCATGGATATTCAGCAGCCATGTTTTCTGTTTGGTTTTTTTAAAGTCAGACATGATGGCTCGTGTCTGTAATGCTAGTGCTGGATGGGTGGAAACTGGTGGAGCCTAAAGCCTCAGACAAGCCAGGTCAGTGAGCCCCAGGTCCAACGAGAGACCCTGCCTCAAAAGATGAGTTAGAACGCAACTGAGGAAGCCACCTGTGTTAACCTTTGTCTTTCATACATATGCATATTGCATGTGCACATACACACACATGCGATGCACTCACGCCTACACATGCACACACGCACACACATGCATACACACAAGCACATGCAGTGGTGCCTACATACACACACAAGTACACACACGCACTGTGCCTATACAAACACATGTACACATGTACCCATGCTTACACACACTCATAAATACACATAACACATATATACACATGCACACATGTCTACACATATACTTACACATATGCACACATACACGCATACATATGTAAACATAGATGCATACATATATATAATACATATACACACTTACATACCAACACACATATACTTTCACACGTGGAGTTAATGTGTTTTGAGAAACTCCTGGTATGGTATGGTATGGTATGGTATGGTATGGTATGGTATGGTATGGTATGGTATGGTATGGAGGACATGGGCTCCAAGCCAGGCTTCCTGGGTCTAGTCTGGCGCCCTTAGACCCTCTGTGCCTCAGTTTCCTGCTCATGAAACGGGCTGTGGCAAATGCCGAACAAACGCCTAGACAGGAAGTTTGCCCGGTTTCTGAGAAGTGCGCCGCTGTGCTGGCTTCCAGTCCCCCTCAGTACCAGCTCCTCACCTGGTATCTGCCCCAGCTCAGCTGCCTCCTCCCTGTGATGAGCCAGGGCACTCTGTGACCACGACTGACCAGCTCTTGGCTTCAGCCATGCCAGCAGTGGGGTTGCAGGCTGCCAGACTGTCTGGGGTCACTCCTTATAGGCTCCCCAGGGCCAGCCTCTGGGTCCACTTGGTTCTAAACGCTCTGTAAAGCACATGACTGCACCCCAGTCCTGTCCAGGGTGGGGAAGGGAGAAGAGGGGGTATGAGAGCAACCTCGGCTCCCCCTATTCAGGACTCCCACCCACAGCCAGTTGCAGGACCTACCTAGCTCCTTGACTCCCTAGAGGCAGCAGGCAGACCTTGGGGCAGCTAGAAGGAAGGGTTCCCCATATGAAGTCTGGAAAGCTCACAGACAGGTACAGACACCTTCTTTCCCTGAGCTCTGGGGTTAAGGTTGTGGTTTTTTTGTGGTTCTCATGCAGTCACTAGAAGAGGCTACACAGGGCACCCATAGACCCTTGGGCCCAGGCTTCCTGGCCCCAGAGTCTATGATCGGTTGCCAAGCTCTCACACAAAGACTGGAGGGAAGGAAGTCGTTCCTTGGGCTCCTTGTAGCCCTCAGCCCTGGAGTGGTCTGGGCGAGTCTGTTTTGTTGAGTGGGTGTGTGTGGGTGTCTGAGTTTCCTCGGCTTTGATTTCAGCCAACCATGGGCCTATCCCTTTCTTAGCTCTCTTCTGTGACTCCCCCACTCCACTCCACCCTCGTGCTTTTCTGTGTTTGGGTTACACAGCTAGCCATGGGTACTGGTTTGAGCCTGTGCCCCCACTGTGGGTTCTGCCTAGGCCCAGCCCAAAGCCATAGGGAGCAGGTCCCAAGGGCAGACCAGAGAGATGCCTGACTAGGTTATGTTCAGAGCTGTGTTCAACTCTGGCAGTTACTGACTCCCAGATTTGACTGGAATGCCACTGGCAGGGTGTCACCGCCCTCCTTTTTACCAGGAGGGGAGACTCATGGCAAGCACGGGACAGCCAATACTCACCCGGTTGGTACCCATGGGTGACATGGACCCATCAGCACCTCTGTGGCAGGGAGGAGAGGCAGACCCGAAATCAACCCAGGATGGGTGGCCCAGACCACACCATCGAGCAGTGACTAGACTTACCTCAAAGGCCTGAGTCTCTTCTTGTTACCCCAGTCCTCTAGTGTTCCAGCCACCTGGTTGGTCCAGCAGATGCTAAAGCAACCCCTACTTAATGCCTGAGGGCATCTGTTGTTTAAGAACTGTTAATGGGGAAGTTGGGATGGGATCCACAAGCATGGCCCCACCACATCCTCTCAAACTCCTATCCATACTTCAAAGCCTCACAGAGAACAGGCGATTCACTGAAGTCTGTGACAGCTCCAGGTAGTCCCAAGGGCAGGTAGGAGTCATCTGATCGTTTATCAAATTAATTACTTTGTGACTTTTTTCCTAAAATGCTTATCACCATGGGTAGTGTAGGGTACTTAGTGTGGGTCATTAAAATAATTTTTTTTGAGATAGGAACTCGTTTTGTAGACCAGGTTAGCCTTGAAATCACAGAGACCAGCTTGCTTCTGCCTCCTGAGTGCATGTGCCACTACCACTAGGCGATCTAAAATATTTTTGAGACAGAGTTTCGTGTAGCTCAGATTAGTTTTAACCTTGGTGTGTAGCTGAGAACGACCTTGAACTTCTGATCCTATTTCCTCCACGTTCTGAGTGTTTGGATTAGAGACACGGGCTGCTGCACTCAGTTTATGGGCTACTGGAGGTTTAACTCCGGGCTTTGTAGGAGCCTAGCAAGCACTCCACTAACAGCTATAGCCCCGCCCATTGTGTTTTGTTTTGCTGGTGCCTTGCAGAGACTCTGCAGCCCACTCTGGCCTCCAAACTGCAGTAATCCCTGAGCAGTAATCTACCCAGTGCTGGACTACAGACCGACCCCCGCTCTACCTGGCTTTTTCATTTTTTCTTTGTGGTACAGAGGATGTAAGCCACAACCTCACGCCTACCAGCAGACACTTTATACCAGTGAGCTACAACCCAACCCCATGGAGTGTGTCGCTCTCAGCTACTAGTGATTATCCCTGACGCTTCCTGTTTGGCTGCACCGCCAATCTGCCTCAACACCTGCATGGTGTCAGGAGGCAACATCTTATTTAAAACCCTCTCTTGAGGGACAACCCTGGAGGACAGTGACACACAGCCTCTGGCCTCACTGTCTTCTACTGTCTAAACACATGCGTGACAGAGGCCCAGGTCGGTTAGGTGCCTGGTCCCTTTAAGAGCCCTGAGCCAGGACATGGGGAGTGAGTGGCCCCTAAGCCCAAGCTGGGATGGAACTATGTTCTCTGGGGAAGCGAGTGGCTGCCTGGCATCTTCCCTTTGATACTGACACCGGCATTTTAATAGCACCATCGGGCTGGTGGTGTTTCAGTCCTGACCACACAGGGCATTCCAGGAGGCCCTGGCTACCAGCCAAGAGAGCAAAAGGGCCCCTCTGTGTGGAGGGGCTGGGGTCCGTCCCCCCCCACCAAGACTGCAGAAAATGTCCAGCCCACAGCCTAGTAGGGTCTCTTACTCAGGTCCTCAACTCAGGATACCGCAGCGGCCAGGACTAGTGAGTTAATCAACTAAAGCTGGTCACCCGGAAGGTGTGTCTTGGTGACCTGGGTCACTCATTCCCATCTGAGGGGATTTGGCCTTCACTCAACACCTGACTGTGTTAGTCATAACCCACGGCTCCCAGTTCCCCACTGCAGTGGGGCCTGGGTCAAGCTTTCTGTGACACCTGATGGGTAAACAGCCGGTGCTTACTGAATGTCCGTGTGCGTTGTCAGGCTCTGTTGCGGGCACTGGGCACAAGGTGGCAAGGAACACAGAACCTATGGTTTATTCTGCTGTGAATTTGTCTTCTGTTGGCAGAGAGAGAGAGAGAGAGAGAGAGAGAGAGAGAGAGAGAGAGAGAGAGAGAGGAGAATGGTAAAGGAGAAAGTGAAATAGGGAAGGGGGCGGGAAGCAAGAAGGGTCTCCATTAGGAGCATACCAGGTAGACCGCATGAAAGAGAACATCCCAGAAAGAGAGTGTTCACAAGTGCAAAGGCCCCAGGGTAGGAAAAAGCCCGGAGAGGCAGTGGGTCTGGCAATTGTTGAGAATGGAGCTTCTGGGTCCAGGTCGGATATGGGGTGGGGACAGTAGGGTATCGTTGGGTTAGCGTTGTGCCTGGAGGGCTGGGGAGAGAGCCTGACTGAATGTGTCTACAGAGTTCAAGATGGGGGCTTCTGCTGGCTGCGTGTGTGGGGCAGAGAGTCATCAGTGATGAGCTGGACAGTGGGAGAAACCGAGCTGGTCCTGATGGGACATGTGTGGGAGGGGTGGGGCAGCAGGCTGGGACTTGAGACCTTATTCTGAGACTGCAAAGAACAACCTACCAGGCAAGCGGCTGGTCACAAGGCTAGAGGTGGGAATATGGAGCTGTCACGGATCATTGTCGTAGTTTGGATAAGAATAGACCCATAGGCTCATGTATTTGAATAGACCTATAGGCTCATGTGTTTGAACAGACCTATAGGCTCATGT
>NC_022028.1:34696850-34697148 GCF_000317375.1 Microtus ochrogaster | reverse complement strand
ATAGGCTCATGTGTTTGAATAGACCTATAGGCTCATGTGTTTGAATAGACCTATAGGCTCACGTGTTTGAATGCTTAGTCACCAGGGAGTGGAACTGTTCTAAAGGGTTAAGAGGATTAAGAAGTGTGGCCTTCTTGGAGTAGGTGTGACCTTGGTGGAGGAAGTATGTCACTGGTGTCACTGGGGGTGGGCTTTGAGGTTTCAAAAGTCCACACCAAGCTTAAGTGTTTGTATGCTTGTTCTCTCTCTCTCTCTCTCTCTCTCTCTCTCTCTCTCTCTCTCTCTCTCTCTCTCTCTC
>NC_022028.1:34637099-34696750 GCF_000317375.1 Microtus ochrogaster | reverse complement strand
TCTCTCTCTCTCTCTCTCTCTCTCTCTCTCTCTCTCTCCTTCCCTCCCTCCCCCATCTCTATCTCTCTCAGCTCCTTCTCCAGCACCACACCTGCTTGTCACCATGCTCCCTGCCTTGATGATAATAGACCAAGCTCTGAAACTCTAAGCAAGCCCCTAATTAAATGCTTTCTTTTGTAAGAGTCGCCTTGATCACTGTGTCTCTTCACACCAATAGAACACTGGCTAAGATGGTCACAGACAATGTTGAGACCTCAGACCAAGGGAGATCTCGGAGAACCGGTATACAGAGGACTGAAGCGAGGCCCTGAACCATGACCCTGTGACCTCCAACACTTAGGTAGCAAGTAGACAAGATGGAACCAGCAAAGGAGAAAGAGAGGAAACAGCCAGGGCAGAAGGAGGGGAACCAAGAAAACATGACTTCCTGGGAGCCAAGTACAGGAAGCGTTTGTACAGAGGGGAGGGGGAAGTGTGTAAATCCTGCCACAGGTCAAAGAGGATGAGAACTGACCCCCAGACTCAGCACCCCAGAGGGGCCATCAGCCCCCAGAAGGAAATCCTCTGCCAAGTGGGGAGGGGCAAAGGTGGCTAGGTGTTCTGGTTAGGTTTTTTGGGTGATTTTGATGTGTGTGGGGAGGGGGGTACTTGAGTAGAGTTATCTGGGAAGAGGAACCTCGATTGAGAAAATTCCTCCATTAGATTTCCTGTATGCAGGTCTGTAGGGCATTTTCTTTATTGATTATTGATGAGGGAGCCTCTCCCCCCAATCCACAGTGCTGGGTAGTTTTATGTCAACTTGACACAAGCTAGATAGAGTCTTTGGAGAGGAAGGATCCCCAACTGAGAACAATAAGATTGGACTGCAGACAAGTCTGTAAGGCATTTTCTTAATTAGTTATTGATATCAATGAGGAGGACCAAACCCATTGTGGGTGGGGCCACCCCTGGGCTGGTGGTCCTGGGTTCTATAAGAAAGCAGGCTGAGCAAGCCTTGGGGAACAAGCCAGTAAGCTGTACCCCTCCATGGCCTCTGTATCAGTCCTGCCTCCAGGCTCCTGCCCTGTTTGAGTTCCTGTCCTGGCTTCCTTCACTGATGGACTACAGTGTAGAAGTGTTAGCCAAATAAACCCTTTCCTCCCCAACTCACTCTTTGGTCATGGTGTTTATGACAGCATAGACCTCAAACCATGACGGACATTGATACGGGGTTCAGGGGGGTCATGCTGTCTGAGGAGGATGGTGGAAGGAGTTTGGAACTTTGAGCTGAAAAAGCAGTTGAGTGCTTGCTTAATGGGTTGTCCTGTGGGAACTCGGAAGAGATCGGCGAAGGCAGTGCCGATCTGCAGTCTGGCTGGCGAAGTCTCAGAGGGAGGCTGGAAAGCTCTTCAAAGACCTTACCAGAGTTGATCGTGTGGTGTTTTGAACTGAGAATCTCTGGCGTCTGGTCAGCAGTGATTAACAAGAGGGCAGCGCCCCAAAAGTGAAGCCTTTGTTTTCCTGGGGCAGCTGATGCTCTTCAGCTAGAGCTGAGACAGTTGTAGTAATTAAGAGCCCAGCATCGTGGAGGTGAAGTCTTCGGAGATCATCCAGAGGGGGCTAAGGCTGCATCTCCTGCTGGCAGCCATACTTGGTAAACGTGTAAGCGTCACCCGTGTATTAAGTCTTGGCAAGCATGAGAGCTTCTGGATTGACAGAGTCAGGGAGAGCAAGAGAGGCTTGGTATTCACAGAGGCCAAGAGAGGCCAGTGGTGAAGGTGCGGCCTCAGCTGTAGTAGGGATCCAGGAGCTTGAAGTGGTTATGGGGAAAATTTGAGGCTTGGCTCCATCGGACAGGGTCAGAAAACCCAGGCCATTGTTAAGTGCGTCCGGTGGAGATGCCAGGATCACCAAAGACAGAAGCAGCTGTGGAGGAGAATCGGCTTAAGCCTATAAAATACAGGCTGTGTGCCGTAAATGACAGAACTGGAGAAGTGGAGTCTCTAGACGGGGCTCAGTCAACCCCTGTGCTACCCTGGCTGACCCCACACACAGCCCTCTGCATAGAGGGCACGTAGACACAGGCCTCCTTAAAGTCTGCCATGTAGTGCCGTCTTGCATGGATGGATTTGATTGCTGCTGTCTACAGACAATTTCCCGGGATTTGGGGTATCCAACCACTTTAGTGCCTTCCAGATTGGCTCTGTGGTTTCAAAGTGTGGAGGAAGCCGTTTGGTGGAGCAGGGCTTCTGGGGTCTGCTCAGCCTTCCCAGTCCCCCAGCCCCCACCACGTCCACCTGCCGATGCTGGCCTGGAGGGGGTGAGCAGAGCAGAAGGCTTTGTCCCTCCCTGCCCAGGAACCCAGCTGGAGAAGGAAACAATAGCAAAGAGATAAGAAACATGTGTCATAGAGTCACCATGGGCAGCCAGTGGTTTACAGGATCCTGAGCAGAGCCTGCCGAAGATAGCAGAGGCCACAATGGCTGTGATAAGCTTTATCCTAGTTCCTGTCACCCACACGCAGAGAGTTTGAGTTCCCCAAAGACTATCAGGGCTGTGCATGTGGTCAGTGGAGGGCTCTGAACGGCCAGACTCCATCCCAGAATAGTCCCATCCATCTTTACCATCTCCACCACCCCGCATCCCTTGGTTTGGTTGCCCCCCCCCCCCCCCGCACTCCCCTTCATTCCACTTGCCGCCTTTCCAAGGCGGGAGCTTTTATGAACTCCCAGTGACTTCTCGTTTCTTTTTGTGCAGAAATGGAAGTTCTACTCGCGCAGGCGCCGGGAGGCCCCGAAGATGTCTCCAGGATGTAACTGCCCACCAGGTAAGGAGCCCTGTGAATGGGTGAGGTCAGACCAGCGTCTCTTGGTCAGGGATTACATCCCAGAAGTTCTTGGATTTCTGTGCAGCTCGGCTACCACCTCTCATTCAGTTGCTTTCCTGTGGAGGCATCTGCTTGTCTTCCATCCTTCCATCCACCCTTTCCTTCCATCCCTCTCTTCCTCTCTCCCTCCATCCATTCATGGACCCATCCACCATTCAACCATCTCTCTCTCTATTCAAAGCCATGTGCCAAGTACCTGCTCAGTGCAGGCATCATAGTCGGAGCAGGGTTTAAGTACACTGTGGCCAGTTAACCACCACAGACATGTGTGTATGTGTGAGAGGGCCCCTCCTCTGGCTTCTGGCCACGTTCATTAAGCTAGGGATAGAGGAGGGATCGATGCTGTTTGCTTGACTCACTGGGCTGGGCTATAAGCCTTTGAAGGCACAGAAAGAAAAAGACTTGGGGAAATGGGGAGACATGCTTAAATAATTGCTTGAGGCTTTGCTTGTTCAGGGTCTCCTAGTGCACACCGAAGCCTCCTAGGTAACTGTGGTGGGTAAATGGCCCTGAAAAGGCTCCCTCTGGGCTCCTGGGAGGATCCTCCCGTAGCTTCAGAAGTTTACAACCTTCTAGAAACCCTCCACAGGTTCCCTGAGCCAGGGAAGAGAGACTGACAGATATTAGATGTATTGATCGCTTTTTCATTCCCTTGCCAAATACCTGGCAAGGAGCACCTTGGGGAGAAAGCGCTTGTTTCGGCTCACAGTTGGAGAAGGTGCAGTCCATTGTGATGGGCAAGGCAGGACCACAAAATCAGCCCCTGCCTGTGGTTCTGATTGTTCACATCTCAGCAGGTCAGGGAAGGGAGCAGGAGAGAGGTTGATTTCCTAGCTTGCTTTTTCCTTTTTATCCATTCTGGAATCCTAGCCTGTGGGGTGATGCCCAGAATAGGCATTGACTAAGCCTCTCTGGAAATACCCTCACAGATGTACCCTGAGATGTGTTTCCATGGTGATTCTAAACCCATTCGATGCAACAGCAATGATTAGCCAGCACACTAAGCGTACAAGTGCAATGGAGGTTCCTGGTGGCCAGGTGTGACTGGGCTGATGTGCTATCCCTGAAGATGTGACTCTGTGATAAGTGTCACTGGTCCCACAAGCTGCTTGTCTGGATTAATTCAAAGGGTGTCCAGAGCCCCAGGAAGCCAGCTCCTCTTTCTGAGCTTAGGAGATTGGGCCCCAGAGTTGAAGAAAGCTTTCTGCTGGATCCATGAGATGCCAGGATCAGTGAGCTGAGATGTAGGTGATGATGTGGTAATGGGGTTTGGACAGGTTTCTGGGCTACCCAAGCTCTGTGTGACTGTGTCTGCTGTCTTCAACAAGAGTGGCAGTATGGAAGACAGTTTTGAATTCTCTCTCTGACACTTACCAACTGTGTCATAGCCTCCAGAGATTCCTTTCTATGCCTCAGTTGCTTCGTTTGAAACAAGGGTAAAGGCCACTTGGAAAGTATGTGTGAGAGATGAATAGGCTTGTTACTGGCTTGTTAGCACATTGCCTGATATTAAGCAATATTATTATTATTATCTGTTAATTTCCTCTGTTGTCTCTTGTCTGTCAACGATGCACCAAAATTCTTTTCTTAACTACCATGCCCTGGCATTGGGAGCAGTGTTGGTTGCATGTTCAAGGCCATAGTAGGCACCTGCACCTGCTGACTAAGGAAAGCAAAGGCATTTCACCCCACAGAGAAAGAATTCCCTTAACACAGAAACTCACCTGCTTTACCTAACAGCTGTGTTTGCCACTGCCCCCAAGTGAGCACTGACTGTGTACAGGCAGCAAGGGTCTCATATTGGTGGGTAATCTTCCTCAAGATGCTGACACATGGCTGAGAATGGAGCTCAGTTGGCGGAGTGCTTGCCTAGCTTGCAGGAAGCCCTGGGTTCCATTCCCAACACACACACACACACACACACACACACACACACACACACACACACAGAGAGTGTGGTAGTTTATTCCTATAACTCTAGCACTCAGGAGGTAGGAGGTGGAGGCAGGAGGATCAGGAGTTCAAGGCCATCCTCTGCTTCATAGTGAGTCAGAGACTAGCCTGAGACCCTGAGGTGAGACCGCCTTTTGAAAAACAAGACCAACTCGTGGTGAAAAGAAGTGAGGGGGAACCTGAGCGTCCCAGATGCTTGCAGGTCCTCAAATGGGTCAGGAAAGCCCTCCCCTGCACTTTTTTTCAGGTCATCGTCTTGGGGGTCACTGTTTACAAATCTCTCTGCAGCTCCTGATGCCATTATAAAACACACAAAAACAAAGTATTACACACCCTTGTCCTGCTAGCACTTAATATTGTCTCTGTATACAGTAAGCACTCAATCAATATCAATAAGTGACTAGAGTCTGCCTCATAGTCTCCACCCACCATCAATCCACTCCACCCTTGTTGCCCTGCACTATACCTTAGTCTCGCCAGCCCTGAAATTCCCTCTGTTGGACATAGCAAATGAATACTTTCTTTCTGCCCATGGTGGCTGATGGTTCAGATCCTACAGCTCCAAATCTGCCTTCCCCCTTTGGCTTCTGTGGTCAAAAGAGGCCAGAGCTGGAGTCCTGTGGCGGGTGTGCTCTTCCCTGTGGCAGCCATGGGTCTCTCGGCAGCATTCAGAAGGCTCAGGACTCATAATCATGGGCAGAAAACCTGGCTCCTTCCTTTCCTACACTGACCTCGCCAGCATCCTCCCAAGATCCTCCCTGCCCCAAAATAGCTCTCTTCCAGCATCCTGCTGCATACACTGATTGCCAGGGGAGTGATGGGCTCACAGGCTCAGGGCAGGATGCCAGAGGTCAAGCCTCAGGGAGGAGGGCCACAGCAGCCAGAAGTTGAGGAATGGGTGTGGGCCACTTGCATAACACACAGGGCAGGGGGAGGGTCCTGAGAACAGATATATGTACCGTGGGACTTCCTAGACCACTTGAGGCCAATACAAAGATCGGGGAAATTCTCCCGTTCTCTGTCCCTGTTCTTACTAAGAGCAGGACAATATAGGCTCCAGCTGGCAAGGAAACAGCTCCTTCAGGCCCATCGTGCTGGGGCTGGGTGGGGCTGGCAGCCGGCAGGCTGTTGGGGAACCCATACCTTCTGCCTAGACCTGGTCTCTTACAGGATGGGGAGTCTGGGACCTCGAATATCAAGCTAGAGGGGTTGGGCAGCGAGAGTGGGAACATGGGGTGATGTAGTCCACCAGCCTGTCAGCCCTAGTACAGGTACAAGACTAGAAGATTGATGGAGGGGAGAGGAAAAGTTGCTTTGGCCAGGCCAGCAGACGATGGCACAGCCACCATGTGGTTTAGACATTCTGTGAGGAGCACTATGAAGTGCCAGAGAGCCCCAAGAAGCCTGGAACACAAGGCAGATGTCACCTAGGAGGTGGCCCTGGAGGTTGGCCATACAGAGCAATGAAGCAACTAAGAGGGTACACTCAATAAGAGTACAGGCTCACCAGGTGGCAGCGCACGCCTTTAATCCCAGCACTCGGGAGGCAGAGGCAGGCGGATCTCTGTGAGTTCGAGGCCAGCCTGGTCTACAGAGCAAGTTCCAGGACAGCCTCCAAAGCTACAGAGAAACCCTTTATTTCTCAGGGGAAAAAAGAAAAAATAAAGTACAGCCTCATCTGTCACTATGACCAAGATCTAAGTAAAGGGACGTCAGAGGGTAGATGTCTCTTACTGAGTGTGACCCAGGAGCCTGGTGCAGGACAGGGAGGTGGCTGTGTTGTCTGTGTCTTGTAGATTTCCCGAGGCCCTGGCAGCTGCTTAGACTTTTCACCAGCATGAGAGGAGAATGAATGAGCTCGGAGTAGTCGAGCATCAGAACTGGAGGAAGAGCCATGTGTCAATCCTGCCCACCTACCTCTGGCCAGACCTGAGTCACAGGATTGCCCGCAGAAAGTCAGACACATGCTGAATGATTCATTTACAGATTGTGATCTCAGCCCTGGGGAGGTGGAAGCAAGAGGATCGGGAGGTCAAAGCAGGCCTCGGCTACATAGCAAGTTCAAGGCCAGCCCAGTCCAAAAGGCCAGTAAGTCTTTATTTCCATGGAAGGTGGGAGAAACAACATCGAAGATTCAACAGTCAGATGGTGGTCCTTCTAGAGAATGCCCAAAATGAAAGCTTTGAGGAATGAGTGCATCTGGGGTTGACCAGTAGTTTAAGTAGTTGGGGCCCAGAGTGGTGACAGGAAACAGATGAGCAGGGATCAGGGTAGGAAGAGATGTCAAAACTGCAGCAAGCTAGGCGCTGCTCAGGTACTGTTTATGCTGAGGGTAATTGACAATGTGTTACTTACTCTCCTCCTCCTTGACCAGAAGCAGATTACTGGGGAGATGTTTATTTTGGCTCACAGTTCAGAATGATACAGTCCATCATGGTGGAGGAAAACATGGCAGAAAAAAGCCCGGTGGCAGCTGGAGTCTGAGTAGCCACTTGTCCCCATGGCGTTGGACAGAAAACAGGGCTTGGGGCAGAAGTATAAAAGTGGCTGTAATATCAAAGACCCATTCTGTACTGAATCACTTCCTTTAGATAGGCCCACTTCCTAAAGGTCCCACCATACCACCAAACATTTTTGCTTGCTGAGGGCCAAGTGTTCAAACACTAGGGACATGTCACATCCAAACCAAAGCAACTGGGAATGACTACCTGGAGACCAGTACCCGAGTCATCTTGCAAACCAGATTAGCAAAACGTGTGGTAATCGTTTAATAATGTCTGCTGTGGGTGCAGAAATGGTGAGCAGCTGCATCTTGCACCCAGGCTGTGCTTCCTCACAGAGCATAAATGTAGCATCAGGAACAGTTTGGGGAGGAAGGATGTGGTCCAGTCCAATGTGTATTTCAGAACAATAAGTAGTTGTGCTGCGGATGATGCCTCCAAGGCAGGAGCAGCCCCTTCCAGCACCAAAGCTTGTGATCCTAGGAACAGGACTCTGTTTTCTTACGACCCTTGGTTACTTTCCATAGGCGGTGACAGCTGCTGCCACACACCCTAAACCTCTTCTTTGGCCAGCCCTGCCCTGTTTTTCCTGGCTCCAGATTTTTGACCCCAACGGCCAACATGGATAGAGCCGGTGGCCAGGCTTTTGGTCTCAACTAGACTCCTGTCACCACCTCTGAGTGGCAGCAGAGCAAACCCACAGACAGGGCCCTCTCTTTGTGGTTCTTATTTCAGTTTTAGCTACACCAAGAAACAGGAGGCTCAAGACCAGGGGCTCCCTTGGCACCGTGGCCGAAGAGAATTGCAGAGTGGACGGTTATTGCAGGGGTGGTTAGTCAAACGAGAGAGATACTGTTCTTCTGGGCGTTCCAAAACTCTGTTGAGCCTGCGAATAATCGCCAGGTTCCTTCTGAGTCGTCTGTGGCTAGTCCTTGAAGCGGCTCCCCATGGTCAGCTAGTTAGGCACACTGCATAACACACTTGCTGATGTCATCGATGTTCAGACTCACCCCGAATCTGCTAGGTGTGAAGGTTGCTCCTCCACCAATGGTCTCAGCTTCGTCACTCCCCTCTCCTGAACACCCTTACAGCCAGGTTCAGCCCCACAGCTTTGCCCACTGTACTCTCCTCCTCTGCTCCAACACCATCTGTGGCTCCCCTGGACTCACAGCGCGATGCCATGCTCACTTTCTCTCTCTAGCCTGATCCCTGCCCATCTCCTGCTGCTCCCTGGACAGGACCTGCTGGTCCGTGTATCACCCTCACCCCTGCTCTGTTCTCACTTTCTCCCTGCTGAACTGACTCTTCAACCCTCTCCCACCCTGCCGTATCACCCCTGCAGGACCTTCCACCCATCGCCTCCCACTTTTGCCATGTCCCTTAGTTCTGCTATGTGATCATGTTAAGAGCACTCCTGATACATGCCCAGCATATAATCCAGGTGACACCTCCTAGTTACGTGTTTCAAATATGAAGTGCAAGCAGACCCAGAGGCTCACGCCTGCTGTGGTTTCTCCTAGGCTACAGTCATTAGCCCATGAGCTGGCCGTTGTGGGTACTGTAGGTGCTTGAGAGCAATATCAGCTGGGGATGATAAAGTGGGAGCCCCTTGGTGGCTTTCCAGCAAGGGAGAACGCTCCGCCTACAATCATGCTTGTGGCCTCCTCAGTCCCTTATAGATGTGTCTCACGGGCCATCCTTCTACAGGGATGGACGCACAACTGCAGCCAGCATCTTCCCCCGCACTGTGCCTTCTCAAAATTCTGAAAGCTACCCAGTACCTAAGCAGAGTTTTAAAATTGTGTGTGTGTGTGTGTGCGCATGCGTGTGTGTGTGCATGAATGCACATGCCGTGACGAGACGTGAAAGTCAGAGGACGATTTGCAGAAGTCAGATCTCTCCCTCCACCACATGGGTCCTGAAGATCCAGGCACAGGTCAGCGGACATGATCAGTGCCTTCAATGAATCTGCTGAGCCATCTCACTGCAAGCTCTAGGCAGGGTTCCATGATGCCATCTTTCCCCTCATACCCCATCAGTCACAAGTACCACTGAAGGTGGGCATGGTGGTCCATGTCTGTAACCCTGTAACCCTGGCACAGGGAGGTGGGAGCAGGAGGATTGCTGCATGTTGACGACCAGCTAATAGTGAGCTCTAGGCTAGCCTGAGCTACAAAGTGAGACACTATCTCAAAGGGAAAAGAACCTTAGGTTCCATGGTTGATCTCGCCCTATCCACAAGCATTGCTTTGCCCTGACTGTCCCCATGTGTTCACCTCGTGGACTACAGGAACCTATTTACCTGGCCACTTTGAACCGTTCACACAGAAACCAGGAGGTGTTTGTAAAGTTGATGTACAGCCTTCACTAACCTAGCGCTTCAGCATCCCCCCTGGCCCTTAGGATGGAGACAAAACCCTCAGCACCCTCACCTTCCTTCACGTGTTCCCAGCAGGCTCCTGGGGACATTTGTTTTGCTGGTGACCTGTCCACTCTGGGAGTGGAAAGTCTGTGTAGCCCTGGCCACCTGGATCAGGGATCCTGGGGCTTAGAGAAGAACAGCCCAGAAAACAGGTGCAGAGTCCAGATGTTTCCTTGTCAATTCCAGCCCTTTGGGCCCTGAGATCTCACTAGAAGGGAGAAAAGTTATTAGTGTGGACAGGGCTTCATGGTGCAGAAGCTGCTCCAGGCTGCTCGTGGGAAGGAAGGTCAGGTGACCAGAATGGGAGAGCCCCAGCCGCCCACAGCTGTTGAGTGGCCAGGTGTTGCCGAGCCGCAAGAGTGCCGTGTCTGCTCTTGGAAATGAGTCTTTTCTCCTGCCCTTGGCCTGTGTTTTAGGACCCCTGGGGGAATCCTCTGAGGCATATTTCTTTCCCATTTCCTCCTGAAAGCATTTCCAGACCCCCTAAACGATGCTGATAATGTGTTTCTCCTAGAGCAGCTCTGATAACGTCCACCAGGGTGGTCACGGAGATTTGTAAGGAAGTAAAAATAAGGAAATAGAAAATTCTAGGTGTGTGTGGGGGGAGCCCAAAAAGCTTGTTCCAGACCCTGAGGGACTCAGGTGGCTTTCTGTCTCTGGATTTTGGTATCTTTACATATATATGAAGGGTGGGTGATGGTGAACCCAGCTTGGCAGCACTTGGCTAAGGGAAAGCTTGCCTGGCAGAGTGGCTCCCCTCCTAGACAAAGCCTGGAGAAGTGTGCGCACGTGTGGCAGCTGCTGCCCACTGAGGCACCACAGAAAAAGTGTGCATGTGTGTGAGGTGAGAGGGTGGATGGGCAGTGTGAGCCTGCTGCAAGGTAAAGGAGGGCACGGGGGCTACGATCTGACAAGAGAGTGGTCAGGGGTGTCATGGGGTATTACAGTGTAACAATGGCATCAGTGAAATAGCATGCACCAGTAACATGAGTCAGCTAGCACCAGAGCTGATGGAGTCCAAGACAGGATCTTAGACAATGGAGGAAAAGCAACGACAAGGGGTCTACAATATTAGTTATTTATATAGAGTTAGAAACAGCACACTGCTCATAGGCATATGTCGTAAATGTGTAAAAACTTACGTGTCAAAACTTGCATGGTAGTCCAGTCTTGTGACTTATGATGCCTGTAATCCTAGGACATGGAAGGCAGAGGCAGGAGGATTACAAATTTGAAGCCTTTCTGGGCCACAGAGTGAATTTAAAGCCAGCCTATACAACTTGGGGAGACCCAGTCTCAAAAATAAAATAATAGAATAAATGTGTGGCATGATAAGCCTCAGACTCGGTGGGGAGTGGGGACATGGTGGAGACCTCGGGGTGCTCGGGTGGTTGGATTCCTATTTAGCTGGGTACTGAATATACCAGAGCTGTCCCCCAAGTTTGCAGCGACTTGACTGAAATACAACCCACGTGAGTATTCCCGCCATCTAAATTGTGCGATGCAACAGTTTTTTGTATCATTGCCGAGTTTTAGGACATTGTTATCACCTCAGAAAGAAACCTGGAACCCTTTTTTCTTCTGTACCTTACCCCTCTCCCAGCCCTAGATCAGCCCAGCCTCCTTTTTTTTTTTTTTACCACTGTGGATTTGATATACCATTTTCCAGGTTTATCCATGTTGAAGCAGGTGTCAGTACTTTGTTGACATGAATTAAGCCTCTTTGGCTAGCTGGATTATTTCCAGATGAAACAGTGGGATTGTTTAATACCCCTGATTAGTGGATATTATTGATAAATACTCCTTTGGCATCCTCCAACAGCTGTGATGTGTCGGTTTGGGGACTTGAATTCCACTTCCAACTCTGGGTTGGTGACAATAATGCAGGGGACAAACCCTGCCTGGATTCAGCAGGCCCCAAGATGGGCTCCCTTCTGCCCCTGCTATCTTCTTCTGCTCAGGATTGCCACCACGGAGCTATTTCCCATCAGCCCTCCAGGTATGGCTGGCAGCTCTGATGATGGCATTAGCTGATGCAGAGGCCATGGAGGTGGGCTGCTTACTGACTTGCTTCCTCTGATCTACTTTCTTATAGAACCCAGACCCACCAACCCAGGGATGGTACCACCACCATGGGCTGGGCCCTCCTCCATTGATCACTAATTGAGAAAATGCCTGACAGCTGGATCTCATGCAGGAAACCTTCCTCTTAGGCTCTGCAGTGTGAGGGTAGAAAGGATAGCCACAGCAGCTCGACTTCCCTCCTGCTACCCGCTCACCCCAAACTATCCAGACAATACAGGAGCGCATGGCTGGACTCCCAGACTTAGACATGGACTCCTGGGGTGCTGGTGCTAAGCTGCCTGTGGGTAACACTGGCAAATTACTTAGGCCTGCCTGTGGGTAGAGAATGGATCCAGGATGTTGTGGGGTACCAGACACTCAGAGACAATAGGGTTAGGAATGTAGAATTCCAAGGCAGAGGTATGGGCAGATTGAGAGGACGGCCCTGAGCCAATGACCTTAGGAAATAGAAGACCTTCTAGGAACCACTAGCTTGCTGGCTCTCAGCTTCACTGCTCAGTTGGGAAGACAGACAGGATCCATCTTGGGAGCTGGCTGGAGACATCCTGTTCCAGGAGAGAAATAATGTCCAAGGCAGAGGTTTCTGACAGCCCAGGACCCACGGACTCACCACGGATTCCTTTATTCATTCATTCACCTAATTGGTCCCCAGACAGTTTCATGAGCAGGGGCCCTGGACCACATCTGTCCTCAGGAGCTGCAGTGCTCAAGACAGGCTACAGAGGTGAGCAGCTCCCTGCCCTGACTCAGTGGTGACCAGCTTGCTGGTCGTAGCCAGCTCTGCCCTGAAGGGTCCTCAGAGAAGGTTCCCCCAGTGACACTAAAGGTTCAGGGTCCCTATGGGTCCAGGGGCCTATGCTCAGAGAGTTACAAGGGACCACGAAGCAGGCCACATCTAGCACATGGGCATAGCCCTCAACTCTGCCCAGGAACTGCCCCCGTCACCCCCACTCCTAGTCACAACCCTCACCAACCTCTCATCTCAAGTGTTCAGCCATCAGGGCTTCCTCATGGCCTCTGCTGGTGGCCAGAGTGATTGCATGTGCACCTTGCCAGCTCATTACACCCTCCCATCATCGTTCTGAGGCTATGACTCACGCTAGAATCTTGTCCCCCCGAAGACCCACTTGAAACCCCAATGGAGAGGGAGGAAATGCAGTGGTCTAGTCTGGCACAGACACAGCACGCCCCAACAGGTGACCTGGGTTTAAGCGGATGCCAGCTCCCCACATAGTTATGTGTGCTATCACAAGGTGGCCTGGCTCTCTGTGACAGAGCAGCAAGGGGGGCAGGGCAGGGCAGGGCAGGGCTTTGATGTCCTGGAGATAGCACGTGTAAACAGACTGGCTGTGTGAACTCCACAGTTGCGCCCTGGTGTGGAAGAGGGCCTCCTAGCCACACATCCTGGTGGTGCTCCAGGGAACTGTGTCCTTTCTGGTTAATTGAGGCTCCACTGTTTGGTACCCAGCACACCTCCTTGCTTATTTCTTATTGCATTTCCCACCTCATTCTTTTGTTTCTCCTTCACCAAACTGGAATAAAAGAGAAATGACTTTGGGAGGCTCACTAAGTGCTACAGCGGTGGTTCTCAACCTTCCTAATGCTGTGGCCCATTGTTGTGGCGACCCCCAACCATAAAATTATTTTCACTGCTCCTTCATAACTGTAATCTTGCTACTGTTATGAATCATAATATAAACATTGTGTTTGCTGTGTTTTCTGATGGTCTTAGGCAACCCTTGAGAGTCATTTGACATCTCCCCAAAAGGGTTGCAACCTACAGGCTGCGAACCACTGCTCTAGAAGATTCCATCTCCCAGCCTTGCCCAGCTTAGCACCTGCTAGTTCCTCCCCAGCTTGGTGGGGGAAGGATTGGGGGCTCCCCAAACTGTATTTTAGGAGAGAGAAGGCCAGAGCCTTTGATCACGGGACAATGCTTCCTTCATTCTGGCTCCAAATAGCCCATCTGGTCAGTGTGGAGGAAAGAACCACCCTTCACTGCCTTACAGGGACCCACAGAACACAGGCTTCTCCCCAGGTGTAGAATTCAAACTGGGAACACCAGATGGGCATCGGCAGTCACCTCAGGCAGGACAGGACTGTGACAAGGCCTTTCTTTAGAAGACCTCTTACAGGAAACCCTACGTGTGTCAGGAACAAGAAAGAGCAGAGTACCCGTGGTTAGGACAGGGCTAGTGAGCGCCTCCTACAGGTGTCACTGAACAACTTCAGGGTTCATGGATACCATCTGCCCTTGTGTTTTACAGGAAAGTGTGGTCAAGTGGGGGAAAGGACTCTCTTCCGCCCCGTGACCAGATAGGGATAGAAGTGTGTGTTAATCCAGCCAGGATTTCCACCATGCCTTGTCCCATAAATGGCCACAGAAATGCTGTCGGAGTCTCATGGAGACAGGAACTGGATTGACTCGAAGACCAGATGAAGAGATGTTGACGGTCAGCCAGCACCACAGGCCACTGATGGTTCCTAAGGCCAAGCCAGGCTAATGCTTCCAGATTTCCTCTGTCCCTTAGACACCTATTCTTCCTGTCAGGTGACATCTCGGGTAAAGCAGACTGAAGTTGCTACCACATCCCTGAAGCCAGGGCATCAGTAGTTACCACCTACCCTGCAATAGGGGTGAAGTCATAGCCAGCCATATCTCCTGCTACATTACGATGTCAGCCCTCCATCCCATCTGCTGGGCTCCAGGGAGTACAGCAGGCTCCCTAGATAGACACCATTTGGCCTTGACTCTGGCCCTTTCCTCCCTCCAATCCCTCCCCTGTGGGTGGGTCCGAGATGCTGGGAGCATGCTTCTATAGAAGAACTCAGAGAGCAAATGAAGGAATAGCCATCTGGGGAAGGACCCAGATAGGGGTGTGTGTGTGTGTGTGTGTGTGTGTGTGTGTGTGTGTGTGTGTGTGTGTAAGTGTGTACATGTGCACATGCGAGACCATGCTAAAGAGAAACTCTGGTATCATTCTTCTGTGGGCACTGTGCACATTTTTTTTGAGACAGGGTTTCTCACTGACGTCTGAGACTCACTGGTTATACTGAGCTGTCCTGCCCAGCTTTGTACATAGATTCTACGGTGATTAAACTCGGGACACCTTGCTTATGTGGGAAGTACATCAGCAGCTGAGCCCCAAGGACGGATTTTCTCCTAAAGCAGTTCAAGCTGGGTCAGGTTTCTAGTGTTTGTCTCCGTAGTCTTCCAGCAGGACTGGGGGCTACTCACGGCATCTGCCGCCTTCCCGCATTCCTGGGATTGGATGAGTCACTGTCTTGGTCTTGGAACCAGTCAGTCAGTGAGCCGAGGTCCTGGGAGTTAGTCTCCCCTGAACCCTCCACTCACAGTGGCCTGGGCAGGGAGGTACCTGCCCCTTTCCCAGCCATCTAAGAGGCCCCTTCTTATGTCACAGGGTCCTCTAGAACCAGCTTGCTGCCTTCCCCATCACGCTCTGTCCCAGCTAGGCAGGCCTGGTTGGATCTGGTAGGAACTAAACCCAGGTAAAGGCTAAGAGACTTTACCAGAGTTGCCCTACTGTGAACAGGTGAGTTAGTCTCTTGGGCCTCAACTTTCTCAACTGTAAAGTGGGGGCAAGAACGGTCAGTCTGGCACACAGGAGGTACTAGGTAAATGGCGCTGAGCTCTCCTGAATCCCAGCTCAAGCTTCTACCCACACTCTCACTGCCTCCCCCCTATGCCTCTGACACACTTTGACTCTGGGGACTGGCCTTCCAGAACATTCTGTGTGAACAGGCGAGCCTCTTAGCTGCCAGTCAGTTGTAGTGAGGGTGGCTGGCTGTATGCACAGAACCTGCCAATCCCCGAACAGGGTGTGCCTGCGGTAAAGGCTTCAAGTCCACACTGTGAGACAGGGCTTAGCCTGGCTCTTATCAGTGCTGTATGACCTCCCGTTGCCAATGCCCAGCTCCCATGTTTGTGTGAAGTGGGCTCTGTCAGCCCCAGCCAGTAGCTTTGAGAGGCCAGTGAGTTCACAAGGGTTAAGCACCTCTGAAAGATCTGAAATGGATTGCAGCAGATGGGCCAGCTGTTATTTACCGGGTGATGGACGAGGCCTGCCCGTGTCTTCTAGAAACCCATCCCCACTGGGCCTCAGAGCCGTGGCCACCGGAAATGCCTCACCAATTATATCCTGTAGTCTCTGCGCGGCAGCTGTGGTGTTTTGAGAGCCCTGGCCACAGCAGCGTTCCCCAGAGCAGGTGACTGCTCACTCACGGGCTCAACAAATACCTGTCCGACACCTGCCATGAGGGGGCTCCGGGCTCCAGGGTCCCAAGGACCAACCTGATGAGCTCATCTTTCCCTATGGAACTGCCACATCTAGCTGGAGAGACAGACAAAATGAGCGCAAAACCAAAGAAGGGGCCGTGGGGGTGGGGAGAGGACAGTGACACAGAGCCCTGTTGGCAGACTGCTTGCCTTCCTGACATGGGGTCCTGGGTTTGGTTCCCAGCACTGCAGAAACCGAGCGAGAGGGTGCATGCTTAGAATCCCAGCAGTGAGGACGCAGAGGCAAGAGGATCAGAAATTCAAGATCCTTTCTAAGTGGGGGAAATGGTAGGGGGAGAGGGATGGGTGTGACTGGGAGGAAAGAGGAAAATAACACTGACTATTTGGAGATTCCATTTAAGGTGTCCACCTCTTCCCCCAGCTTTGTTAGACTATGATTGGCTAATTAACGTTGCATGTATTTAAGTTTGCAACTGGGTCAAGGGGAAAAATTCCAGCAGGGCCACTTGCAGGGCAGTGCTAGCCATGCTGGACCGTGTTCAGAGACATCCACAGGAAGGGGGCATTTGGACTAAGGAGTGAGCCAACTACCTCAAGAGTTAACAGTCGATTCTCAGGTTGTGAGAAGTGCTTGGGCAGAGCATGACATGGCATAGGCCGCTGTAAAGGTATCAATCAAATGTGTCAGGTAACCGAATCTATCTGGACCTCTGGTCAGCAGAAACAGCTCAGGCAAAAATCAATCTGATCCTTTGGTAAGCAGAAACAGCTTGGGCAAAGACCCCGGGGCAGGAATTAGCTTGAGTCTGAAGAAGAAAAGGAAGGTCTGAGTGATCTATTAAAATGAATGGTTCGGGGGTGAGGAATTCTGGGGAGTTCACAGAGGTGGTGGGGCCAGCTCAGCCATTGCCGATGGGGGCTCTGGTCTGTAGAGTGTGAAAATTTCTCCCTCAGTGAACCTGGAAGGCCCTGTAAGGTTTCACAGTGGTCAGGGGAGATGGGAACAGCCACGGGCTCTGGTTCTGTTTCTTGTTCCTTTGGCATGAGCAGAGTGGAGAGAAAAGTCTCCTGTGGGTGTCCAGGTGGGAAATGAAGGAGATGGAGGAAACATGGTGAACACCTTGGGTTGGTTTCAGGTGGCAATTGGCAGGCCTTGTAGACAGCTAGCTGGGGAATGAGACACAGGGAAATAGACAGATCAGAGCCTGCAGACTTGCACCCTTGGGTGGACAGACTTTAAATGAGGGTGGGGGCACTCGGGGTGGAGCATGAGGGAGCGTGGCTGAGGAGCGATCTCACCTGCCGGAGCAGGTTCTCAGGCGGGAATGAAACTGGACATGGTTGGATGAAGAAGATGGACAATCAGTCAAGCAGCAGGGGAGTGACCAGGGTCTGGCAGACTGTATCCCCTCGCTGTGGAATCCTTTGCTAGAGGAAGAAGTCAGAGCCTGAACACTCTGGTTCATTTCCAGGTCATCAGCACATACTGGCTTAGGTGCCGAAGATCAGGCCAGGGAGAGAGCGCTGGCTGCCTGTGTGCAGTCCCAGGAGGGTTGTTATCTGGAGGACTGGAGGGGGCTGCTGGAGCCGGCTGGCCTGAGATCCCCTTCCCACCCTGGCAGACAGCGCAGGCTGCCCTTCCTCCACCCAACCCCCAGATACTAGGATGAGGCCCCCTTTGAAATCTGAGTGAGGTGAGGTGAGGACACATTGAGGAAGCTTTGCTTCTCACGGTGTCTCTGGACCTCAAGAGACTCCAGCGGTGGTCGTGTCTGTGAGCCTCATGGGATATCTACAGGACCTGGGTAAGGGGACAGAAAGAAGGGCCCTAAGGGCCCCTGAGAGGAAAGCTGGGATTTCTGCGACCTTTCAGTTGACGTCAAGCAGGAAAATCAGTCTCACGGGGCCTCTGTTGGCAGTGAGGAGGGAACCTTCCTATCCTAGCCCAGCCTGGGCTCCCAGACCCTAGGCGCCAGAGCTGGAAGGGGCCCAGACTGCCACGGGAAGCATTCCCTTCCACACTGCATCCTCTGTCGTCCCTCTGCTGAAACCCCACAGTGGCATCAGGACTTTTTAACCCAGGCATGGCAGCCCTGTGTGACCCTACCTCGCTAATCTAGCTACCAGTCCAACCATCACAGGACTAAGATAGCTGGCCTCCACCCCTGAGGCCTTTGCACCCACTCCTCTCTTCTCCAGGTACAACTGTTAGCTGTGAGCTCTGTTCACCCTTCAGGCTGGGTCACAGATGAAATACTCTAGGTGGCGGTGGCCCCTGCCTCCCAGCCCAGGGGCACTTCCCCAGCTTTAGGTCACTCACTGTTAAAAACCGTCCAGAGCATCTCTGAGCACAGCTGTGCCAAAGTGGCACGTTTGTATCATGCTTCCTGCTGGACAGTGACAGGCAGTGCCCAGTCTTCTCTTATACTTGGCCTGGCGTAGGCTCTCTCCAAGTTCAAGGTGACCAGGCCCAGAAAATGTCTTAACTTTCATCCCATCTCAATGGCATCTTTAATTCCTTCGTATGAGCATTCAATAACATGTATCACCAAGCACACTAGGCTTGGGACCTCTAGGACAGCGGTTCTCAATCTATGGGTTCATGACCCTTTTGTGTGTGGGGGGGTGTCGAACGATCCTTTCACAGGGGTCACCTAAGACCCTTAGAAAACACATATATTTACATTATGAAATGACATAAAAAGTTAGGAAGTAGCAATAAAAACAATTTTATGGTTGAAGATCACCACAACATGTATTAGAGGGTCGCAGCAGTAGGGACAGAATTTTTCCCCTCTCAGGACTTAGCAAGGCGGGATTTGCCATCGATGGCAACAGTGACCGTAAAAGTCACAGTGGTGACTAAAGAATTATGTGGTGTCACAAGAAACTAGGAAGGGAAAACCACAACAACAGAGAGAGAGAGAGAGAGAGAGAGAGAGAGAGAGAGAGAGAGAGAGAGAGAGAGACCCTTGCACAGAGCTCTGAGATGGAAGAAATAGGAGCTGCCGAGGCAAAGAGAGGAGGGAACAGAACCTTCGAAGACCCTGAGACTGATAACAGAGTAGGGTGGATGAGAAAGAGAACCGTGGCTGGAGTAGGCAACTTAGGAAGAGAGACATTGGCTGACATCAGAAGGTGAGCAACAGCTGGGATATGTGAAACTCTATCCTAAGAACAATGGGGAGCCACTGAGGGATGCTGAGCAGGGCCATTGCCTGGCTGCATTGGTGTGAAAGTTGGGACTAATTACTACTCAGTGCAGGGACCAGACCCCAAGCCATCCCACTGGTGCTTAGCCCCTGTAGGATACTGATGCTCTGTTACACTGGATCCCTGCCCAGCGAGGACCTCTCCAAGCCTGGATACTGCTCTGCCCATGCTCGTGGGGCATTCTGACCTGACATTCTCTGCCACTGGAAAATGGGGACCGATTTGAATGCTATTTTGCACAGCTCCATGAGGTTGAGGACCTCTCTCTAATCAAGGCAAGCTAGGTGTCCAAAGCAGCCTCAGAACTCCCTGGGTAGATCCCAGCATTCAGGGACTGTCTCTTTGGAAGCAGAGAGCTGGCCTTCCTACCGCATTTGCTGGGCCCTGCTGCATGGGGTGAGACGGGGTTCAGATGGGCCTTGCTGGAACTCTATGGCAGAATTAATGGCAGAGCAGTGACCCCTGTATGCCTGGGATCCACCTGTGTGGAAACTGGTGCCAGGGCGTAGCCAAATTAAACCCTTGTAGCAGTGCAGTGAGTGAAATGTTTACGCTCTCCAGAGCTAAGCCTGGGATCAAAGACCTGTGAAGAAATAGTGGCTCCTAGCATGTCCGCGTTGGAAGGTGTTGTCTCTTGCAGCCCCCAGTGTGGCAGCAGAATAGGAGTCTAGGGAGGTCCAGAGGACAGGTATCTTCACACTGCTCATGTGGTCAGTGTTTGACTGCCTGCCCACACTCTATATAGCTGGTTATGATGTTTGGTCCCTTCCTGCTCCACATACAATCTCTAGGCAAGAAAGGGAGCTGGGGCTTGAGGGGTAGATCAATACCAGACAACCTTAGATTTGTCACTTTCTAGTTTCTTCACTTGTTGAAATGGGTCTTCATCTCTACCGAAAGATCCCGTAGCTATGAACTATATCCACATGTGGCTATTTATTGATTTTTGAGACAGTTTTATTATGTAGCCCAAACTGGTCTTGAACTTGAGATCCTACTGCCTTGGCCTCCCTAGTTCTGAAATTATAGGTATGTGCCACCATGCCCAATTTAAGCTTTATTTAATATCAATTAATGTCATCATCAAGCGTTACAATAGACAGGTATGGAAGCACACACCTGCAATCTCCGAGTTAAACTCCAACTTCAACAGAAAGACTTTCCAACACACCAAATGTGTTTAGAGTCTAAACCTAACTAGGTCCTTTGGGGTCCAGCCCCAAGGTCCTTTTCAGGGTTCATACTGGATGCTACAGCAAACAAAAGGAACTCTTTTCTTAGGGCGAGTGAACTCTCTTGCACATGTGCTGTTCTGAGCAAGTCTCTTTGTTCTTTTGCCCCTATCCTAATTCTCCTGTTTTAGTTCTAATTCCTCCTAGCTTCTTCTTGTCTAGCCTAAAAGCACTGTCCTTACAGGAGCTTTGAAACAATAAAAAAAAGTATAGGAGTTACCTCTCATTGGTCAAAAGCACATTCCTAGGGTAAGCAATAAGGAGTTGAGCCATTGCTCAACACAAGGCTCCAAGGTTACAGGAATAACACTATGACCAGAGAGGGGTGAGGGGCACAGTGCCCAGTGATAAACTTTAAGGCCTGTTGTCAGCTGACTTGGCAGGTGAGGAATTGGCATGCTTTTCCTGGATGCTTTGTGTTGCAACCTTGGTTGGATATTTGTGACTCTGACCTTGTGCATAGCTGTAAGGTTTTAAATGTATGCTCTATTTACAAAGAGCCTTTAACCTAGTTTGAACTTGCTCTGAGATGAAAGTGGACTAATTGTGTGCAGTTAGTCTGAGCCAAAGGAACAAGCAGGCTTTTAAGTGTCTAACAGCCCTTGTGGGACAGATAGATCTAGTTATAAAGAATATTCTATATATCAAAATCATTTAATGAAAAGTCATCTTCTTGACCACCCACAAGTATATGTGCCCATAAGACTGAGATGCAGTCTTGAGATTACATATGCACATCACATGAGATTACACACTACAGTGCAGGTATTGGGAGACACCAAGCTGCTTTAGCAAAAGTGAGCAACAGTCTCCAGAGTTGATGGTCCTGCAGGTCTTGCCTGGACAGGACTAACCTCCATCAGAGTGTCACCCCCCCTGATAGGTTGACATCTGAATTGTCAATGCCAATACTATATATTTCCATGGTTTCTGACATGTGTCCTTAGCCTCTCTCTGCAGTATGAGTATCCAGTGGGAGACACTCAGGATTTTCTCCAGGAGAGCCCCAGAGTTCCTGGGGATCCTTTCTTAGAGAATGCCATGTTGGTCAGACGTCAGGCTCTGTGTGCAGCCCTGACTTCCATAGCTTGTGGTCCACATGGATAGACATCCTTGGAGGATGGAGAAGTCATACGTGATGGTCATGCCTGGGTTGGAGGCGTGTCTGTTTGCAGAACAGGCTGTTGCCAGGTCTTTGGGTGCCTCTGAGCCATCACACACCTCTTGTCTCTAGTTCTTCACACACACACACCCCGCCCAGGATAACACCCCTAATCTTCACCATTGCACAGGTCCACTCAGTCACAAGGCTGTCAATCCCTATAGACCCTGTGTTGCAGACTCCTGACGCAATGTCCTAGCTCACTGTGACACTCATTTCTGTTCTGTGGGACTAACACACTTCCTTTCCAGGGAGTATAGTCTCCACCTCCTATCTCCAGAGGTTAAATCCCCTGCCTTGCAAGCCTAGCTCACAGTAGGTCTCCAGTATGTGACAAGCAACTCTGTTGAGGTGACAGGCCCTCCTTGAGCCTTGGCATTTGTCCTGTTTAAAGCTAGGCAACTTGAGCATGAGAAAGGAACATATTTCTCACCCTAACCCTTAGAGACTTGAACTTTGAGGAGAGGGAGCAGTATGGCAGGTCCTCATAGGCTAGGGGACAAGGGGACATGGGTGAGCAATTGAGTCCTGGGTTTCCTTGGGTAAAACTCATACTGATGGGGGACTTAGTTGTCCTTTTGCTGCACATCCCAGGGGACCTCGAGGCCTCTATTTATGCTGATCCTTACTGGGTCAAGAGTTCTGGGTGTCTGTGACCGCTAGGTCCCATCCCCACTGACCTCCAGGTCCCCTGCAGGACTCTCCACAGGTGTCCATCTTTCCTTCTAAAGCATCCTGCTTTGTGTGCTGGAGATGGATGCTGTGGGACTTTCTCATGCCCTCCTTCTCAGGTGTCTCTGCCTCTGTATCTCTGACCAGGGCCCTAAGTGTTGGGGTTTCCAGAGCCCCATTTGCCTCTTACACCCTCTTCTTAGTGAACTCATTGCCTCTGCCCCTGGGACTCCCGTTTCCATGGAGATCGGTATTTTTCAGTTTGGGGTCACAACCTAGTGGCTTGTGAAATCAATTTGATGACTTGTGATCAGCATTTTTTTAATTAATAGGATGGAGAAAAATGAAGTCTCAAATCTCAGATGCACTGTGTGTAGGAAGGCCACTGCCACTCATCCCTGGGGATGTGTCCTACTTGGATGTTCTTTATCAAACTCTGGACATCCATAGACTTAAAGTTACAGTCTCCCCAATCTGTATTTGGGATCCTTGCCTTCCGGATCTGTGGGTCCGGTTGTCCACCTCCCATCAGGATGGCCACAGCGCCTACAATTACTAGATGGCAAAGAAAATACATTGTGTTCCTCTTGAACCAGCTGCCCCTTGTATGTCCCCAGTCAGGCACTGTCTGTTACCTAGCATAGCATCTCCAGACACATCCTAAAATTGTCCTTCCTCTTCCTCTGCCTCCACCCCTGCCAGGCTCTCTGTCCTGGGCATTCCACCCTCCTTCTTGCCATCTCCATGTCTGCTTTCCTCTCCCTCCTCACCCGACCCCCCTCCCCCAACTACCCTCTCCACTTCCTCATCCCTGCTGCTCCAGCTTCCCCACTGGGCAAACCGGACAGGCTTTCCATACTGCAAAATCATTCAAGCAAGCCCTCCTCACTCCCCGAGTGGGACTCTGAGGGACAAGCACACACTCCCAAGCCTCCTCGCACAGCCTCCTGCCTGCCTCCTTCCTCTGAAGCAGCCTTAGGTGTTGACTCCTGCTGTCACACTTGCTCTTAAACCACAGCCCACACACTGTTCTTAGAACTATACGTGTGTAGTCCCCAGGTTGGCCCTATGCACCCCAAGGCTGGGCCTGGAACTCTGCATTTAGCCAGCCATTGAGAGAACTGGCCTATCGTATTCCAAAAGCCACTGTTGTATGTGTGCGCTGCTTGAGGGCGTCTCTGTGTTCATCTCTCTTCCCCCCACTAGACGGGGATCTGAGGGCAGGGACTTTGTACTCACTAGGATAGTGCCGCTGTCTCCCCGCCCCAGGGAAGGATGAATGAACTGTTCCTGGACCTGATATGGCTCCCCCATGCCCTCCCTCCTTTCAGCCCTTGCCGGAAATAACCTTGTAGGAGGCTCCTGGCACTGTTTGTGGTCTCTCTCTAGGTAGCTGTGCAGGTCTCCCTGGATTACACAGAGACCTAGGTTAAGAGCTGCCCCATCGTAGGTGACAAGGAGCCGAGTGGCTCCAGGACAAGAGCCTGAATGAAGAGGGGTCTGGTGGGCCTTGAGGGGGCTCAGGGACACTGTCCCGGGGTTCCTAATCAACAGGAAGGGCCTCTTCCTCCAGGATCACTTTTCAGCCAGCTGCTTGGACAGAACCTGAGCTGGGGATGGGGCATGGGGGAGGAGTGGCGACACACAGGCCATGGGGCTGCCAGTACTGGGACCTACAGCAGCTGGTCTGCCACACTTACACACCAACTTGTTGCACCCACAACACCTGGGGAAGGCTTGCCCAGGGAGTGAGCCTGCCTGGTCTAGATGGCACCCTCCTGCACCCCTCCCCCATCTCCTTCTGTCCTGCTCTCTCTACACTCAGGGACATTCAATCCTTCCTTTGATGGACAGCCAAGAAGAGACTCCTTCCACATCCTAAATTTGTTAGCACCCGCTAATGTCTTAACCTTCCTCCCTTCTGCACTCCCAACTGGCGCCTCCTTAAAGACACAGGGCCCTTTTTCTGATTTGCAGTAGGAGCCCCTGGAGAGGACTCAATACCCCCACTCCCACCCCTGGGACAGGCACACAGAGCTTTTCCTCAGGAGGCTCTTCTGTGCACAGTGTCCTGGTGAACCCCAAAATGAAGGCTTTGGGGGCAGAGGCAGCAGAAACAACGTGATTGTTCAGAGAGGCCTGTTTCAGCCTCAGTCATCCTCAGCTGGGGCCACCCCAGGGTGCTTGAAGGATGCTGAAGGTGGCCTGAGCCTGGGGACCATGTGGGGAAATTCTCCAGCTCCAATGCATCTAACCTTTGCCATTTTCCCATCCTCTCCATAGCATTGCCTCTGGGATCTGTGCCCTCCTCCCTTCCTCTCCTCCCTCCTCCCTTCTTCTCCCCCTCCTCCCTTCTTCTTCCTCTTCCCTTCTTCTCCTCCCTCCTCCCTGCTTCTCCTCCCTCCTCCTTTTTCCTTCCTCCTCCCTCCTCCCTTCTTCTCCCTCTCCTCCCTTCCTTTCCTCCCTCTTCCCTTCTTCTCCCCCTCTTCCCTTTTTCTCCTCCCTCCTCCCTTCTTCTCCTTCCTCCTCCCTTCTCCTCCCTCCTCCCTGCTTCTCCTCCCTCCTCCTTTATTCTCCCTCCTCCCTCCTCCCTTCTTCTCCCCCTCTTCCCTTTTTCTCCTCCCTCTTCCCTTCTTCTCCTTCCTCCTCCCTTCTCCCCTTCCTCTATTCTTTTCCTCCCTCCTCCCTTCTCCTTCTTCCTCCCTTCTTTCTTCTTCCCTCCTCCCTTCTCCTCCCTCTCCTTTATTTTTTTCCTTCTTCTCCCTTCTTCTCCTCCTTCCGCCTGTCCTCTCTGTCATCCTCATCGTCTCCTCTTCTTTGCAGCCACCATCTACTTTCAGGCACATGCTTAGTCTTAGGCAAGACCCTAAGAGAAAGGAATTCTTGAAGGAGAAAACCAAGACCAGATGCTTGGGGGGGGGGGGCTTGGGGTGGTGGAGTAGGGGGAGGATCAGCACTCATCTGTGTATATAAGTTCAGCCCTAAGAATCAGGCCTGGGCTTTCTTGCTGCTGAGTGTCATCCATCCTGTCTCCAAAACACAGCCCCGCACTGCTCACACTTCTGCCACTAACCGTGGTCTATTAAATGATGTCTCCCCAAAAGCACCTTGTTTAGGGGACATATACATGGCAGTTCCCCCAACACAACTGTGTATTTCCTTCCTTCAGTCTCTCTCTCTCTCTCTCTCTCTCTCTCTCTCTCTCTCTCTCTCTCCCTCTCTCTCTCCCTCTCCCTCTCCCCCTCCTCACCCCTCTCCTCCCTCATTCTGCCCTTTCTCTCTTCCCTCCTCACAGGCAAGAATCCTCTGTAGCCTCCAGCCCTTGTCCTGGCCCTAAGCCTCCCAATAAATAACAGGTCTGGGCTCTGCAGGATCTCAGCTTGGGAGACAGGCGCTTGCTGGCTCAAGCATCAGGAGCCCTAGGAGACAGGGACAGGGCCCCGCCCAGGCAGCAGGGAAGGCGGCTTTGGTCCCTCTCCCTTTCCCCTTTCCATCTGTGACTGATAAAAACATGGCAGGCTTCACAAAGTCCGGCAAGAAATCTAAAGAGAGTTCAAGAGCGTCTCAACAATAAGGTCTTCAAGGGGGATGGGACTGGCCCACAGGGAGGAAGTAGAGAGATTCAGGGTCACTCTCTCTGAGAGTGCTGGACCCTAGCCCAGGGGAGCTTGGGACCCTGTGTGCTTGGAAGATGGGCAGGAAGCAGCCCTTTTGCTCCCAGCTTCATTCTTGTACGCTTTCAACAGTGCCTGAGCACCTGTGGTGGGGTTGTCTGACCGGAGGGTTTCTTGGTCATTTGCTCAAGTTGGCGAACCAGCTGTCACTGAAGGTTCTGGGGAAGAAAAGGGGTGGAGCCCAAGGTTTCCTAGAAGAGGGGGTTCCACAAGGTAATGCGGCTGAGGTTGCCGATGGATAAAGAAAGCTGAAGGCTTGAAGCAAATCATCGCCATTGCTTCAGCCAGCCTGGACCCACACAGGCTGGAGTGGAGCCCATAGGAAGCAAAGCCGGTGCTCAGAGGGAAATCGCTCTGAGGGAGAACAGAGGGACCAAACAATAGGCCTGGTGACTGACACTCCATCCCCTCAGCTGTCACCTTACCAGGGTCCTCCCCACACAGTTCAGGCAAATGGACTAGAATGTTTCACTGGACCAGAAGAGGACGGCCCCACACCTAACCCTTTAGGAGACTAAAGCAAACCATCTGTAGAGGAACAACCCTCACCAAGGGTGGCACCTTAGGAACAAGTGAGGACCATGATATCACTCCTCCTAGTCCCAGAGTACTGGGTCCTGTGGACATTTGTAGAGCCCCAGGCTGGCACCTCCAGCTAGCTCTCATTCCTGTGTCTGTGTCCCCATGGGGCTTCCAGAGTGGCCACTGTACCCAGATAGCCAAGGTACCTCAACCCCAGCCTCAGCTTCATCCCATCTCCATGTTTCCTGCTACCTAAGGGGGAATGGAAATTTCTCAATCAATTTACCAGGCCCAAAAGGAAACATTAAAGCTATTTTTTTTAAGGGCTTTGAGGGACCGATGGGATGTCTCAGTGGGTAAAGGTGTTTTGGGTCAATGTGATGATCTGATTTTTATCTGTGGGACCCACACTCATGGAGAAAGAGAGAACTGACTCCCAAAAGTTGTCCTCTGCCCTCCTAATTCGTGCACCCATACATACATATAAATACCTAGAAAGAAATCTTAGGTTTTTTTTTTTTTTTTTATGGCTTGCATTCTCAATAGCTTCACAAAGTCAGGCAAGAAATCTAAAGAGAGTTCGAGAGCATCTCAACATCAAGGTCTTTAAGGGGGCTGGGGTTGGGTTGGCCCACAGGGAGGAAGTAGAGAGAATACCATCAAGGGCAGTTTCCTGACCCCAAGCCAATGAAAAACCATGCCCACGCCTAGCTCCTCTCTTGTCCCTTTAGGGATGAACAAAGTGTTCACTTCTGGATTCCTTCCCACCTCTCCCAAGATGCCTCAGTCACCTGTCTGATCTTAGGAAGCCTCTAGCTGTACTGCCAACTCTATCACTCCACATCTTCCCATCCCCCATCACATGAGGTCTGTGGACTGAATACCACGTCTGTCACTCCACATCCCACTACCCCTCATCATGTGAGGTCTGTGGACTGAGTACCACGTCTGTCATTCCACATCCCCCATATCCTATCATGTGAGGTCTGTGGACTGAGTACCACGTCTGTCACCTCACATCCCCCCGTCCCCCCATCATGTGAGGTCTGCGGACTGAGTACCACATCCATCACTCCACATCCTCCCATCTCCCATTATGTGAGGTTTGGGAACTGAGTACCACGTCTGTCACCTCACATCGCCCCTGTCTCCCCATCATTGAGGCCTGTGGTCAGGACCCAGCTCAGTACTCTGCTGCCCCATCTTTGGGGAGGGCCATGGTTTTCTTTTCTCTCAATAGCAAGATTCCATTATTATTTATTTTTATTACATGAAAAGGATATTATTTCTCTTTTTCTCGATATCTTTTGATCTTGGCCCAGCCCTTGCCCCCAGTTTTGCTCAACTTTCTGACCCTAGTAGTCAAGGATCTCACTTTCTTCAGAAGCCAACTGTAGTCTCCTATTGTGATAAGGATGATGTCACCCTCAGTCTTCCCAGGATGCTTCAACCTGTCACCAGGGAGGCTGGCGGCAACAGTCCCCGAGGGACCCCCATCTGCTGGAGGGTCAGTGCTCCAGACAGACTTCCAGGCTCCTTGCTCTGGGTGAACTGCCTGGCTGATTTTAGCTTCCCTTAAACATGCGTTCTACCCTAGTGCCTCCTGGGACAGCCTGGGTGAGGTCAGAGGTCAAGAGAGTGGGTGGATTGGTTCTGCTTGATGATTTACTAACCACTCTTCCCTTTAGCTGGAGAGGTGGTAACTAGAACACACATTAGCATCAACTGGTAGCCAGTCACTGGGCCACAACCATGGAACGGGCTCGGTGGCTGTCCCTTTGGACCTTGGCTCTCTGAAAGGCTGTCTGCCTTCCCAAGAATATTTGCCCACATATAACGCCCTGGATTTGATCCCTAGCACTACATAAAATGGGCATGTTGACACACGCCAGGAGTTAGAGCCTGGACAATGAGAAGCTTAAGGTCATCCTTAGACACATAGCAAGCCTGAGACCAGCTATATGATTACCCTGGCTCAAGAACAAAAAGATGCCAACCCTCCTTAAGTGAAATCTGCGCTAATCCATGACCCTGTGAGGCTGAAGCTCTGTGGGAGCTCTGACTATACATTGTAAGTAGTGCCTACCCCAGATAGCAGCGTCCCAGTTGGCAGGACCCGGGTTCGAATCCAAGCTGTGACAAATGAGAATCTCAGGAAGTATGGCTCTCAGTCTCGCTCCGTCTGTCTCCAGTGGAACAGGTGGGACCTCGTGAGAGACCTTGGAATGTGGGTGCAAACTGCCTAGCATGGGAGCGCCACCCCATGAACACATTCTTTCCTCCATGGAACAGGTCCAAAATGGGGTCTTTGGCCTTGGCGTCTCTCTAGCAGTGACCCCTATTTGAAGGAAGCTGCCTTTGGAGAACTCTGCCTGTCTAGCCAGGGCAGGACTTAACTAACGGGACTCACGTTTGCTGAGTCCTAAACTGTCACCCACTGTTAGAGGACTTGGCCCTTACTCTCCTGATGCTGGGAGCCTAGCTACCTGCTGTCTAAAGCCCTTTTGAAGACAGGGAGGAAAATGGTAGGCTTAGGCAATTAGAGAGGCTAAGTGGCTTTAGCTGGTCTTGTGTGACAAAAACTTTTCCGTGAGGAGATGGAAACACACAACGTCTTCTCACCTCAGAAAGAGAACCCATCACAGATCAAAGTATGGACGCCATCAGTGGCCAACTTGGTAAAGCAATGAGGTTTTCTTGGGGGGGGGGCTACTTGCAGGAATACGGGTGAGGGGTACTTACAGGAGCAGAAATGATTCAACAATAGCTGCATCACCAAAGGCCCACCCCAACATGGGTGATAGTTCACAGAAGCTGGGAAACCTGGAGACGCTGCTGTCCTTTCCAAGTGACTCTGCTCTAAACCTCTTGTAGGCAGCTCTGCTGGTTCCTACTTCTTCCAGGCAGTTGGTCTGGTCTCAGGGTCTTCTTGCAACTTGGCTTGTCTGAGAGTCTTCTTTGCACCATGGCTTGGTTTAGCCTGAGATGGACGCTCAGGTGTTACTGGTCGCTCTGGCAGGTAGGGGCCTGGTGAATCTGGTCAGTTTTAGGGACTTCCTGAAGCTATTTTGAATTGTTTAACTTCCTGCTTATGGGGCTTTTCTGTAGGGTAGAATGTGTCAACCTCAGAGGAAACTGCTATACCTTAACAGACCCAGACATTTCCAGTTTAGAGTGCAGCCTCATCACCCACCCCATCCTAGAAACATCAGGGTAGGGAGAGAAATTCGCCTGGCTGCCTAAAACTTACAGGCCTAGCTCCTAGCTGGTGAGTGAGGCTCAGCCCATGGGAGATGTGGCTAGCTGTCACCATTACCATCCTGGCGCAGTGTCAGGCCTGGGTCTGCATTAGGTCTGTGTTTATTGTGCTTTCCTAGTGCCTTGGGCAGAGACCACCCAGCCTCTTCCTCCACACACAACTCCCACGCCTCTGCCCTCTAGAGCAGCTGGCTCAGGCTGTCCAGATGCAAAGCTGGGAGTGTCTGAGCAGCCGGCGAGGTATGAGAGCCCATTGGTGGGAACTGACACCTGATACCACACCCCATCATCCTCCGGGTACAGGTCCCCTCCAAACACGTCTTTGCTTAAGTCAGTTTGACAGGAGGGGAAGCCACCAGAACAGCTTTGTTCTCCTGGATGCTGTGGCATCATGGTCCTCATGTCCTGGGTATAATCCAGGTCTCTGGCATCCAGGGCTCCTAACCATGAGAGCTGCATGTGTGTGTGTGGGGGGGCGGGGATGTGTTTGCCTTGGGGAAAAAGAAAGAAGCACCTACTGATTCCACAATATCCCTGAGCATCCGAGGGAGAGGAGAAAATGGAGACAGTGTAGTGGCAGCAGGGCATGGGACCAGGAGTGATGCCTTTAATGTTTTTAAAGAGCTCCTTTAGCAATGAATAAATGTCAGGAAACAAACAATTGGAAGGGAAGGGGAGAAAAGGAGAGAGGGAGGGAGAGAAGGAAAGTCTAATGGAAGACCCAAACAATTTCTGCTCTTCTCAGCCCAGATAGACTCAGTTACTTGGCTCCTCAGTCACTCCAGAGCTCTGCACCCCAACGTGCTATGGGGAGGTCACACAGCTAGCTATGCCACCAACATCCAGGCCCCTGCCTACCTTGCTTCGGGTGCCACTTCATGCATTCATTTCCCTGGCTCTTCTCCCATAGGTGTAACCCCCTCTCAATTCAAAGATAATCACCTGTACCAGCCCCCAGACCCTGGGCAAAGCTGTTCCTTCAGATGTAAACACACTTCCTAAGACGCAGATCAAGTGTAGCAACCCTGATTGATTAGCTACGGCTAAGTCTCAGTAACAGCATCAAAATAGATTGGTTATATCTTCAGGGAACCCAGGATAGGGACTAGTGGATTGTGCTCAGGATTTGCCATCCCAGAACAGATTGGCGTGAATCAGAAGCAGGGCTTCTCTCAATGGTTACTGCACACTGTCCTGGGTGTGAGGAAGGAAAGGCTCCTGTTTTTTCTGGGCAATGTACAGGCATGGAATGAGGATGATCTTTGCCATCACCTGGGTCCAGACATAAATCTCAGTCCCCTCTGCAGCGCACTGCGCCCCCCATCTGCGCTCTATGTGCTACAATACAGTTCGCAAGCTTCGGGCAAGGGGCTGGAGGTTGAAATACACAAATACACACAGAGACAGACAGACAGACACACGGACGTCTAATCACTGGTACAAAGCCCTTTATTTCATAGCACCATGGAGGCTTAAATACCCAGCAGTCAAGTGGACCAACAGGTGAAAAGCCCATCCTCTGATCCTCAAGGCACAGCTTTTAGTAACTCCAATCAGAAGGCTCTGGCAGGGAAGAGCAGCTGAAGGCCAGGACTCCAATTGGTCCCAACTCCCATCATTCATTTCTATGTGACCTTGGATGAGCTACTTCTCCTATGGAGTCTGGAGGTTTCATTTGTAAGTTAAAACACTTGATAAGTTTGCGTTCTGAAGATCAGAAATGGGTAATAGAAAGAGCCCTGCCTCCTGCGGCACACAAAGCAACTGACATCCTGGCCACAGAAGGTTTGCTGGGGCCATTGCGGGAGCCAGGCTTCAGTGCAGAGATTGTTTTCTTTAGATCTCCCTGGTCACAGTTGTACACACCTTGACCGTGGCCTCGTGGGCATGTTATATGGCTGCTTGAGGTGTAGTTAACTGATAGAGTCAAGAATGACCTTTTTCTCTCTTGGGGATTGTAACTCAGTTGGTAGCATGCTTGCATGACATAAACAAGGCCCTGGGTTTGAGCTCCAGCTCTACAAATAACTGGCATGTTGGCACACGCCTGCCATTCATCATTTGGGAGGTAGAGTCAGGAGCATCAGAAGTTCAAGGTCATCCTCAGCTACATAGAGAGTTCAAAGCTTGTCTAGGCTACGAGGGGTTGGGGAAAAGGAAAGAGAAGACAGAAAAGAAATGAAGCAAAATATTAAGAAAATTCACAAGTTCAAGGCCAGTCTGAGTTCAAAGCCAGCCTCGGCAACTTAGTGAGCACCTGTCTCAACATTAAAAGAAAGAATTGGGTGGTGGTAGCACACAACTTTAATCCCAGAACTTGGGCGGCAGAGATAGGCTGCTCTCTGTGTTCGAGGTCAGCCTGGTCTACAGAGTGAGTTCCAGGACAGCCAGGGCTATAGAAAGAAACCATGTCTTGAAAAACCAAAAAGTAAAAAGAAAATGGTGTGTGTGTTTTGGGGAGGGGGGGATGGGGATTAGGGGTGTAGCTCAGTGGTAGACGACTTGCCTAGCATGCATGCAAACCCCTGAGTTCAATCCCCAATCCTCAGTACTGGGAAAACAGCAAAAGTGCTCACAGCCAGCAGACAGCTAAAATCCTCCCTGAGAACCAATCGCTCTGCACAGCCCTGTTGTACTTCAAGCCAGAGCAGACCAGCCTGCCGACCATGTGCTTGGCCATGTGGTCCTGGTGGTATGGTGACCAAGGAACGCACCAACTATTATTCTTCACAGATACATAGTTGAGGTAGAAACCCCACACTTCCTTCCATTGTTCATTCACTTATTCAGCACCTGCTGGCCGAACACTCACTCCAGGACAGCAATTCTGCACCACAGGATTGGAACTCATGGATCTGAGAGGGCCACAGCGAACGTGTGTTAAGAATTAGAACCCACAGACCAGCTGGGTCTCATGGCTCTGTTGGGTTTGCAGAAGGCTCTCAAATGTTGCTGAGTCAGCACCAACATCTAGAAATAGGAGTTTTGTACAAAAGATCTAGCTTTTCACTTTCTTGGGTGTTTTCAAGGTCGGGGCATACAACTGCAACTGAGGGTGCTCAGTCTATCTCGAGCAGACAGACAAGCCCGTGGCGCTTTGTCTCAGACCTCTCCACTCCTGGTTGCATGATGCATAGTTTGTTGCATTCCCATCTCCTACTTTTGGCTCCCTGAAGCCCCACAATGTACAGCCCTTAATCCTCAGCTCTTCTTGGAGCGATGAGCAAAGTCTGTGTCCACCACAGTCCTCACAGCCTAGTAGCGAGTTCTAGGTAGGAAAAAAAGATGGATTGACAGCTGCATAGAGATACAAGAAAAAAAAACGAGAGAAACTTTCCGCTATCACGGCACTGTGGTGAGCTGGAATCCACGGCCTGGAGGAGGAGGTGTAGCCTGAGATGTACACGCTGCCTTTGCCAGAGAACCGGCTGTCCCTGTGGGTCATGGAAAGGGGACCCTGGCTTGCATAACTGCTGACTTCCTGGGAAGGACCTGAGGTGAGGTGGGGGATGGGGCAGGAAGTCACCCTCCTTGGGAAGACCTCTGTAGGTCATATGGGAGGATCCCGCTGCTTCTGGGAGATTCAGTCAAGAGAGACAGGTTCAAGTTCAGAGACCCTGGGACTCCAGATGCTTATCAAAATAAAGCTGAGTTGAGCTGACCGAGTCCACCCCTGCAAAGCCCCAGCCGTGATTAATTTTCATTTTCGTCACACAGCCCATCCCCCCCTATCTGAACTGCTATCCCCATCTGTGTGTGGCCATCAGCCCCTCTGCCCTGTGCTGGGGAGGGGGTGGGTGGGGCTGTGCCCGGAAACTGCTCAGCCTGAGAACAATGCCTGCCCTTGGACTGAGTCTGCAGAACCCAGCCGGGTAATCTCTCCCACCCGTGAGACCTACGCAAGAGTCCATCACTCAGGAGTTTTCACTGCTGACCCCAGCCTGGAAGTGTCAGGGGCCCAAGGAAGCAAGAACAGACACAACGTGTCCTGCTGTCCGGAGCTGGGGACACTGATCAATTGTGTCTGTTTTAACCAGGCAGGGCTCACCCAGCCTGGTCCATCCTGCCCGCTAATCTCCCAAGTCCTGCCTGCTGTGTCTGCATTTCCAGAGCTTCAGCACCTCCTCAGAAAGCCCATTCACAGGGTGGTCAGCAGCTAGACACCCAGCCCCTCCCTAGCTTGTGGCTCCAGCAGGAAACATCTTTCTGTGTGCTGCAGTGTCCCTGAATATAAACGTTAGCTACCACTGGCATCCAGCTAATACAAGCCTCACAGGGGCCACCTATGACACTGTCCATAAAACATCACGTATGGTGGCCTGCATGTGAGAAAAACTCTCTACGTGTGCCACATGCTTCTGGAATTGATGCCACTCTGCCAGGCCTCCTAGAAGCATTGTAGCTGCTGTGGCGCCATTTATTGCGTACTTAACTTTAAACCAGGCACCGTTAAGGCTCTTGGCTTGCAGTCTCCCATTTGCTTCTCCAGATCCAACAGGGTGGATGCAGACACTGGGACTCAGGGCAAGCAGTTTGCCCAAGCTTGCACAGCTAGACAAGGCAACGTCAAGGTGTTCTTGACATTAGCAATGTGATTCTTTGAGGGAAGGTAACACTCATGGCCTCCACGTGGCCTCCTTTCTACCTAATGCCTCCCTGTCGCTTTTACTCTATGTTCAAAGTCTAAATTAAAATCTCTTCAACAATATTTCAGGGTATGGGCTAGTGTTTTGGCTTGGGAAACCTGAGTTTGATCGCCAGATCCTACAGAAGGGTGGAAGGAGAGAACCGATTACAGAAGTGTTCTTTGACTGCTGCATGCTGACCATGGTACACGCGCGCACGCATGCGCGCACACACACACACACACACACACACACACACACACACACACACACACACACAGTACATTTAAAAAGCAAATCCCCTATTCATCTTTGCTATACAGCAATGAAGCTAGGAATCCTGGTCTGCCTAATAAACTCCCAGAAAGCCTTGGGAATTCCTCAGACTTCTGAGGGTGGCCTGTGGCGCTGTCCCTTCATGGCCCCTTCTCTGCCGACAGATCAACAAGAGACTTTCTGTGCTCTTAGGGTGGCTGTCATTGTTCCGGGATGGGTCAAATTTGGACGGGGTTAGCATTCTCACCTCAGTGGGGGAGCCAGTGTTGGGACAAAGAGGGAGTGACTGGAAGATGGCCCAGAGATGTGCCATCACGTCCTCTCAGGGGCCTGAAGAGGCATCCCTGCAGGTTCCCCCTTAGCTGTCTAAACCTCCCCTCACTGTCTAAGGCCTGATTCTTAGTTTGCTTTTACAGCTGAAAAAATAACATACAGGGGTCAGGAGGGCAAGCTTCAGAACACGAGTGTCCCAGGTGCTAGCTCTGCCGCTTCCCAGTTCTGCGACTTTGAACTACTTGTTTAAATTCTCTGTACTGAAAAAGACTCGTCTGCAAAATGGGGCAATAGGGCACCCACCCTGCTGCGAGGGCTGTGAGGTCCTGCATCCCACTACAGGAGTGGTCCTCAGCCTTCCTAACACCGCAACCCTTCAATGCAGCTCCTCACGGCGTAGTGAGCCCCAACCATAGAATTATTCTTTGCTCCTCCATGACTATAATTTTGCCGCTGTTATAAATGGTAATGTAATATCTGATATGTGACCCCAAAGGCGTCACAACCCCACAGGTTGAGAACCCCTCCTCTGCAGCTTCTGGTATGACTGTGGGCTGGAGACACAGCCCTGTGGCCCGATCTGCCCTGAGTGGATTATAGTGACATTACCTTATTGCAATGCCACAAGGAGCAAAAGAACAGTGCAGAAGAGAGCGATGGGATGAAAGACAGGAAGACACCACCCATGGTAGGTTAGGCAGTGTGATGCAGTCATTAAAAAGCCCATTTGAGAGCAGGGGAGATGGATCAGCCAATGAAGGTGCCTGCTGCCAAGCCTGGCCTAAGTTCAGTCCTCAGTCTTTCTCTCCTCCTTCTCCCTAATCCTCCCTCCCTCCCTCCCTTCCTCCCTTCCTTCCTCCTTCCCTCCTTCCCTCCTTCCCTCCCTCCCTCCCTCCAAGTGACCCCTTTGAGACTAGACTTGACCTCCTTCACCTAGGAAGGCCCTGCACTCAGGCCTGCTGCCTGTGGCTCCCTGTAGTCACTTCCCAGAACCTCAGGGCCGCTTTTCCTGGGGGTAGATAAAACTACAGAGGGTTTTATCTGCAATAGGGTCCCCTGGTTCTGCTGTGGGCTCCTCGCCATCTTCACAAGGGTGCCTGGCCCCAGGCATTCACCGTAGCTGTTTCTTAGCCACGTCTCGAGTTGTATGGGAAGATGCGCCGCTCTGTGGACACTGGAGAAAGGCTGGCTAGAACAAAGTAGTTCTCTTCAGAAGGGGGAGGAGTAGGGGAAAGCTGCAAGGGAGGCAGAGGAGGGAGTCCGCAGTCCTGGCACAGCCTGTGCCGCCTGCTAGCCACCTACCTCAGCTCATCCCTAGGCATTCACCAAACAAGGTGGGGAAGCCAGCAGAAACACAGAAGGGACAGTCTCTGCGCTGAAGGGCAGGGCATCCAAGAGCAGAGTGGTCCAAGCATCCTGCCAGGCTGGGTGCTCACATCATGGGCTCCACAAGAAAGGGGGGTCACTGAAATTGCCCTCAGAGGGCTATGGGTGGCAACAGTTCAGCTGGGCTCTTGGGAACAAAGCTGTCGAATGAGGACTTCTGGGGTTGGGGCAGGTCTAATTGGGGGTCTTCTCTGGCCCCCATACTTTCATTGCTCATACCCCAGTCTGCCATTTTTTTTTCAAGATGGGAGATCTGACCTATCCCAGGTTGGCTTTGAACTTTTTATTGCAGCTGAAGGTGACCTTGAATTTCGATCCTCTTGAGAGCTGAGATTACAGGTTTGGACCACCATGATATGTTCATGTGATGTTGGGGATAAAACCTAGAGCCTTCTGCATGTCAGGCAAGCACTGTACCAACTGAGCTGTAGCCCCACTCACCTCTCTGCCAATCTAAACAGCTGGGTAGGAAAGGGGAGAAAAGGCTAATACAAAATAATCCCAGTCTGGTGCAAGGCATGCTGCGGAGCCTTTCTCTTGCCCAACAAGGCTAGAGCCAGACCTCCCTGAGAAATCAAAAAAGAACTCACATCCCTTGTCGCACCCCATGGCCAGTTTTCAGTTGTCAATGCATGAGGTTCCGAAGCGCCCAGCCAAGGAGAGCTCTATGCTGGCTCACAGGAGACCGAATGTGCTGATGTTGAGCAGTTGTCAGATTTTCTAAAGCCTCCTGCTATCCCCCAGAGCTCTACTAATTCTGGGCTGTTCTGAACTAGGTTTAGGGATCCTTTACCAGCTGTGAACCTCTGGCAAACTATAGCCAGAGGCTCCTCACCCATAGACCGGGGTTCACTGTGTCAAGCATGTTCCTGGGGCAACCAATCCAGATGCTCTGCCCAGAACTGGCCTCAGTCCTCCCTACCAGGGTTTCCCACATTGGGGTTTCTAGACTATTCCTTGAAAGTAAAAACAGCCCAGGTAAGTTGTTGCCACCCTGTAGGCAGAGTATGGCCGCTATTGTAAACAACTCAAGGTCCTTGGAGTGTCTGGGGTACCCAGTGTCTGTCCTGGCAGAGACTGGCAGGCAGTGGGAGATGTGGAACAGGATTAGGTCAGATCCCAGCTTCTGGGAACCCAGCAGTCAGGCTGCGTCAGAACATGCCTCCGGTGACTTTGAATTCTGAACACACTCTGACTCAGTGCTTGCTCTGCTTAGGACCAGGAGCAGATTTGGAGAGGGGCTAGGCAGAACCTTCCACTCTTAAGGACAGTCTGATTCCAGGGAAAACACAGTTCACAGAGGCCAGGTTCAAAGCCAGGCAGGCAGTGGAGAGTTTAAAACTTAAAAAAAATAACAGACTAAGAGATGCAAGCCAGGTCAGGCACTGTGGCGCACACCTTTAATCCCAGCACTGGGGAGGCAGAAGCAGGAGGATCTCTGTGAGTTCAAGGCCATCTTGGTCAGTATAGTGATGAGTTCCAGAACAGCCAAGAGCATGTGGAGAGACTCTGTCTCAAAACAAACAAACAAAAAGAGAAGCTCAGGTGCTGCCTGAGGTCACGGGGAACCTTAGACAAGTTGCTTAACCCCCAGTGGATGGGCAAATGTAGCCATCTTTTCCCAAACACAATGGAATCTTTACTTTAGCTTTTTCCCCCTTGTAACTTGATTGTACACTGCTCCAATGTAGACTCCTCTGGTGACAACATCGTGATGTGCCGTCAGGTTTGAACACTCAGATTCCATATCAGTGAGTAGGGGTGAGCCTGCCACTCCCACCCCAAGCTTATCCCAAGAGCTGATGTGATATCATGGAGGTCCTATTAGTGCTACACTTCATGCATCACCTGTTATGTTGATTTACAGAATAGTTGGTGATTTCATGAGTGAATGAAGGGCCCTGAGAACGTGGTAAACATTGATTGAGTAAGTGAATGAATGAATGCATGAATGAATGGCTCCTCCTACTACGGGCTTTTCTCAAGAGTCCTCACGATCCATCAGGGCTGTTTGGCTATTCTCCAGCTGTCCCACATAGGATACTCTAACTCCTCAGCAGAAGGAAAGGAGCTCCTCATCTCTTTGTCATCAGAGCTTAGCCTCGGGCTTTAGATAACACATGAAGTAGTTGTTGTTCAATGCCGTTTTCCTTCCTCAAAGAGAATGCCTGTGTGTTCTCCATCTTTATAGAGCCACAGCGTGGTACAGAATTTATTAAAGAAAGGTCACTCGGATTCTGGCCACCCCAGGTTTCATCACAGGGTCTGCTCCTGTTTTTCTATTTAAGAGGCAAGACTGCCTTGCTCATAGATGCCATGGTGGCAGGTGGCAGGTAACAGGTATGAGGAGGAAGTTTTTGTACAGGTTTCTACTCTGGGTGTCTACTGTAGGTCATCTCTGGGCATCCTGTTGCAGCCCATCCTGGGTTATCTGGGACAATCTGCATCATTCTCCCCTCTGTTCCACGACCTGTAGCAGGCACAGGTGACTTCCTCCTTCTTCAGATGGGGTGATGTGGACAGTCGCTCACGGAGTCCCTCCCCCCGGTCATGAGAGATGAACCATTTTTGGTAGGAGGCTCCCTGATGAGGAGTCAGGAGGCTGGGTTCTGTTCACATCCTCACCCAACCTCTGGGGCTTCTCAATCCCTAGTCCGTCTACAGTGGAGTTGCTGATGCTTTAAAGTGGCTGTGATTTGAGTGCCTGGCCAGAATGATGGACCAGTCCTGAGTCACATGACTGAGGAGCACAGACATGTCACATGCCAACACTGCTACACATTGCAAATGTGTCAGGTGTCCGTCCACTGTTTAGTGAACACAACACTGGGCAAAGGTGAAAGCCAGGGGTCCCCGCTGCAGGCCTGGGAGATGAGAGGTAGGAGGGCAACAGTTGGATCTCTCGAAGATCTCCCAGAAGGTTCATCAGGACCTGCTAGGAAAGTGTTCATCAGTGACAAAGCCTTGTCCTGTCAGGTCCCCAAGTCTAATCCACGTCAGTTCCCTCCATCCTCCATATGGGTCCTGGGAATCAAACCCAGGTGGTCAGGATTGGCAGCAAGAGCCCTCACCTGCTGAGCCATCTCCTTCTCCCTTCCAGCTGCTAGTTATTTTCCTTGTGGCTTGACAAAATACCCGGCTGAAGCAACTTCAGGAAGGAAAAATTTGTTTTGGCTCACAGTTTGAGGCCATCATCCATCACGGTGAAGAAGGCATGGCAGTGGGAGCTTCCTGTCAGTGGACGCACCATGTCTGTAGGCAGGGGGTAGAGGATGAATCCTGAAACATCTCACAGACGTGCTCAGTGGTTGGTCTCCCAGGAGTCAAGGTGACTGTTGTTACTAATCCCCGTGCACACACACATACACATACACACACAAAAACACACGTACAGACACACATGCACACATACACAAACCTAAAACACATACACACACACACACACACACACACACACACACCATCCTGTGGCCCAGCGTCAACAAAGGGGCTTCTTCCTCACTGAAGACCCTGTGAGTGACGGGCTGGGGGTGTGGTGACAGCCTTGTGAAGCAAGTCCCCTGGGAGCTGACGAGAAATCCTACAGAGGGTTGCAGGTGGCTGTGCAGGACGTTAACCTCACTGAGTGAGGGCACACTGTAGACATGGGTCGGCAGTTCTCCTGGTTTCCTAACGGCATCAGGTCCACCGCCAGATCTCCCTCCTGTATCATCAGGAGTATCCCCAATCCTGCACACGAGGAGCTGGGACCCTGTCAGACCTGATAGGCTCAGTGTGCCTGCCGTTCATGTGGCCAAACCATCCAAAAATGTCTAGAGGCTCAATTTTGTCACTGTTGAATCCTTGTCCCCCAACCAGGAGGCACAGACTGCCCAGGAAGCCTGTGCTTTCGAGATAGTTGCAGGTTCTGGATGACATCCTCGGCCTAATAGGTCCCAGATGCTCTCCTTCCCTGACCCACGCTGCCCCCAGCCTGTTCTGGAACCCTGCCATCTAGCCCCGAGGTTCCCAGCCAGCCACTACAACTACACCTTTTTTTTTTTTTTTTTTGGTTGTTGTTTTTAATTGAAACATTTTGTTCACCCGGATATGATGGCTTGACAGAGGCCAGCGCAAGATGGGCTGTTTCTTTCTGGATGGGAACCAGAACACAGAGTGATACTGGCAGATGAGGGAGGGGAGAAAGGAAGTGGCTTTGGGGCCATAAGGAACCAGTGGGGAAGCATCAGGCGACCATGTTGGCAGAGCATGAAAGGGAACAGAAGTGGCTAGCCTCTAAGCTGACACAGTCAGGTCAGCAGGGGCTAAGGGGATGCACAGCCGGGACCCCTCCCCTTGGACCGTAGGGCCTCCATATCTCCTTCTACAGGAATGCCATCCAGACTGTCTCTTGTCACTACATCCTCTCCTACCCTCTTGGCTCCCACCCTCACAGTGCTTGAACTTGTAATTCTTGGTAATGAGACCGACCGGGCTGCTGCCGAAGTCCAGTGCAGGAAGAAGGAATGTGGGGGGAGGAGGAAAAGGGGAGTCCGTGGAGAGAGAGGGCTGGACCCAAGACTGAGAAGTGGGTGTTAGGAAAGCAGTAGTGGGCTTCAGACCCACGAGGGCAAGATGTCTGACTCAGAGCCTAACAGAAACCAAGCCAGGCCAATAGACATCAGGCTGCCTCCCTCCCTCCCCACCCCCGCTCCTTTTGCCAGTTTTCCATTGCATGTCCTGGGAAAGCCTGCAGGAGTGGTGAGCATGCTAAGAGCATCAATCTCTCCAGCGTCTTCTGTGACCTTTCTGCTCATGCACTGGAGGCCACCAAGGAACAACCTGGAACGCAAACACTGGCAGGACCCCAAGAATGCAGTTTGACAGTCGGGAAGGTGAGGGGTGGGGACCACTAGAACCCTCTCCGTACTAAGCCTAGGGTCCCAAGCCCTGCGTTTCTCATCCAATAATAAAAAATAGGGAGGCAAAATAAAGGGGAAATGGATTACACCGGCAAGAGTGAGCCAGGAAAAGAGGAACTTTGAAGACCAGATGGAAACCCGTTTGCCAAAGAATTCTTGGATGTTGTTTCTGAGGTGACCTCCCCACCGTGTCCCTCTGGCAGCAGTGACACTGACCAGCCCTTTTCTCTCTTTTTCAGGACCTCCTGTAAGTACAGGCTGCAGCTGGTCCCCGCGTGTGCGTGTGTGCGTCTCAAAGGCCTGTGTCATCTATGGTAACAGGGCCCTGGGTGGGGCGCTGACAGCCAGCCCCCTGCTGTCTTCCAGGAGGGTCCTTCCCCGGGTGCCACAAAGATGGAGTACTCTGCATCCCCTCAGGGCAAGACAATGGCCACTCTGTCCTTCTGGCCTCCATTTCATTCTAGAAGATCGGCATAACCCTTCTTGGCTATTTTGTCCTACCTTTTTCAAATACACACAAACACACACACACACACTCTAACAACACTCGAAGAAATGGTAGCTATCAGAAAGAAGAAAGATTACCCAGCTAGGTTCTTCCAGTGTCTTTGTGCCATGCAGAAAGCAGGTCAGGACACAGCTCCAAGATAGAGAGACTCCGGAGTGCCACCCACACCCCTGCGTGGGCAGCCCCATTCTGGCCAGGCCCCGAGGGCGGCTGAGGCTGGTGGTGGCAGTGGCAGTAGAGGCAACATATCCTGCTTTCTGGGCCTTAGTCCCAGCGTGGGCAGGGAGCTGGACCTTTTCCAGTCGCCCAGAGAAGAACCCAAGGAAAACACCTCCCTAAGGTAAAGGACCCAAAGCCAGAATCACATGCTCTTTGAGGGACAGCATTTGTTAGCCCGACAAAAGACCTGAGGGTACTGGCTCAGAAAGGGCCCAGCCACTTCACATCAGATCTTTCTCAAGGTTACTGAATTCTGTCCCACCCCTCCCTCCTGGCCCTCCCTCCTGAGTTGCTATGAGGTAACTTTGGGGCTGTGAGGAACCAATGGAAGCCAGAGGAAAAGAGTACCCTACTTGAGAAGCCAGTGCACCTGATAATTTTTTTATTGAGCTATACATTTTTCTCTGCTCCCCTCCCTTCCTCCCCTCTTCTCTTCTACTCTCTCCCATGACACACCTGATCTTTTTTATTTTAATTGATTTTTATTGAGCTCTACATTTTTCTCTGCTCCTTTCCCCTCCCCCCTCCAACCCTCCCCCAAGGTCCCCATGCTCCCAATTTACTCAGGAGATCTTGTCTTTTTCTACCTTCTACTTCCCATGTAGATTAGATCTATGTAAGTCTCTCTTAGTATTCTCATTGTTGTCTAAATTCTCTGAGATCGTGGTTTGTAGGCTGGTTTTCTTTGCTTTGTGTTTAAAAACCACCTACGAGTGAGTACATGTGATAATTGTCTTTCTGTGTCTGGGTTACCCCACTTAAAATGTTTTCTAGCTCCATCCATTTTCCTGCAAAATTCAAGATGTCATTTTTTTTTTTACTGTGTAGTACTCCATTGTGTAAATGTACCACATTTTCCTTATCCATTCTTCAGTCGAGGGGCATTTAGGTTTTTTCCAGGTTCTGGCTATGACAAACAATGCTGCTATGAACATAGTGACACACCTGATTCTTAAAGAGACCTTTATTCGGTACTCTGTGATTACCCTGAAATCCCAACCCCCACCCGGAGAATCCTGCCAGTACCTTGTCTGATAGCAGTCAAGGAGGAAGTGCATTATCATAGTTAGTTTAGGGGTGTCAAAGGGCCATTCCTGTCACCCATCTTCCAGAATAGATGGCAGGGGCTGGGGTGGTGGCTCAGTTGGTAGACCACTTGCCTAACATGCGTGGAACTCCAGATTTAATTCCCAGCATAAATCCCAGCACTTGGGAGATGGAGACAGGAAGATTCAAGGTCATTCTCAGCTATATAGAGAGTTCAAGGCCAGTCCAGGCTGCCTAAGACTTTGTCTTTTTTGTAAAGGAACTGTGACAGGCCACCTGCTGACTTGGGGCCATGTATCCCTTCCTTTTTTTAAAGATGAGAGTCCACATCTGCCTCATCCTAGGACACTCCAGAGGGGTCAAGAACTTTAGCATCCTTAGAGTTGTGTCAGACTGTCTGGCTTGCTGTTCCCAGCCAGAGTCGGTACTGTCGCTCCTGGATTCTGGGGACTGACAAAGGAAGTGGGGTACAAGTTCCTACTTAACAATCTCTACCTTCCTGAGCTGTGGCGCAAGGGACAAGGTCCAGGTAGTTCTTTGTATGAGTAAGCTTGAGGCAGATGAGAGGCCCCTGGTCTTTGCCCAGCTCTGTCTAAAAAGACTAAAAAGCAGCAGGAAGAAGAGGGATGGGGGAGCTTCCTAAGCCCTGTGTTCTCTGCTTCCTGCAAAGGAAGGAGGTTGATGGCCAGAGGTGAGCGTTGGGCAGATGCCCTCCTACTGCCCTATGGACCATAGGGCCTGCCTCTGTACTCCAGTGGGGATACCGAGGTTCCCATGGGCACAAGGTTGGCACACACCATGGAGGATGCATCCATATGGCAGCAGGAGTTAGCAAAGGGTAGCAGATTAGCCTTTCCCACTGTCCCTACCCTGGTGTCCAAGGCAGAAGCTGTCTTCCCCGCTCCCTTTCTCATCACTTGAGTTATAGGAGCACACAGCACCCTCTGATTTTTTTTTTAAAAAAATCTGTTAATTCCGGTTGATTTATTTATTTCTATCCCACCTCTCCTTGGGAGAGAGGGATTTAAAAATATGTACTAGTTAGGTTTTTGTCAATTTGACACAAGCTAGGGTCATGTGGGAAGAGACTCTCAGCTGAAAAAAAAACCTCCATCAGATTGATGTGTGGGCAAGTTATCTTCTTGGTTAGTGATGGGAGTGGGAGAGGACCCAGCCCACTGTGGATGATGCTGCCCTTGCTGGTGTTCCTGGGCTTGTATAAGAAAACAACGAGGGAGCTATGGTAAGCAAGCCAGTAAGCAATGCCCCTCTATAGCCTCTGCTTCAGTTCTTGCCTTGAGTTCCTACCCTGACTTCATGATGGACTGATACCTGAATGTGTAAGCCACATAACCCTCCCGCCTTGGTCATGGTCTTTATTACAACCACAGAAAGCAAGCTGGGACGGACTAGGTAAGGAAATAGAGGTGGGGAACTGAACAGAAGAGGCAGAAAAACTGGGCTTCAAGCTCCCTGTTGTTCCATGCAAAAAGGTAAATTAGGTTTTTTGCAAAAGTCAGTCTACAGTTGCATAGGAATGCCATGGACATCCAGTGAAGCTTGTCCTGGTCCTGTGCCTCACTCCCTTGTCCCCTTCTAAGAATGGCTCATGCCAGCCTTCGCTTAGCACTTGCTGTACGTGAGTCCCTCCCGGAGTTCAGTGTTACACTAGTTATCTTGTTGTAAAAGGTGGGTGATTACTCAGTTCCTGTTCTCCCATTCTCTAGCTGAGGAAATGAAGGCACAAGGAAACCAAGTCACTTTCCTAAGGTCACCCACATCACTCACACCATAAGTACAGAGCCAAAACTGAGCACAGGTGGGCTGACCACACAGCACTTGCTCCTGTTCCAGAAGGTTTTATCTCTGCTACTGAAACACCTTCACATGTGCTGGCCTCCACCCTGTGTGCCAGGGCTCAGGCTCAGAACTTCTTTTTTTTTTTAATTAAAAACCTTTTTTTCTTACCCTATAACTTGATCGTGTTTTTCTTTCCTAATTCCTCCCAGATCCTCCCCACCTCCCTTCCCACCCAGCTTTATGTTCTTTTCTCTCTCACTCACTTTCAAAAACAAACAAAAAACAAAAATAAAAATAATCAAGAAACACATACAAGAAAAAACCCCACAAAAATGAAAATCAAAATAAACAAGCAAAAGACTCACAAGACAAAAAAAAATACCTAAACAAAGCAAAGAGAAGCAAAAGGTCCACAGAATTGCCACTGAGTTTGTTTTATGTGGACCAAGTACTCCTAGGCATGGGGCCTGTGCTGAAGTGTGGCTGATACATACTCAGTTTTTCTCCAATGGAGAAATTTCTCCTTTGCCATTGGGTGTCAACTGCAGATAGCTTCTTGGTTAGGGGTGGGACCCCGTGTCTACTTCCCCCTCAGTTCTGGGCCCCCATCTGGCTTGAACCTGTGTAGGTCTTGTGCATGCTGCCACAGTCTCTGTGAGTTCATATGCCTCAGTCTTGTGTCTGGGAGACATTGTTCCCTGGAGACATCCATCACCTCTGGCCCTTAGACTCTTCCTGCCTCCTCTTCTGTAGATTCCCAGGCCTTGAGGGGAGAGGTTCAGTGAAGACATCCCCTTTTAGGACTGAGTGCTCCAAAGTCTCTCACTCTATGCGTATCGTCCAGTTGTGTGTCTCTGTGTTAGTTACCGACTACTTTGAGAAGCTTCTCTGACGTGGGTCAAGCAAGGCACTGATCTATGGCTATAGCAAGAACTATGCCATTTTGTCGCTATATCCCTTTCTCAGAATAAGAGTACTAGGTTTTCACCTAGGCCCATGACCTATCTAGTCTCAGGTTTTGGGTACCCAAGCAGGGTCAAGTGTTCCAACTCATGGAGTGGGTCTTAAATTCAGTCAAAAAACAAAAAGTAGTTGGTTACTCCCGTAGCATTTGCGCCACTATCGCACAAGTATATCTTGCAGGCAGGTTGCTGTTGTAGGTCACGGGGTTATAGCTGGGTTGGCATTTACCCTTCTCCTCCTGTAGTGTGCAAGGTACCTTCTAGTGCCATGAACACTAGTCAATAGGGTGAAGATTCTAGATAGGCATCAGCTCGACTTCTCTGTGATCAGCGGCATAAGTGCTGTCTTCAGCAGTAGGCCCTTACCATCAGGTTGGGGAGAGCAAATGATAGCCTTGACAACAGCTTGATGGGGTCCCTTTGGCCAACATCTCAATAATATATAACTCATTCCTAGACTGGAGGTTTTGCTCGGTGGCATAAGATGTCTAGTTGAGGTATTGTCTCCCCTATTAGGGGACTCCATTTATATTTATATTTATATTCCTTTCATGTTCGCTTATATTTTAAGAAGCTATTAGAGTAGTAGGCTTCCGTATCGTTTTCAAGTGGCCTTTAGTGTTAGTTGCTATTCCCATTCCCTTCCTTATTTAATCCTCCTACTCTAGTTTCCCCTTTGTCCCCCCCTTAATACTTATTCTATTTCCCCTTCCTTGAGAGCTCTTCTCCTCCCTGTGGTTTCTTACTAGGTACCTAACCTCTATGGTTATTTGGATTAACACAAACATACTGGAAACTTAAAAGCTAACCTCCACAAATAATACAACACACAATATGTGTCTCTTGGGGTCTGGGTTACCTCACTCAGGATGATTGTTCCTTGTTTCATCCATTTGCCTGTGACTTTGATAATTTAATTTTTCTTAATATCTGAATAACAGTCCATCGTGTGGATGTACCACATTTTCATTATCCATTCACCGGTTGCTGAACAGATAGGCAGTTTCCAATTTCTGAGTATTATGAATAGAGAGCAGTGAACGTGGATGAGCAAGTGTCTCTATAGTAGGATATAGAGTCCTTTGCCCAAGAGTGGTATAGCTGGATCTTCAGAGAGATTGATTCCTACTTCCTGGGGAACTGCCACACTGATTTCCACAGTGACTACACCAGTTTGCACTCCCACCCCACAATGGATAAGTGTTCCCCTTACCCCACTTCCTAACCAGTCTGAACTGCCATTTGCTTTATTGATCCTGGCCATTCTTACTGGGTTAAGATGAAATCTCAAAGTAGTTTTAATTTGTATTTACCTGATGGCTAAGGACGCTGAATGTTTCTCCAAGTGCTTTTCAGCCATTTCATCTTTTGAGAACCTTCTGTTTAGATCTGTACCTCATTTTTTGAATTGGGTTATTGTTTCCTGATGCTCAGATTTTAAAAAATTCTTTATGTATTTTAGATACTAACCCTCTATCAACTGTACAGCTGGTAAAGATCTTTTCCTACTCTATAGGCTGCAGCTTTGCCTGGATGACAGTGTGTCCTTTGCCATATAGAAACTTTAGAGCTTTTTTGAGGTTCCATGCATTAACTCTTGGTCTTAGTGTACTATCAGATTCAAGGCATCTGGTCTTATGTTGAAGGCCTTGAAGCATCTAGAGTTGAGTTTTGTGCGGGGTGATAGATATGGATCTATTTTCATTCTTCTTCACACAGTCATCCAGTTTGACCAGCATCATTTGTTGAAGGGACTGTTTTCTCCAATGTTTATATTTTACTTCTTTGTCAAAAATTAGGTATCCATAGGTGTGTGAGACTGGATCTTCAGTTCAGATCCACTGATCAGCTCAATTCCATGATCAGCATGTCTGTCTTTATGCCAGGACCATGCTGTTTTTATTTCTGTAGCTCTGCAATACAGTTTGAATCTAGGATGGTGATACTCCAGCAGTTCTGTCATTCAGGATTGTTTTAGCTATCCTGGGTTTTGTGGTTTGTTTGGTTGTGTATGTGTGTATTTCCGGGATGGTGATTTTTTTACAATATTAGTCCTACTGATCCATGCAGGTACAGCTCCTGAGAGTATCTCAGAAATCTCCCCCTTCTTGGCAGAGGAGGGCGGCTGTTATTATAGTACCTTAGCAGCACTTTTGAGTCAAACCCATCTGAGGTCAGGGTCCACTCTAGAAAAATGCCACTCTCTGGATTTCGTGGATTCCTGAGAGATTTCAAGTATATATTATTTTGATGAAAAGTATAATTGTTAGGATATTTGTTGGATAATTCCTTTTTATTTATGTTTGCTTATTTGGAGACAGAGTCTTGCTCTGTAGCCCATACTGGCCTAGACTTCTTCATGCCTCTGTCTCCCAAGTGCCAGGATGATTCTAGGCTGACATAGCCTAGCTGGTGTTCTACTCTTACTCATGTTATAGAGACTTTTGTCTATTGGGTTCCAGAAATGAGGAAGGCAGAACAGCTCCCACCTCCCACCCCACTACAGACCAATCACAGAATGGATGATCTTATGTGGTCTCACACATCAAAGCAAGTCCTACTGGGTCCCTCATGGTCCTCTGTGGGGTTTCCCCTTCTCTGGCTCCATGTCACCAGTATAGATGTGGCCCATGCACCAGGGGCATCATAACAGATAGCAGGCTCTGCCTTACCCTTGGCTTCTCTATCTATGTGGTAGGACAAGGAACACAGAATCCTGACTATCTCTGACCCTTGGATGTCTTCTCAACCCTTTCCTAGTCAGGGCCAGTGGGCATAAGTGGTGCCCAGAGAACCACAAGGAGCCAAACAGAAGGGCTCAGAGACCGAGTATGCCAGTGAGAGGCAAAGCCCCAGTGACCCCTGAGTCATGGGAAGGGACATATCATCTTTCTGTTTCCTGTCCTATTCCTGGGCTTGGCATACAGGAGGTCCTGGTTGCTTGGCTTTGTGGATGGATGGATGACAGAAAGGATAACAAACAATATTATTGTTTTGATAACAATAATATTTTTGATAACAAACAAGCTCCCAGAGTACAGGGGACTTCCCTGAGGTCACAACTGACTGGGGTAGTGTTACCCCATTGACATTTCATAATTCTGACCTGTATCAAGTTCACGCTCTACCTCTTTATTTCAGGGCCCCACGGGAAGACCTGGACTCCCTGTAAGTAATTCATTTCCTATCTCTCTGTCTCCTTTTCATGTGGGTACTGGGGACAGAGCCTGAGGCTGTGGCATGCTTCAGATACTCTTGCACTGAGCCACACTCCAGCCCCCATCACTTAGTCTTTCTCAGTCTGTTGACTGGCTGAGTTGGGTGGCCAGTTCTCCTTACAATTCTCTGAGTGTTACCTCTCTCTGGAGTGTTTAATCTGTAGTGGAGGGTAAAACCATTCCCATGTCCTCTATTTTGGAACATTGGAGAATACCTGGGATCTATGGCTACAGTTCTTGGCAACCTTCCTAAGGTGTTATGCAGTTAGGCCCAGTAACAGACCCTCCCAACACTGAATAGATAGTTTTATAATGGGGGAGCTGGGACAACTGGTCAACCCCTGGGTCATTCCCATCATCTTTCATGGCAGATGACATTCAAACTGCTGTTCTAGTCTTCCTGTGCCCTCTAGTGAAAGGTGAATGCATAACCTTTGATTCTCCCTAGTTGCCAGAGGCTGAGTAACCCAAGGGAGTTTGGACAAAAGTGGATAGAAGCCATGTGAATAGCCATCCCTTCCTGGAGCTTTAATAAGTCCCCTGCATTCTGAGCATCCCCAGCCTCGATCCCTCCATGAGTCAGAGAAAAACAGTAACAACTCGGAGAAATGGGTATTCCCAAATCCATTTTAGTGATGGGAAGACAGAGTCTCAGGCTCAGGAGGGTCACGTGCATGGTTCAGCCTGTCCGAGTTTCCCAACAGTGGATTGTTAATGGGTTATCACACACCGCTGAGCACTGTACTTTCTTTTGGGGCATGCTTGACCTTTATTGGAGTACCATCTTAAAGTCTTCTGAGAGATTTATCTGTTTAGATAAATGAGATAAGGACTGGATATAAATACTGTGGGCTTTGGAGCAGGGAGTTGCTCAGACAAGGTGCTGCATCCGTTTAGGGGGTTAAGGAAAGGCATGGATGGGTTTTGGAGTACTTAGGCAGGGTATAGAATGGATGCAGGGGAGGAGGCCTTACAGGAGGTATCTTTGATATCTGTCTTCCCTGTATCCCTTTGCTAAAAAACCTACTTCCATTGGATTCTAGAACCTTCTGGATATAAATTATAATATAGCCTTTCGACTGATCCAACAGCCTCTAGAATCAATCACTAGTAACTTTATTAGTCCAGTACACGTGGAAGAAGGTTTGGGCTTAGCTGAGATTCTCCCAGTGCTACAGCTCAGCAGGGCGGGTGTCTTGGTCCCTGTGAAATTTAAGCAGGGCTATGGTCAGGTGACTGAGAGGAATGTGGGAGGGCTTTTCTTACAACGTCCACCTTTAAAAGGCATTTAGGGGGCGATTCACAGAGCAGAGGATGCTGCCGAGTTTCCAGCCACTGGCCTTTCCATGCTTGTCCCTAACCCGAGCTTTTTATGGTCAGGGCTGCAAAGAACATTATTTTCCAAAAGAAAGGAAAAATAATCCAAGACCCACAGCACCCTGGAATATCATTCAAGAGCCCAAGCGTGAGTGGACTGTGAGGTCATCAGAGTCAGAGCTGACAACAGGCACGGGCCTGGTGTGTCCTCAGTGGGAGGGGCAGTGCCACTGGTTGAGGGTTCTGGCTTCCATTCGAAGGATTGTGAGGTGGCCCACTAGCAGGTACACCCTTGCTGGTCTGTCATTAGCATATAAGGGACAGGAAGAGCAAACATTCATACAGAACCATGGTGCGGCTGCAGGCTTCTGCTTTATTTAGTCTATGCCATTTCGCCCAACAGTCACCAGATGTCAGGTTCTTGGCATAAGGCAGGAGCATCCCATGAGGACCTCAGCCACCTCAAAGCTCTCACCCTCCATCTCCCACTCAGTAAGACTGGTGCTCAGGGAGGCTAGGGAAACGGTCGGTGCTTACAACTGGTGCTGTGCCATTCTTAGCAGGACGCTTTGCTCATAGACTCTTGATCTTGACAGTGTCAGCCTAACAGGAGCTGACAGCATTTCTTGTGTGTCCCACATATGTCTTGGGATGCTGCTTGTCCCTTGAGGCATTGTGCCTCAGCAGATCCAGAGTCACCCCAGAACACCCCCACAACACACACACACACCAGGGGAATTTCAGGGCAGTCTCCTGTCCAGGAGGCTGGTATTATCTTCTGTACCCTGTTGTTCCTCATCCTTTGAGGCCCCACCCCAGATTTTTATGATGTCTGCATGCCTGTGATTACAAAAAAATACTTTCTGCCGAAAGGGGGACGAATGAAAACTTCATAAGCAGATTTCCAGAGTTAGAGGATGTAACCCTGGCTACAAAACAAAGCATGTGAATTCACACGCTGGAGCAGCCTGTGAGGAGAGGGGGCGGGGCACGGCCCCAGAGCAGAAGGGGAAGCAGCAGAGCAGGGGCATTGCTTCTCTGGCTCTGGCAGACAGACCTAGGGAAGCCGTTCGTCCTTCTTCTTGCTCTGTGTCTTCAAGTCAAGGATGATGACTCCTAGCCCCATTCTGGCTATCTCTGATGGGTTGCCATGACACAAGCCTAAGGGAGAAAGGGCCTTGGAGACACCTAAGGAAACTGAGGCCCAGGCTGATGATCTCCCGCTGTAACCTTCATTCTATAGCACCATGCTTGAGTGCAGATAACCATAAGTGAGAGATGAGAAGTCTGGTTCCATCCAGGCTTTGAGGTCCTGACACTGGTTAGTGAGGTCTCCTGGGATGTCATCTGTGACGTCCACGTGACACTCGGTGCCACTCCAGATGTCCCAGCTGCCCCAACAAAGCTGCCCAGCCGTGTCCCCAAGTCAGGCGTACACGAGCACATGGGACTCTCTGGCAAGTGGCAGCCACAGTGACTATTTCCACCTCCTTCATCAGGGAGACAAGGGTGCCATCGGGATGCCTGGACGTGTGGTGAGTTGGCCCACATGTCCCTGCTTGGGCGGGGGGGGGGAGCATGGCTTGCTTCTCCATGCTGGCTTATCCTCAGTACAAGGTAAGGTGCTACCCAGGGCAACTTCAGGAGGGCCAAGAAAAAGGAAGGGAAGACACAGTATTCCAGTCTCCAGTCTGTATGAAACACCTTGTAGTTCACCTGCATACATGATTTCAGTTACCACAGTCAGATATTTCAGGAGAGACCGCATTTGACCAGCCTCTTAGGAAATAATTAAGCTTGTACTATTAAATACAAGTTATCGTTTTTAATCTCTTACTGTGCCAAGACACAGCAAACATAAGGTCTGGTGCGAACTAGTGTTTCTGTCACCTGCTGGGGTCTTGGAATGCATTCTTGGAGACACAGGGACTAAATACTCTGCAGAATACTGGGCAACAGAGGAAAAAAGCAAGAAAGTCACTGGACACACGGGGATAGAGTGAGACCTAGGTATTCCAAGACACCAGCTGCCCCTGCAACCATCCTCAGAACAGCCACTCTCTGCCACGGTGTCCTCTGTGGATGGATGCTACACTCAGAAGTGTCAAAGACAGGGCTTGGTTCTAGGCTGTCATCTAGGTCCCCATGAAGGTATATATAGTTATTATTTCCTTCGTGGAAAGTGAGGGACGAGCTCAGGGAAGATGAGAATGGTTGGTCAGCGTCATGAGAAGCCTGGATGCAGGCACTGAGTCCTGTCAGCCTCAGGATGAAGCTCTCTAGGGTCTAGAAAGACAGAAGTGTGAGGTGGTGAAGGGCATTCCTGCTTCAGGATGTAGCCAGGACGTGGCCATAGTCAGGGCTGCGCATCTCATCTGACTCCTAACTACACACCAGCCTCAGCTTTCTCCTCCAGCGTGCTCCCGCCGCCATCACTGCTGGCTTTGCCTGTGACTCTGTGATGTTATTGGTCTTAAGCATGACTGTGACATCTGTGTGTGAATTTGCATGGCTGGAGCTAGCATGGAGTTGGGGTACCCAAAGCTTAGGCAACTCTTGCTAGTACTGACATCACGCTGAGTATTAAACCAAACCAAAGAGCCTTCCCATATCAGCTCATTCAGTCCTCGAGAAAACTGCATGCTAAGAGGCACCATTTCTGCCCTTCTCTCCACCCCCACACCCCCGTCCTCCAATACTACAGATGAGAAAGCCAAGGCTTAAAAGATAAATGTCTTTCTCAAGGTTATGTACTAAGAAGTGATTAAGTGGGTACTCATGCACAGATAGCCAGGCTCCACATCTGGGCCCTGGATCCTGGTGGTTCACCCCTAATATCACAGCTGAAAGGAGGGTGCCTCAGAGGCCTGGAACATTCCAGAGTTCGGTTCAGGTCCTCCATGCAACCTGAGCTGTGAGGGGCCACCTCCATGGCGCTGGGGAGTCACCTTAGTCGGTGCCATTTTGCCCAACATTTACCAGTTTCTGGGTAAATGGTATCTCATGGGGACCCCAGCAACCTCGAAGCTCTTGCCCACTGCTCCCTCACCCCCACCACACACACACACACACACACACACATGCAGTCAACAAAACTTGGTACCCAGGGAGAGTGGGTACAAACAGCATTTTCATTCTTCAGTATCATAAGACTACCAAGACCTGTCAGAGTGTGGGAGTCCCGCCCCCCTCCATGGAGTGCTTACACCACTTCTAGACCAGGACACCAGACATTTTGCCTGCCCCATGGTTCTGCTCCATCCGTCTCTACCCATTAGACACCGGTTCCGTGTGTGCTGTCACTGGATCCCATCCAGAGATGAGACATGACCCTTCCATCCTTCCGCAAGGCTTTGTGTTGTACGCACCTACCAAGGCACTGCCTCTGCCCCAGCCTTAAAGATCCCATTTTATGGGTAAAATCTACCCAGGAAGCGGGCGGAGCTGATCCTCTACCCAAGCCAACTGACTTATATGGTCCTTGCTCCTGTTAGGTAGGTGTTGGGAGCTTTTTCCCCTGGGTGCAGCAGCTGGCCTGCAGGAAGTCCTGCTGAGTGAAACTTGTACTTCCGGCTACTCTTTCTCGCCCCTCCCCCACCAGAGCTTCCTGTGTGGTGGCAATGGGGTGAGGTAGGGGAGCCACCGGAAGCCTCCCACCTCCTGGGCAAATCTCCATCCCAACCACTTTGGAACTTCTCGCTGCTGGTGCTATTTTAAATGTGGGATGGCCCATTTGGCTGCTCGCTAGGGGTCCTGGCATAAACCACTTGATAAGGACTGGAGTGTCCAGTGACCAGTAGGTGTGAAATTCCTGGGTCATTCCAGCTATTCACCAGAGGTGGCACCACCGGCCTGTTGGGAGCTGGGTAGTTTGAAGCTGCCTGTCCATGGGCCACTGTGGTGACAAGGGACCCAAGACTAGGTAGGTATTCAGGTTTCTTTGTGTACTAGACTCACCCTCCATTCTGGCAGAATTTGTATCTCCGGCTTCCTGCCACTGCTGCCATTTTTTGTAGTGCTGGTGATTGAACTTAGGAGGCAAGCATCCTACCACTGGGCTCAATCCCCTGCTCTCTCTAGACTTTATCTTTGATACAGGATCCCACCAAGTTGGCCCGAGCTGTCCTCGAACTCACTTTCTAGCTCAGACAGGCCTTGGACTTGTGTTCTTCCTGCTTCAGTTTCCAAGTAGTTGGGATTTCAAACCTGAGCCACTTAGGTCCAGTAGCCACCTTCTGTCGTTGTTGTGTCTCCTCCTCCCCACCCCCACTCCCATCCCCCCCTCCCCGCATGCCTACAGCTCCTGGGGTTCATGATCACAAGCCATTGGACCTTGGCTGCTCAGGGAGGTTTCCTGACTAGGTTGGGTCTCTCTCTCTCTCTGTCACTCTGTCTCTCTCTCTCTCTCCCTGTGTGTGTGTCTCACTCACTCACTCACTTGCTAGCTCACACGTGCACGCAGCACTTGGACAGGGTCCCCGTTTCCTCTCCTCGTGATGGAGAGCAGCTGGCCGTGCCTGCTGGCTGAGATGGCCGTCGCGTGCCTGCATCTGTGTTCTGTTGTGCTGTGTTTCTTATTTCACGGTGATTGTTTTTGCTCAGTTGCTGTGCCATTAACACGGATTCTTATGTCAGTGTCTGTCTCTCATCCTATTTTTTCTCTCCCCCCCGCCCCCACGACCCTCTCTACCCCACATCCTATGTTTCGTGGGGCTGCCTGCCCAGGGTGTCAAAGGTCAACCAGGCGAGAAGGTGAGTCCTTGCTGCCCCTCCACCTTCATCCCAATCTCATCTCTTACTGGGAGGCTTTCAGATTAACATCCTCCACACCCTGATGTGGAGCCCTGGGATTCCTGGGCAGGGTCCCAGCTGTCCGGCTTCAGTGTGTCTGTCCTGACTTGCCTTCACCACATGATGGATGCCACTGCTCTGATTCCCAGCTGTGAACTGTCACCCACCCCTGACAAGAGGAGACTGGCTTGTCACTGCTGTGTAACTGGGACTGCCCAGGGGGACCCCAGAGTCACAGAGAGGGACCCTCCACCCGCCTGGGAAGCCAGAGTTCCTGGGATGGAGGGAAGCATGAGGAGCAGGAGCCATCCTGAAAGAGCAGCCTGGTGGGTTCTGGAGATTTCAGAGTGTAACCTATCCAATCAGGCCTGAAAGTAAGATCCAGGGAAGGACTAGGGTTTGTCGGATGTCCCCAGCTGTAACGTAGTAGGGACCAGAACCTGGGATCCCTGGTCCTTAGCTTTTCCTCCCTCCTCATAGACACTGGACATATCAGTGTTATGGGCCTCTTTTGTCTGCCTCTCACCTCCCCCCTTTTTTTTTTTAAGACAGAGTTTGATTTGTAGTTCAGACTAGCCTAAAACTCCATGCATAGACTAAGCTGACCTGAAACTCATAACGTTCTTCCAACCTCCTGCCTCTGCCTGGAGGCATGAGACTCCCCCAACACACACACACAGTTTCTGCAACAGAGTATTCTATCCCCAAAGTAACAACAAACGCTAACAGTGATAGTTGCTCCAAGCCTCAGGCACACTCCAGCCTCAGGCACGCTGTGAGTGTTGTTGTTTCTAATGACCCAGCTGACACTGACAGCCCTTCCTGGAAGCTTTACTAGTTCTCTGTATACCAGGCACAGAGAAGGAAAGTTGCATGCCATGGTCACACAGCTAGAAGGTGACAGAGCTGGAGAGCAGCCCCGTGTGCTATGACTCCAAGGCTGAGGCTACTGACCATAGGACTGGCCGGTCTTCCAAATGGAATGAAACTATTGGTTCCATCCTATGGGCGTGAAGCTGGCAAGGAGAGACATAGCGCCTTCCTCAGACCACATGGTGCTTCTCAACACTTCCCAGTACTATCCCATGCAGTTTCCATATTCCATCTATATGATAGGTGTTCTTTTCTCTGCCATAGTTTAGGAAATGAACAGAGACATGAATTAGTTTGTCCCAAATCACACAGTTGCTAAGGAGCAGTGTTTCCCTTCAAACTGTGCATTTTGCCCTCAGCTACGTCCACCACTTGACAATGCTACACTTACTGGCTTTAAACCACCACTACCTGTATGTGAGGTAGGACATTCAAGACATTTAACCACACAAGGGCTATAGAACATTCCAAGCTCCAGCTCTCGGGAGCATTGTGTGAACTCAGAAAGCTGCCATGACTTTATCTCAGGGCCCTGGGCTTTTTCTTTCCCCTCCTGCCTTTGCTATGGGCTCCTGGTAGGGACCCCTACATGTGGGGACCCCCTACACATATACACCCCGTGTTTACCCAGCTGGTTCAACCACCTGTGATAGCACTGAGGGCTACCAGCCAAGTAACTCAGGAACATGCTATAGGGGCTGAGCACTGGGCTCAGCCTTCGTCCTTCTGGGACATTCTCTGGGACATCCAGCCTTTGGACTCAAGGCTACTGGGCCCATACAGCCGGGGTGTTGTTGGTTCTGACCCTCTATTCTTGTAATTCCTGTCTAACATTTGTAGGGTGTGCTGCTAGGTGAAATGGGTGGACTGTCACTGCTGAATGGCCTTTCCCTGTGTCTCCTGCCTGCCCCTCAGTGTCACAGACCCTGCTCTCTTCTCTGCACTTCCTGAGCCCATTGTCCTCCCCCGCCCATATCTGTTCATATTTGCTGCTTCATACCTGCCCTTCTCGGCTCTAATCATCGTCTCTGGGTTCCCTTTGGTCTATGGGGTTGGCATCCCCTCTCCCGAATGCCAGTTCCCCTGTCCCCTTTTGCATCATTTTTCCACTACTCTCCACTCTGTCCACCCTTCCATACACCCTCTGTCTCCCTACAGGGTGCCCCTGGAGATGCGGGGATGTCCATCATCGGGCCTCGAGGCCCCCCTGTAAGTTGTTGCTGTTCTTTTGGGGGATATGGAGGTTGGGAGAGTTAATGAAAAGAGCTTTTGGGGGGATGAGGGTGAGCTTTGACACGGGCCTCCGGGTGTGGCCATCCCACTCGGTGTGGTCAGTGCTGTTGGCCTTCAGGGTTGCTGTTGATGTTAAAGAAAGTGGGCTGACTAATTATACCTAAACTGCTGCCTCCTGGAAGGGTTCCAGGGCCTAACCTCTCACCGCAAGACTCAAGCAGCTGGGAGGCAGGAGAGGCGGTTGCTGTTGTTTACAGGAGGGAAAGGCGCTGCCTGCCCTGGGTGGGTGCCCGGGCTTTCTTTGGAACTAATCTCCCCTTCCCGAAATCAAGAGAAGATGATGTAGTCCGAGTTCACTGATCCCAGGCTCCCACTCCTGGGTCTAATGAAGCCCCAACCCACCTTCCACACACTCTAAGCCTCCTCCTCAGTGTTAGTACCAGGTTCTGGGAGTTAACTAGCACCTGACTTCCCTCTGACATACTTCCTGGCACGTGGGTGATGGATTCAGCAAACTATCACAACCATGGGAAGGAGGAGGAGTGGGGACCCAAGGTGCCCACTCACCAGTGTCAGGGAGGGGGCAGGAATCCAGCATAGTCTAGTACAGCCCGTCTGAAGAAGAAACAGGCACACAGGGGAGAAGGGGTTTGGCCAGGGCCTCCCTTTCCCTGATGAGGAGCGTGAGGAACCTGCCATATGATGAGGAAGCAGAGGGAGCAGGGAGCGCAAGACAGTGAGGAGTGGGGTGGTTCCCAACCTTCCTAAGGTTGTGACCCTTTAGTCCATTTCCTCACAGAGCAGTGACCCCCCCACACACACACCAACCATAAAACTGTTGCTACTTCATAACTATAACGTTGCTACTGTTCCGAATAGTAATGCAAATATCTGGTATGTAGGATATCTGTATGTCGCTCCCAAGGTAGTGGCCCGCTGGAGTAGAGGAAGTCACAGTGACGGGCACTGATCACATGCTGAGCATTCAGAACAGGCAGGGTGTGTCCTTTCCCCACATCCCAGCACGTCACAGGAGGAACGTGGGAATCTCGTGCCCACATCGATTACCAGGCTCGTAAATGATGGGCACAGTTTTGTCCCAAGAGCCCCTTCCAACTAGAAGTGTGGCTGTGTAGAAAGGACGTTCGCCTTGAGGGGAAGATGATGGCCCTTACTGGTGCCTCCATTGGTTCTGTGACACTTGTCGTCCTGACTATGCCCAGAGTCCCCTGACGCTGGCCACTGATCATCAGCCAGAAGGCCAAACTACCCTGAGTCCTTATCAGACACCAAGCTACCCCTCAACTGCCCCTGCGGCGCCAGCCTGTGGAAGCAGGAGATAGGCAGACAAGAAGTCTGCTTGACATTAAGAATTGAGATCAAGTAGGCAAGCCTTAGGTGACATTTGGAGACATGGAGACAGGCGACTTTGCACTCCGTCAGGAAAGGCCCGGGATAAATACTGCTCACCACAACCCGCTTGCCGTTCTTTTTTTCTTTTCTTTTCTTTTTTCTTTCTTTTTTGTTTTGTTTTTTAAGACAGAATTTTTCTGTGTAGCCTTGGCTGTCCTGGAAGTCACTCTGTAGACCAGGCTGGCCTCGAACTCACAAGAGAGCCACCTGCCTCTGCCTCCCGAGTGCTGGGTTAAGGGTGTGCGGCACCACCGCCCTGGCTCCAGCCTTGCCATTCTTAAGGGCTGCCTGCCCATTCTCCTGGAGCCTGCTCAAGAGTCCCACAAAAAGGGGCCATCCAGGCACTTGGAGAAGGATGACTCCATTCCAGTGGCCCAAGGAGTGGGAATCTAGTGTCTGAGTGTCCTCATAGAAGCCGTATGAAATGGAGTGGGAGGCCAGACCCCAAAGTACTAGGCAGGTCATGGCCAAGCTAGGGATGACTGCCTGTCAAGGGGCCCATCCCCTCCATGGGCTCCCCAGTTGCTTTTTGGGGACCAGTGGGAAGGACCTGAGCTCCCACCCTCACCCACGAGGAGCTGCTCATACAGGTAGACATATCTACTGAGTGTCTGTCAGGAACGTAAAGCCCCCCAGGTTTGGGTAGAGGTTGGGATTCTAACTGCTTGCCATCCAGGCCTATGACAGTGATCTCGTTTGCCATGACAGCTCAGATAGTGGGAGCTGCATCAGGGAGTAGTAGGGACATGGGGGAGGGAACCGCTGGGCTTGGGCCAGTCCAGGAAGGAAAGGCTTTAGGAGGAAAAGATAGCGGAACAACACTCAAGGTCTTACAGAGTCCACCCAGGGAAGAAGGGTCAGGAGGGTGCCAAGCTCCTGAACTAAGAGGAGTACCTAGAAAAAGGACTGAATGGGAAGGCAAGGATGGGGCTGGAGAGGGCAGCCAGGGCTTTGCGTAAAGGATTCCGTAAGAGTTCGGGAAATACATCCC
>NC_022028.1:34621786-34636999 GCF_000317375.1 Microtus ochrogaster | reverse complement strand
GGGGGGGGGGGGGGGAGGGCGGTTGGGTTGTGTTAAGTGGATGAGGTACACAATGGTGCACAGCATAGAGACGTGGCCTCTCCCTGTGCTCAGTAGGAGCACATTGAATGGGAGTGGCCGTGAGTGCTGTCTAAATGCACTGGTCCAGGCAATATCTATATCTGTATATCTATCTGACCATCCATTGTTATTATTGTGTATGCTTTAATATGTTAGACTAGTATTATATATTATTTATGTAAAACCAAATCAAAACAAAATAAGAATAACAACAAAATGCTAAGATGACAAACATGAAACCATATGAACATGTTTTATAATTCCCAGTAAGAAGGCCTCTTCTTCAAACATGGCAGAAAACCCAAAAACCACAGGGAAAGTTTATCTGTCTAAACATGACAATTCTAGGTGAGCGATTCAACAACAATTGAAAGCAAACCATTCAAAGACAAAAGGTGAATTGGATAGCATCTGCAAGGAGCTGATCTTAACTAACAGCTTTACTCAGACCTGGTCAGAAAAGATAACAACGTAACAGAAAAGATTAGTTAAGCCAGGCATTAGGAAGTCTGTCATCCCAGCTACCCAGGAAGCTGAGACAGGAGGATCACTTGAGTCCAGGAGTTCAGAGCCAGCCTGGGCAACATAGATCCTCTCTCAAATATATTTGCTTGTCTATACCCTTTGCATAACACATGTTACATAAATAATATATAATACTAGTCTAACATATTAAAGCATACACCATAATAATACATTCCCTCAAACAGCCAGCTCCCCAGGCTGGCATCGGCATGACCAGAAAACACTGGAAGAGGCTGTAAGCTCAGCATAAATTGAGATGTAAATTACAGTCCAGTCCTAAGCCTCCTCAACTGCCTTATTCGTGCCCAACCTCTCCAGGAAGCAGAGTCCCATTTCCATGTGGTCGATGACAGCAGAGCCTTGAAAAAGCCCTGGTTAGTCCCGGACTTGGAGGGATGCATGCTGCCTACCGGAGCCAGCACTGTGATTAGCAGAGCGTGTGATTATCCCGGCCATATAAATAACAGCTGAGATGTTATGAAGATGATTCTTGGAACCCTTCCCTCCTGACCTTTTCCTCCAGCCCCTCCGTGTCCAGAGCAGCTACAGAAAGTTTACGTTGGGAGGTTTCAGAGGTTGCATTGCAACAGTTTCCGGGTTTCTCCTTAGGCCTATTCTTAGCAACCCTTATCCTTGAGAGGACAGAGGCCAGCGCCCTCTGACATATGAGTGGTGTCACCGCTCGCTTGCCTTTGGACACGTGCCCCAAGTCCATCCTGAGACTGCAGCTGACTTCAGCTAGTCAATTCCCTGTGGATCAGCACCCGACCCTGATGCCACCTGGCCAGATGGGTGGCCTTCCTGTGCAGTGGCCTTTGAATATTTTATGCATAGACCCAGGAAGGATCCAGGGATCCTGGAAATATTTCAGGGTCACAGCACGAGTGCAGAGACATTGTCCCCGGGATGGGATCTTGTTCTCGAAATCTGTTTCTTGATTAAGACCTCCACGGGTCCCAAGATGCTGGGGAGGTGGCTCAGTGCGTAGCGCTCGCCTTGTGAGCAGTGAGCACCTGAGGTCAGATCTCCAACGCACATAGGAAAAGTCAGGCACTGTGGCACGTGTCAGTAACCACAGCACCAGAGATGGAGACAGGAAGATTCGTGGAACTCGCTGACCAGCTAGTCTAGCCAGATCATTGAGCACTGGTTTCAGCGAAGAGACACAGTGTCCTTAAAACTGGTGGGAAGAATGATAGAGGAAGACATTTGACTTTGCACTGTGGCCTCTAGGCTCATACCTGCATATACATGGACACACACATACACACACATGAGCTTGTATACAGGCATACAATAAACACAAGCAGTCTGGCTGGCTTCTGGTACCCATCTGGTCAGCTTAATTCAACAAGCGCCCAATGGCGTAGCTTTTATTTCTAGAGGTGTTACAAGCAGAATTGGGGGTAGTTCTGTGACCTGATGAGATTTCATTGGTTATTCCCATTCTAGGAATGGGGAAACTGAGGCTTGGGGAGGGTAGACAATGACTTGGCATCACACAGTTGTTGGTGACAGCTGGATTAGAACTCAGCCTCCCTGACTCAACAGTCCATACTTGCAAAGAGGCTTTGCCTTGCAAGCTCAGGGCCCCCCCCCCCCGAGCTGAGAGCTGGCATGTGTTTCAGGAAAAGCAGGTGATCCACTATTCGGGGCAGACAGAGAGGCATAGAGGAGATAGGAAGGGAGGTAACCAGGTCACAGGGATGCAATGGGGGATGGCTTCATCTTTAAAAAACATATTGGCACACACCTTTAATTCTAGCACTTAGGAGACAAGAGGCAGATGGATCTCTGAGTTTGAGGCCAGCCTGGTCTATATAGTGAATTCCAGGACAGCCAGGGTTACTTAGTGAGACTCTGTCTTGAAAAAAAAAAAACAGCAGAAATCAAATTTTTATTACATGTAGTGTGTGTTTGGACGCATGTGAGCACGTGTGCCGACAACTTGTAGAAGTCAGTTTTCTCTTTCCACTCTGTGGGTCCCAGGGATTGTACTAAAGTCACCAGGCTTTATGGCAAGTGTTTTGACCTGCTGGGCCATCTTGCTGGAACCCTGACTGATACGCGAGGCAGGGAAGTCCTTGCTGGATCCTGAAGAGAGGAGTGACCAGGCTTCAGGTTTCTCTGCTCTCTGGTACCCTTGACCTTCGGGTTAGCCTCTCAGACCAGAAGCCACAGTTTTGTATTTCTTGGGAATCCTGATCATTAGCCACTGGACTGTGACCAGGAAACGTACAGCTGACTCTGTGGCGCTCTGCACCTATAGAGAAATGAGCCCGGATGTCTCTCCTCCCCGAGAGACAGGGGCAATCCAGAGATGGCCCAGCCACTGGGAGAAGCCTGCAGAGAAGGAAGAATCTGACCCCTTCTAGCCTGAAAACAGTTTTGAAGGTTGAGTTCTGCAGACTCCCAAGTCAGCCTTAGATTGTAGCCATGAGCAATGCCTATAAATCAAGAAAATGGACTCAATTTTGGTCCAGGACCTCTGTGCAATTCAGAGTAAGCCCTGCACTGTCCTGATTGCCCCATTGGTCTGTTGTCTATTTGCATGTCAAGGCTCAGGGGGCCCAACCAGTGAGGAGTGTCCCTGGGGACTTCTAGAAGTAGGCCCAGAGGATGCTGGCTGCTTTCTTCCCTCCCCCCAGCTTGGTCCTTACAGGAACTCTGCTATGATGTGCCCTCCTGTCCTCTCCACTCTCCCATAGCCAGCGCATAGGTGATAACATGGAATCTGGGATGGGCACAGAGATAAGCCCGAAGGATAGGCTTGGCTCCTCCTCACTCATCCTTGCTGCTCTGTTTTTCCCAGGGTCAGCCAGGCACTCGAGGCTTCCCTGGATTTCCGGTAAGTACAGAGAGCTAAGATTAGCAGAGATGGGTAGGTCCTGGGCCTGGTTGGGTTAAAGTGCATCCACCAGGATAATCCCTGAGGCCATGTTTCCCTCCTGATTCCTAGTCACTAAGACCTATTCTGTAACCTTTTATGGGCTGGTAGCTCAGGGCTGGGCTCCTGCTACAAGAAAGAACTGAGGTATCTATATAGATAGTGGTGGCCAGGCAGGAGCTGGGTGAATGAACTTCCAGCTGTTACATCCCATTTGATACCAGGATGTGGGCAGATGGTGAGCCAGAGAAGTGAGCTGCTGATTGGCCTCTGGTCAGGCACTGAAGAGAGGCCTACCAGGGAAGCAGCAGTAGGGTGGCCATTGTAGTATCCTTTAACCCTTGCCCATGGAGCCTAAATAGGTTCTCAGGGGGCAGAATCAGGGGAGCCACTTGTCGGTGCTGACCAATATTAGTTTTCAAGGAATGCACTGTGCCCAGGCTGCCTCCTGGGCAGGAGACCTGGGAAACTTGGCCTTTGCATCAAACCTTTCTCTTTTCAGGGTCCCATTGGTCTTGATGGCAAGCCGGTAAGTGAATTCTTGGGGTAAGTAGACCCTTGAGCTGGGCTTTGTCCCTCCTCTGCCCAGCTCGCTCACCTGGGGCTCCTGACTCTCCTACACCCCAGGAGATTGAAAGATATTTCCATAGAAAGAAAACTGGCTAAGGGGAAGAGGAGGGAGAACTATTTGCGTAAGTCACCTCTGCCCTCAATAGGCTACCGCAGGGCAAAGTCTCTGGTGGTCAGGCTGGATGCTCAGGGAGTGGAGCAAAAACCATCCATAGACTTTGGGGAGGCAAGGAGGCAGCAGGGACAGTAGAGAGGTGGAGTGGCACAGGCTGCTTCAGTACCACCAAAGTGCCAAGATGTCTCCTGTTCTCCTCAAAGTTGGAGTTCCCTCCATAGCTGAGGCTTCATGTGCATATACTTAGGTCCACCTCTGGTCACCTTAACCCTTTGTACTTGGTCTCTTGGTCCAAACATTCATAGCAACTGGAAGATGGCTGTCCTCTCAAAGCTCTCAGAATCCCCACAAGTGCATGCCCTGGGGGTGTAATAAACACTTAACTCTCCCTCAGATAGCTCGTGTCACCTCAGGTGGGGACCTGGTCACCTTCCTAGAAAACCACATGTAGCCCAGAGGCTACAGCGGTCATGTCTACTCACCACAAGGCCAGTTACCCCCCCCCCCCCGCACAGCTGCCCTGGGTGTATATAGTGGATGTAGCTGGGGTCCAGGAAAACACCCTCAGCTCTGTTCTTCCTTGAAGAGCAGCTAACTACTAACATAGCATGCAAAGTGAAAGGGGAGACAGCCCTGCCCCTGGCCCAGTCAGCCTGCAGGTTAGGGTTTGGGCAGATGAGTGAATGACAGGTGGCATTGAGAACAAAAGCTAACAGGACCGCATAAGGAGGAACATACTGGAGCAGGCAGGGTGAGGGCTTCACTGTTTAAACCATGTACGTAAAATCCTTTTTCTTCCAGGGCCACCCAGGACCTAAAGGGGAGACGGTAAGACCCCTCACTTTCTTTCACAAGACAGGTGGGGGACCAGCCTGATCTCACTCCCACAAAGGGACAAAGCATGCCTATCACGGTCACCCCCACCAGCTGGGTACACCCTTCACTTCCCTAGATCCTCACGCCGTGCAGGGAGACATGGTAAGCCCTTTATCTCCTGCACTGGAGACATCCAGAGTGTCACCCTTGACCCATGCCACATAACTTATCGGGTCAACTAGTAACTAGCTCATGTTCTGAGACTTCACAGACTGAGCTTTTTCCAACACGCTAACATCAGCACCCTCGGGATGCTGTGCAGGGTGTTCCCTAGGAGATGGTGGCCCTTTGCTTTCCCACAATGGCTTCCCCTAAGCTGTCCCAGGACTCTCAAGTCCCACCACTGTGCACCTGCTCACAGTTTCCTAGTTTCAAGATAGAGCCAGTTGTGAGTCTGAAGCAGGAGCCTTTTCTACATCTTGGCACACTGAGGCCACTCAGCCAGGTACCCAGAGGCCTAGAGACTGGCATTCAGGTGCTTCCCACCGACCAGCATAGGGCTAACAGCAACCTCAGAAGCTCAAGCAAGTGTTCAAATTCAGAGCGTGTTGGACTGGAAATGGCTAGCCTTCCATGATCATACCCTGAGCCACCATGTCTGAACACTGTCATTCTCTTGGCGCTGGGAGGCAGCAATGATGCCAGCCCCTTCATCTTTGGCCCTGTGAGGAAGGGCAGAGCCTGCCCCAGAGGGGTCAGCCCACACATAGTCTGTCCTGCCCTCTTACCCATACATCAGCATGGGCCTCCTCAACCAGGGCGTCAGTGAGGTCTCCTGAAAGTCCATCAGACACTGAGCTGCACTTCTCCCTTGAACCGGACAATAAGGCGACCTTGACAGAAATACCAAGTCCTCTTGTGCCTTCCAGGGAACTCAGAACATAAGGGTGTCCATCCCAGCTTGCTGTACACCATGAGCCTCTCAAAATGTAGCGTCTGCTCCACCCATGCCAGTCTGTTGTTGGTTGTTTTTTCACTCTTTGCTCTTTTGGGGGACCCACCACCCAGCTCCCAAATAAATCACACGGAGTCTTCTTATGACTTATGTATGTCCAGTCTTTTCTTGGCTTGTTTCTAGCCAGCTTTTCTTAAGTCATCCCATCTACATTTTTTAATAGGGCTTTTAGCCGGGCGGTGGTGGCGCACGCCTTTAATCCCAGCACTCGGGAGGCAGAGGGAGGCGGATCTCTGTGAGTTCGAGACCAGCCTGGTCTACAAGGGCTAGTTCCAGGACAGGCTCCAAAACCACAGAGAAACCCTGCCTTGAAAAACCAAAAAAAAAAAAAAAAAAAAAAAAAAAAAAAAAAAAAAAAAAAAAAAAAAAAAAAAAAAAATAGGGCTTTTATCTCTATTCTGTATGCATTTCTTTGCTTCATACTCTGTGGCTTGCTGTGTAGCTGGGTGACTGGCTCCTGGAGTTCTTTTCCTTTCTCTCCTAGATCTTTTCTTCCCAGATTTCTCCTCCTTTTTATTCTCTCTGCCTGCCAGCTCTGCCTATCTTGTTTCCTGTCTTGCTATTGGCTGTTCAGCTCTTTATTAGACCAATCAGGTGTTTTAGACAGGCAAAGTAACACAGCTTTACAGAGTTAACGCAAATGCAACATAAAGGAATACCATACATCTTTGCATCATTAAAACAAATGTTCCACCGCATAGACCAATGTAACACATCTTAAAATACTATTTCACAACACCAGACTTTCTGGTTCAGTGGCCAGGAGAGTAGGAAGCAGGCTGTGTTGGAGTCTCCTGAGGCTCCCAGGTGTAGGACATAGAGTCCTTTGGAGTAAAATGCTCTGGCACCCAAACCTCCCATGCAGAGGGCCCTTAGGGTGTCAGTGGCTGGAGGAATGAGTGAAGGGGACAGGGAACAACTGGCCACACCTTCTGAGGCTTAGCATATAAGGCCATACAACCTTAGACAAGTTGAACCTAGGCAGTCCTGCCCTGTAGGACTTTGGACCAGTCTGAGAAGTGCCTAGGAGGCCGACATCTGTGTCAACCCAACCAGGCATGTGTCTATGACCTACCCACCCACTGACACATGTGTTTTCTTCCACAGGGCCTGGTGGGTCCCCGAGGACAACCGGTTGGTAGTTCCTCTTCCTTGTCCCCAGTAGGGAGGTTGGGGATCATGTGGCCTGGGATTTGAGCCCTGACACTGTCATTTCCTTCTCTTTGTAGGGCCCTCAGGGACAAAAGGGAGAAAAGGTAAGTGCAATTGAGGCTTCCTAGACCTTCACCAGGGCCAGAGCAGAAAGGGGTCAGAGAGGCCACTTCCAGATCTGAGTTAAAAAAAAAAAAACTCTGGAGGTACCAAGTATGTAAGAAAAAAACAATGACACCCCCACACTGTCAGTCTTGGGTCTGAAGACCTGCACACAGTTTGTTCCTGTCCACCTGCCATCCCCCAGGTTCCTGCACGCTATGACATGAACTTAGAACCCTGCTGGCCTAACTTTCTGGGCCTCCTGCATTCTCTGTCTTGTTCACTTTCTGACCAAGATTGGTAGGTTTACCCCTGGACAGTGATGCAAGATCCTGGCATTCTTGGCTTAGGGGAGATGTTCCTGGAATCCTGCCAGCCACTGCCATCATAAAGTCTGTTGGTCCCATCAGGGCTATTGAGTACTAACACAGGGCATGGACTGACAAGCAAGCTGGACATAATTTCTAATCCTACCATTGTGGTAGGTGGCATGTAGTGGGGTCCTGTCTCTGTACCCAGAACTCTGGCCCTAGGGGGTTCCTCCTGTTGCTTACTAGAGGCAAGGGAGAGGGGACCACTTCATCTGCCTCAGAGGACCCAAAGCAGAACAGTGGTACCAGTGGGTGAGGACATGCATGGTGTGTTATGGGGTGCAGATTCCCCTAATAAGGACCTAACACCTCTCTCTCTCTCCCCCTCTCTAGGGTCAGTGTGACGAGTACCCACACCGGGTAAGTGATGCTTCAAGCTAAGGGTGCCCTTTGACCCATCCTCAAGCCCAGTCATTACCCTGGGGTAGGGGGACCTGCAACCCTGTATAAGGTGCAGTGTGCTCCGCCCTACAGCTGACAATGACTTGCTTTTGGCACTGTGTCAGGGTGGTCACTGTGTCTGTTTGCATGGAGCCAGAATCCTATATGACCTTGTTTGTCTGCTGAACAAGTATCTGAGAGTCTCTTGTGTGTGTCACTTTGCCCTCTGTTGGCCAAGAGGCATGCATGGGGCTAGGTGTTGCCTCTCTGCCCTGTAGGGCGCGCATGTACTTGTGTGTGTGTGTGTGTGTGTGTGTGTGTGTGTGTGTGTGTGTGTGTGTGTGTGTGTGTGTGTGTGCATGTCCGGCAGTCCAGGACAAATATGAGGGACTTTTGAGTTAGTCATGGTTTCAGATGACCCAGATCTCCAGGAGGGGAGGTCATCTGGCCACCGCATCCTTGGAGGCAGTGTACATCTTGTCTGTTAGGAACACAGGAAACCCTTCTCAGCAGGAGTGTTAGGATGGGGTGGGATGTTTCTGAACTGAGATGGTCCTCTTGACCCTGTCTTTTCCTGGCTTCCTCTAAGTCTACAGAACCTGATGTTCACTTGTGCCCTGCTGGAGACAAGGGAGGGCAGAGTCCTTCCCCAATTTCTCCCTGAAGCCCCAGTGGGACATCCTGTCATGCTCAGTCCTGGGCAGAAAGTATAAAAATCATCTTGGGAGATCTTCCATCTATAGGGACCACAGTGTACCCAGAAACACACAATCTATTTTCCCTGGCTGCTACTACAGCTGGGCCGGGTAGAACTTAGGGGGTAGAGACTATTATACCCCTTCACCCCACTCCTACCCCTCTCCACAAACCAGGCTCAGAATGTACATGACGCTCCAGGGTCTCTGAGAAGGTATGGTTAGCATGGCCAGCCTCTACCCAGCCTCTCAGGACCCAGAAAACCATGGCGGTCCCTGACATCTGGGTCCTTGGACCAGAGAGAGGCTGTGCATGGTTTGGTGTGTAAGAGGCAGCAATAGATTTGAGGTCCAGGCCTATTCAGGGTTTTAGGGTCCTGCCGTTCCATCCAGCTCATCCTGACACAACAATAGAAAGCCGGCTGTGTTTATTTGGAACGGTGGACTTGCGAGATGGCTGTATGACCCAAAAGAAAGAGCATCCCCTGGCACAGAGACAGCACAGCTGCAAGACCTTCTGCAGTGTGTCATTGATTCTGCGGGGATGCTTAGGTCGGGGAGGGCATGATCTCTGCCCCTCAACCCTGTACGAGAACAGAGAAGGGAACAGTGGTAGGAAGTTCCAGAAGCATAGTCTAAGGACTTCAGGCAGGCAGGGACGGGAGGAGTAGTGAAGACTGAACCGGCAGGCCAGTTGATTAAGAAGTGTGAGCCTAGGAAGCCTTTAGTAGATTGGTGGGTTTCCAAGGGGTGGGCAGAGGTGGGGGTGCTGACAGGTTCCCAGGACAGCCTGGCTAGTCTAGCAGGAAAGAGCTAGGCAATGAGCGGGAAGTCCTTTGGCATCCGGCAGGGTTGCTAGGAGGTCTGTGGGCTCTCTCCTGCTCCACGTGACCCCATCTCTGCTACCCCTCCCTTTGCCTCCCTAACCAGGAGCACCCAGGCGGCGTCCTGGCAGCTCTGCGCTCTGACCCGATAATTGCCCTAAAGGTTTGTCGGTCCTAGATGGGCTCCAGCCCCTCTTGGCTGAGACGCTTCCTGGACACAGAGCACAACATCGCACATCCCTGGGCCTAGCATGGGAGGATGGGGCTCTGCATGGCTCAGTGTGTGGCAGCTGCCCCCGTGTGCAACAGGAATAGCCTAGAAGGGCCACCCCAGATGGGCTCCTAATTCCCTGAGTTTTCAGCCCGGCTGGCAAGTTGAGGGGCCTTAAACACATGGGGTTGACCACCCCCCTAGGTCTTTGCCTTCATATGGATTCTAACATTCCAGTCATCTCCACAGGTTTAGCCTAGGAGACAAAAAGCAGCAAAAATGACCCAAAATGAAAATTATGTTAGATAATGTGATCGGAAGCTGCCCGTCCTCCTAGAAGTGGTTGACCATTCCTAAGACAACTTTTCTGGGAGCTTACCAGCCACAGAATGAGGCCTCCACAGTACTTAGTGAATGCCTCACAAGCCACACCCTCAGCCAACTCAAACCCAGAGGCCAGGCTTAATTTCCCTTGACCGTGGTCCTCAGATTCGCTGATGTCAACTATTCTTGTCCTACCAAAAAGGAACCCACAGGGACCACATGCCAGCTTGACTCCACGCACCAATTTAGCTTGTTCTGTGGCTCCCGACCCTCAGCCCAGCAGCGGCCGTCCACCCAGCAGGCCTGGGTGGGGCAGTGCAGTGTTGGGTGGTGTGTTACATGGCCCGAGTGGCCTGGTATGACTTCAGAGGTGGGTGGGTCTGGTCAGGGAGAGCCCCTCTTCCGGAACTCAAGGAGGCTACTAGCCAGTAGCCAGAGCTGAGGCAGGGTACTTATGAGGCCATGCCTTCAAAAGGACAGCTGAGGCTGCTGCCAAAAGCAAGATCAGCATTGTGTCTGTCCCTAGAGCTGAGCCTCAGGGGTGCCTACCACACCCCCTCCCCCAAGTCTGTCCTGCTGCTGTGTTCACACTGATCTCTCTCCTCCTCTTCTCTCCACTTGGCCTTCTGGGGACTTCCTGCATCACTCTGAATACCTGCGACCTCTGGCCTTCCAACTCCTGTCTCTCCTCAGCTGTTGCCTCTCCTCAATTCAGTGCGGCTGGCTCCACCCCCTGTCATTAAAAGGCGGACCTTTCAGGTAGACACCACGTGGAGCTTTCCCAGGGGCTTGGCACATCTTGGGGTCGTGGCAAGGCAGCTGGGGTTACCCACTATGCCAGAACCTGTTTCTAACAGTTACCGCAAATTAGACAATCATTGGCCCAGTGTTGCCATGAAAGCAGAAAGACACAGTATACAGGCCCCACCACAGCATGACACCTGACAGCCACCAACAGTAGGCATTCCGACATCCTGTTTGCAGGCCTGATGATGTCTTTCAATGGTATACCACTGTCTTTATTGCACAGATGCAGAGATAAAGGCTCAGATATGTTCAGTAAGCTGCTTGATGTCACAGAGCGAGGATTTATGCCCAGGTTCTCTGCCTAGTCCCAGTGTGCCTCAGCTCCCTCCACAGTAAAGTAAGAACAGGCACAGGGACTGTGATAGGGCAGGGAAACTGAGTCACGGGAACAGCAAGAGGGCGAAATGGACATGAGAGCCAGATGTCTGACACCTGAACACACTCTCCCTGCTCAGGCACACATCCTGCTGAGTTTCACCCCTCAGAGCCTGGGTGTGAGGAGCGAGGGAGTTTGTAGAACAGCATGGCCCACGACCAGCAGGCAAACAGCTACTTTCCTGCCTTTTGCCTTGTTGTCTCCAAGGAGGCTTGGCCAGGGGCAGGTTCCCAGGGAAAAAGCGTCATTGATTTTTTTTTTTTTTTTGAGGCCCCATGTTGTTTGAGGTCACATGAGGCCAGGGGCTGCCCATCTTACCCTTCATCTGCCTTCTGCGGCCCAGGTGTCCCCAGGGGCCTGGGAGCAGGGAGTGGCAGGACCTTGAGCTACTTGCCTGGTGAGTCCACAACCCAGGAACGTGGATACTCAAGTCCCTGACTGAATAAGGCTGAAAACTCACTCCAATGATCAGCTAAAAATACAGAGTCACATGATACAGGCGCAGCCTATTAAGCATTCAGCCCATTCTTGTAGAGCACGGATCGCATTACCCCACCAAATCCTCGAGAGCCTCCAGGGCTCCAAGGGTTGCTCAGGAGGCCGCTGGCAGCTCAAAGCAGCGCCAGGCCCATTCATGGGCTCTCATCTTGCTGCAGACAGGCCCCATTTGAGGGAAGGTGAGGTAGTGCCCCTGAACACGCCACACACACACACACACACACACACACACACACACACACACACGAGTAACTGTGAGACTTGCTTGCTCTAGGTCCTACTGTGAGGGCTACAAAGGGTGGCTCAGTCAGTAAATACCTGTTGGGCAAGCAGGAAGACATGAGTTCAGACCTCCAAGCACATACTTGTAATCCCAGCCCTGGGATGGGAAAGACAGGAGACTCCCCCAGGGCTCTCTTAGCCTAATCGGTAATCTCCAGGTCCCAGTGAGAGAGCCAGTCTCAAAAGAAATGAGCGCAGCCTGTGAGGAATGATACCCAAGACTACACACATACGTGTGTGTGTGTGTGTGTCCTCCACACGTGTGCATACACATACATACCAGAACCATGCATGATTATCTTATGGTAGCTGCATTCCCTGCTCCCCATGGGCCATATTGTTCATTTCCAGTTGGTAGAAGACCATAGAGCAGTGGTTCTCAACCTTCCTAATGTTATGACCCTTTAATATGGTCCCTCATGTTGTGGTGACCCCCTGACCATAAACTCATTTTGTTGCTACTTCATAACTATAATTTTGCTGCTGTTATGAATCATGATGTAAATATCTGATATGCAGGATATAGTATGATTCCCAAAGGGGTCGTAACCCACAGGTTGAGAACCACTTCCCTAGAGGAGTAGATCCAGCTGCCACCTGTTGCTATGTCCATGTCCAAGACACAGAGGTGGCTCGGCAAGACTTTCCCGTATTGCCTTGACCCTGGTTTCTAGAGCAGAACCAGAAGGAGTTGCCCTCATGATCTCTGCAGACTCTCTGGGGAGTTAGGGTTTTATACTGTCAGCCACCATGGGACATGAGAAGGCCTGCCAGTTTCCTATCGATAAATATATATTGATTGTGCATGTTGCACAAGGTAGTCACGAGTTAGCCGCAAGGATCAGCTTACGTAAGAGCCAATCCTGACTGATGCATTTAGCAGATGGTGCTGGAGGCCACTTCCAAAGGGCAAGGGCTTGACTGACGAGCCCAGCTCAATTGTACAGAGAGCCAGATAAAACTTATAAAAATGACCTAGGGTCTCATTTGATCCTCTGGAACAGGTAGTCAAAACCAGCATATGCTAAGATGGGGAACAAGGACCCCCATGCTCCCATCCTGTCGCTGGGAGGCCAAGGCTGATGATAAACTCAATACATTAAGAGAGCGGTAGAGGCAGGCTGCAGACCACATGGGCTCAGCCCAGGCACTGGGCCAGGCCAGGAGCAGGGCCTGGATTCAGGCCAGCGGCCATCTCTCACTCTCTGTTTCTGCCACTACTGCCAAGTCCTCTGCCCTAAAGACCTCTAGAAGCCCCCACAGCTCAGCAACCCGATGTCTTGGAGCACTCCTTGCTGCTGTTAGCCCCTGCATGCAGTCACCATCACTGCCACTGTTACCCTCACCATCCACCCACTGCCCCCCACTGCGTTCCTAGCAGGGTCCACAGAGGCCTCGGCAGCTGCATGGCACATGGTGGGGGCGGGGCCTGACCGCTGCTCTGAGACCCTCTCGCTAATCCATGTTTTCTCTGATTTCAGGGGGAACAAGGCCAGGCTGGCATCCAAGGCCCTCCAGGGCCACCAGGCCCCCCAGGACCAAGTGGCCCTCTGGGACACCCAGGGCTGCCAGGGCCTATAGGGCCACCTGTAAGTATCCTTCTTTTCTGCTCCCTAGAAGTCTCCAGAAGCCTCTGAACCTTGAATAGTGACCAAAATGACAGAAACATTTTGTCAAGGACCTGAACATGGGTGGCCTCTGCAAGAAACCATCCATGTCTGTGACTCTGCTCGCCTGTTTGCCCTCCCAGCTCTACCAACACAGCTGCAGGGCCATGTCAGTCATGGTCCCTGTGGGTCGCTCTAATAAGTACTACGTTACATCACTGCAGAGTAACTGGGGGAAGTCTGAAGGGCCTTTTCCATCTGTCCCCAGCCCCAGTTTAAGAAAACCAGAGTCAGGGCAGTGGATTCTGGACAGGTACTGGGCGTGGCCTCTGATGTCTATGTCTTCCAAGGTAAATGCAGGATCCATGCTGCTGGACCGCCTTCCAGGCGAGCTTCCCAGTCAGTGGGGCCCTGTGTCCATGGGCCTGAGGGTTGGTACTGCCGCTGCTGGGGAAGGGTGCCATGGACATCCCCGTCAAGCGGCAGATCCACCTCCAGCTCACTCATTTTCAAACTCTGGCCGAGACCATGTCCTCCACAGCCGCAGTATAGCAGACGTATAAGCGCAGAATGCCGATAAAGTCTTCCAAGTAGCTTGAAAGAGATGACACCAAAGTCATTCAGGTTCGTGCCCAGGCCCGTCAGCTGCTCTGACATTTAGCCATCTTGAGACTTCGTGGACCGTCCCTGTGACCTGGACAACAGCTCTGGCCACCGTGATCTCCCATTGGGCTAGGAGGGCTGTGCTGTAGTGACAGCCTGTGCTTAGCTTGGTCCCCAAAAGGCATACTTACACAGTTTTACCCCAGGACTTCGGCGGGGGTGAGGAGTTAGTCATACCTCCATCCTTCTGTCAAGGGGGAAAACAAACAAACAAAAAAACTGAAAGGAAATGAATTTAGAAAATTGAGCCAGGCTAAGCTTCCAAAGTACCCCAAATTCACGGCTTTGCCAACTACCACCCTCCGACCCAGTACTGGGCTCTTGTTCTCTATATGACAACAGGGTGTATTGTTTTGCTTGTTTGCTTTTTCTTAGATCATTTATAGAGGAATAAACCCTGAGTGTATTTTACACCAGTTGAAACAGACTAGACCTAGGCTTCATGGCTTTCTCTGGCCCACATTTACTGCCCAGACCTCCACCCAAGACCACAGTACCCAGTCACCCTGGTCTCTCCCTCGGTACCCACAGGCCCCTGTACCCACACCAACTCACCATGGCCGACTGCTGTGGCAGACGGGGTCCAACAGGCTCTTCTTCAGGGACTCGGGGCCAAGGGCAAGATAAGGGCTTTGTTGGGCAAGGTCAGCTTTCCAGCAAGGGGCCTAAATTAGGAGGTACGTGACTGAAGGATCTTTACTAAGCCACACTGCCAATTTAGCCCCAGGCCACTGACCTACTTTCCAGTGGGCGAGCTCAGCACAGTTGCCCACAGTGCCCACATGGCTCCAGTCAGAGATGCTAGCCTGTTGTCCCCACGTGCCCTCCCTAGGTGTCAGATACTCTCCAGGACATCCTGGAGCTCTCTGGGGTTCTCTGCTCCAGCCTGGAGCTCTCTGGGGCTCTCTGCTCCAGCCTGGAGCTCTCTGGGG
>NC_022028.1:34600120-34621526 GCF_000317375.1 Microtus ochrogaster | reverse complement strand
TCTGGGGCTCTCTGCTCCAGCCTGGAGCTATCTGGGGCTCTCTGCTCCAGTCTCCACTGTGAACATGACTAACCTAATCCACTCACCTTCTCCTTATTTCTACAGGGTTTACCTGGGCCTCCTGGAGCAAAGGTGAGTGCTCCCCTAAGTGGTAATGGGTGCTCTAGGGAAGGCATTCCCTGTAGGGGATGCCAGCTGAAAGGGACTGGAACTGAGTGATGGATTAAACATGGTCCGTTTCTAAAACATCTCCTCCTCTTCTTGGACTGTTTTGATCCTAATATGTAACACCTTTCTTGGGTGCTCAAGCTGGCTAAGCAAGCTCTGTTTTTGGCATAGAAGGTACCCTCCGGGGTTGAAGGTGTAGTTTAGTGGTTAAGGGTTTGCCTAGAATACATGAGGCCCCGGGTTTGAATCCCCAGTGCTTCATAACCAAAGTGTGATGCTTCTGTCCACAGCCAGAAAGCAGAGGCAGGAAGGAACAGAGGTTCTATGTGGCTACATAGCAAGTTAGAGCCAGCCTGGGCTACAGGGGACCATGTCTTAAATAAATAAATAAATAAATAAATAAATAAATAAATAAATAAATAAATAAATAAGGATGTTTTTGTTTTCTAAAGAATTAAAAAAAAGAAAAGCACAATCTTGACTGCCTGGGAGTTTGTGTTCTAGTAGAAAACACAAGGCAGACAGATGTCATGACATGGTCATAGTGTCCCCAAAACTGTCCAATATGGAAAAATCTCCAAAGTGATCTGATCCCTTGTGAAATGTTGCCTGGCAGCCCACAATGGCAAAGGCAATTGCACTTTGAAGTCAGAAACCCTGGGGACCAGAGGGCATAAAGCAACGAGGGTGGCCACCGCGTTGCAAACATAAATGCAGGGAGCTAGGAGGGGCTGGGAAGGAGATTCATTGGGAGAACCAAAAACGGGATGTCCCGGGTGTCCCAACAGCTGACCCCTTGCGGCACCTTTCAGCCATCAGAACCGTCTCTGGGGACCTTGGGGGGACCTCCCAGGGGGGTCATGGGGAGGCAGAAGGTGGCGTTGTGTAGCAGAGAGTACCAACTGGTCTGGTATGAAAAAACATTTGGCTTTTTTTTTTCTTCCCCAGGGAGATCCAGGGATCCAGGGTTACCATGGCCGCAAGGTAAGCAAGAGGGGGAGGGAAGACGCTACCTCTTCTGTGGGGAACCCAAGAGGGGCCTCATTACAGGGATGCACACAGCCAGGGCTGGGAAGGTAAGAGCATATGCTCACACCTGTGCCAGCCATATGTGCCTCCTTGTTTATAAGATTGTCTGAATACTCAGAACCGATGGGACAGGTCCTTGGTGGGCTGGCAGTCCAATCCATCCCCAAGTAAGGGAGTGTCTCTCTTATTGGCCTGGCTGGCTATATCTGGTATCTGGACTGGATGAGCCAGAATACTGGGCCCCTCTAACACAAGCTCCGTGCTGAGCCTAGAAGGGGGTGTAAACAGACCCAGCCCTGCTTGAGAGCAGTTCTCAGGCCAGATGGACAAGCATTCCCACCCATATTGCCCTACCAGAAGCTAACGATTAAGTGCTACTACTACAAAGCACTCTGAAAGCAGGGTGGAAAGAGTTTAAGTGGGAAGAGTTAAAGCAGTCAAGTGCTCAGCCTATGAGTGGGTGTATCAGCTAGCTAGTGCTGTGTAACAACGTATCCCAACTTGACTAGCTTAAAAATCATGATTATTTCTTATGTTTCTGTGGATTGGTGACCTGGGGTTCTACAGTTCCACCTGGGTTCACGGGAGTAGAAACTTAGCCTATGATAGCTAGGAGGGTAAAGGTAGCCTTATTCGGGCCTGTGGGTGGTACTGGCTGGTGGCTTCTGCTCTCCAGGTGCCTTTCATCAAGCTGGATAGGCTTCCCCACAGCAAGGTAGGCTTAGAGCAGCCTCCAAGGTGGGAAGGTTCAGTGCATGAGCACCCTCTGAAGCATCATCTTATACCACACTTCCTAAGGACCTTCTGTTCAAATGGGTCACACAGCTACGTTACCTGCAGCAGCATAGGAAGAGACCTACTTCTGATGGATGGATTGAAGGGGCAAGAAAGCTCTCTGACTGTTTGCAATGGACCTCTGCGATCCCTTAGCAGATCAGAAAGGAAATAGTATTTTAGTAAAGGAAACTATTTGAGCCAGGGCCCGGAAGCAGTTACTATAATAACTGTAAGAGTATAATACTTTCGATGACAGCCAGGACTTATGAGTGCCAGCAGTAGGCCAAGCATTGTCCTGCAATGCAGCCTGCACTGTTCCCAATCCTATACTCCTTGGGAACTGCTATAATTTGCTCCCACCTAGCACATGGGGAAACTGAGGCTCACCCGAGTCTCAGCTAGAAGTCAAAGAATTCAAATCAGGTCTGGGTCCTTCTCATGGTACCAGATGCAACAAGGATTCCCAGTCATTGGCTGGGAAGCTCCAGAATCCTCCAGAACCTTCCAGAAGGGGGAAAATGCAGCGGGAAGGAAAGGTATGGGTGGGGGAAGGAATCTTGGAAAGAGAGACTCACTCAGCTAGGAGTACATGCCCCACTCTGGTTCTGGAGGCTGCCATTAGCTGTGGTGTTTTATGGGTGCCTGGTGGGGGAAGCGGTGAGACACCAGAGCTCTTTAATTAGTTCTGCATAAACTGAGAGGCTTGCATTGTGTCAGGAAGTGGAAATTACAGCCCCCACGGTTGCCTCCATCCACTCACTCAGACTCACAAAATTTACTGCCTCCTGGCGCAGCACGGCTCGGTTTTCCCATTAGCAGTCAGGTCAGATCTTCCAAGCTGTGAAGGGGTGGAGGCCTGTCAGAGGGGCCCCCGGGGTCACGGCTATGCCCTTGTCTGGGACTGTTGTGACCAGCAGTGTCTACCTCCGCCACAAACAAGCGTAATCCCTCCAAAACGGAATGTGGGAAACAGTCGTCTTGAGGCTGGAGAGAGCCCAACTGCTGGCTAGGGTGTCCCGATACTGGGGGACCTGGAGCCATGTCCATCCTCCATGAGGGCAGATGGTAGCAGGGGTCAGTCAATCCAGGCATCCCTGCATCTGCAGAGGAATGCCGCAGTTCTGTTGAGGGAGGGGCAGCTCCTGGGGAAGAGGACGCTGGCTCAGGCAGAGAACTCTAGCCTGACAGAACGGGATTCTGCTGCTTTCCTGGGATTAGACATGAACAAGTCCTATGGTGACCCTCCAGAAAAAGAAAAAAGAAAACAGTTCTAGCTGCATCCAAGATACTTCCTCATGCCAGGTGCCAGGGGAGAGCCAGAGGTCTGGAACCACTGGCCTGGACTGGTAACAGGTGCGGTTGAGGTTACAGTCCCTTCTTGCTCAGGGAAGCCATGGCTTCCTGGAGGCCTTACAGAGCTCTGTGAGCCATAGCCTCTTGGCACCTTGTTCCCCAGTTGTGTCTAGGGCAGTCAGAGCCCCCTCAGCCCAGCCTCTCATGCTGACTTCCTCATGGTGTCTCTCTTTGCTAGACCACGCCTCTCTGCTCCTCCATAGAAGTCTCTTTTCACAATTTCTAACAGTCAAGGCCGTAACTGTCCCCTCTACCTTTCTGAACCTTCACCCCTCCTAGCAACCTCGCAGGTAACCTCAGCACCCCACACCCCTGCCATTCTCCCTCTTCTGGTGCCCTCGTCCTATCGCCAACTCCTCTGTGCCTCCTGGTCCACTAGCAGAGGGGTCCCCTTTGAGGAGACAGACACACTGGGACTGTGGTGTCCTGACCCCGGCAGTCCTTGTGCCCAAACAGACACTCGCTTCCCTCTCAATCCTGACACGGAGCAATTGTCACTCGTGCTCGGTCAAGTGCGGCCATCCTCTGTGTCTTAGTTCAGCCAAAGTGCAATGGTATCTGTCTCACTCCAACCTCACCAGAACCAGGGCTGAGAGGCCATTATCCCCCAGGTGTTACTACTTTGCCTAAAGTTTCACGGTCGGTGAACATGCTGGAATCAGAAGCACGGTCTCTCCAGCCTGTCTGAAAGCACCTGTGGATCCTCTAGGAGAGGAAGGCTGAATGACGCCCCCCCCCTTTACCCATCAGTCTTCTCTATCTTTCCTCCCACTTTGTGCTTCACTAAGGTGCAAGAAGGAGAAATTAATTTGGGAGAGGAGTGAACATGGATGTCAGAAAGATGTTCCCCCTCCCTCCAAGGGAGCCGTGGCCACCAGTTATGGTGACACGGAGCTGAGAAAGATACGCACCCACCCCATCAAGGTCTCTATGGGAGAAGGGGAGCCCTTGGTGTAGCAGACAGACCTGCCTCATGAGCTCCACTTGCTTGGCACACAAGGTGGAGTTTAATTTCTCAGCCTGTGAAGTATAAGGATAAGGCACTAACTCCATCTCTCTACCGGCTGGACCAAGTCTGTGTCCACTCAGCCAGGACAGCAAGGATTACGTCACTACTAGCTCTTTGAGACCAAAACCCAGGGTGACTGGCACCCTTGTGCAGCCCTGTACCTGCCCAGGGCCACCCTCCTGCCTAGACATTGCATATATTGTTGTGCACCCATGCGGTACCTGTTTGGCCCAAGTTGATGGCTAGCATCCATCTTAACTCCGCTGCACGATACAAAGCGTGTTTCGAACATCACACATCACAACCTCAGCTCTCGTTCAGACTAGTGTGGGGCACAAGCCTACAAACCTGATGGGAGCTCACCCCCTGGTGCACCCCAGACCGTCTGCATGGGTCTTTGTAGAGGACTGTAGCTAGACACACATTCTGAAGGAGATAGTTAGTTCTGTGGGATGATGACCAGCGTTGTGAATACTCTCTGAACCCCTCCCCCATGCCAGGCAGGGTGCCAGGCACTCCACAGGCATCACTTTATTGCCCCGCCCCCTCGTTGAGCTAACCTTAAACTCATTAGGTAGCTGAGGATGACTTTGAACACCTGATCCTTCTGACTTCCCGAGTGCTGGGGTTTTATAGCTGTGCTGCCCCACGCCTGGCTTAGTGGGATGCCGGAGATTGAGCCTAGGGTTTTGTGCAAGCATTCTACCAACTGAGCCTCATCCCCAGCCCCCGTGCACCATTGTGCTGTCTCTGTTAAATCCACCTCTGAAAGTCAGATTTTTTTGATAATCTCTAGCAAAACATGGATCACAGAGTCTGCCTCCCTCTAGCCTACAGTTGGGAGGTGGTAACACCTGATCTGTCTAAATCCAAAACCTTACTACTCTGAATGACTTTGCTACCCGCGTGTTAGGGTCTCCAAGGGAAATTAGTGTTCTGAAAGGCTTTCTCCCTCATCTTCCCAGGAAGGACATGAGGTGGCAGCTGAGATATCCTCTTTGTGGAGACCAAGAGCTTGGCTGGGTTCAGATCTTGCAGCACAGAAGGTGTAGGCACATGGGTGCCTTGTTTAGATGAACTGAGAGTGTGCTCTGACCAGTGGAGTGACCCTAGATAGCTGAGCTGATGCTTGCTTCTAAACCAGCTCTTATCAAACCGCCACTACTCCCGAATGATCCCTGTGGCCCTCTGGCTCACAGAGGGTTTAAGTGACCCAAGCTCCCTGTGGCATTTCCAGGCAGCAGAGGGTACATAGCATTTTCTGTCAATGTTGGGAAGTCCCAGTGAGGACATCCAGACTCTTGAAATGGGTGCAGATAAGAACAGGGAGACATGGGCCTCAAGGGGACGGGACAGCCCCAGCCCCCACTCCATGACCTCTGGGCTCTGCTCTGCCCTCCAAAGTCCACAGATTAATTAGAACTGACTACACAACCAACCGATTTCAAATTGCAATTACAAGCCAGCCATCCTTCCAAAGCCCCAAGCCTTCAGTGGGGCACCCGACCCAGGAATTCCCTGGATCACTCCCTGCCAGCCCTAATTACCGGAGGACCTGGGATTTCCATGGTTCCTTGGGTCCTTGCTTCTGGGCAGGGAAGCTGGGGAAGTGGGAACTCAGTCACCTTTTTCCAGGAAAAGTATTAGGTCTCCTACCCTCATCTCTCCAGCTTTTTCAATCTAGGGGCTCCCCAGCTTTCCCAGCCCACTCGCCAGACAATCTCCCATCCCCTGCAGAGAACAAAGATGCCATGTCACTGGCCCCTTGTAAGAGAGCCCTGGCCCCGAGTTAGGGAAAGCCATTCATCTCCCTTGCCTGCCGGCCCTTTGCTTGGCTGCAGAGCTGACATTGAAGCCCCACCCCTATTCCAGACAGACTTCTTGCCAAGTCCCTGTGCAGCTCGTTCAACAAACAATAAATCATCAATTAGGAGGCCACACCCATTGGTCAAGCTTGTGCCATCCTGTCATCTCTGGAGAGGATGGGTCCTTCTTCCTAGAAACTTCAAAGGACAGAGAACCTGTTTATTCTGGGGGTGGGGACACGTGAGGGGGCTCCTAGGAGTTGGGACAGGCCTTCAAGATCACTTAGTGTGGCCCTAACCATGTGTCTCTTGAACCACAATGACTGCAGTTTCCCCCTCCCCACATGCAGCTTCCACCCATTGTTTTTTGGCACCCTGTTAAAGAGCCAGCGTCCTCCAAAGGTGACTGGCTGCCTGGGAGTCACAGTCATCGCATGCTGGGCAGTGGAGCCAAGACCCTTTGGGGCACTTGGAGCATCCACTTGCCCAGCAACAGGATGGAGAGCCCCACCACCACCAGGGAGTCTCTGGGATCCCTACTGGAAAAAAAGAGAGCAATCAAAACCATAGGCTTGGACAGCTGTGAGACACAAGCCACAAAGCCAAGCACAGCACTGAGCCAGCAGAGCCAAGCCGAGCACAGTTCCACCTGTGCCTTTGGAACTGAAAAAACTCAAGAGGGCAATAGAAAAGGAGGCCCTAAATCTCACAAAGGCATGCCATGGCTTCAAAGTGTGTCGCTGTCCTTCAGCCATGGCCACGCCAGCCCCCACTTCCCCCTCCGGAGCAGCGTCTTGGATCCTGAAGGGTGCCTCGCCCCCAGCCAGGAAGCAATGCTCTCTGGCCTATCCAGAGGTCAGACAGGGCAAGCCCCTAGGCTGGAGCTGAGCAGCGAAGCTAATGCATGAAGAGAGCCCCGGGTGTGGGGTCAGCCTGGCGCCCCTGCTTCCTGCCCAGCAAAAAGGGCAGGAGGGAGGGAAGTCCTGAGGCCCTGAGACCAAGATCAACCAAGGGGGGCTGGGGGTGAGGAAGAGGGAGCTCAGCCACCCTACAGAGGACCGCTCCTGAGAAGGAAGTAAGGATGGCTGGTTCTTTTGTGTGCACAGGCTTGCCTTTGCAGTGTCAAGCCAGCTGAGCTAAGGACAATCTGGGTTAGCCCATGTGGGTGGCTTCTCAGCTGCCCTCCAGCTCCAGGCTGTTTCTCCCCAGTAGAAGCATCCTTGGCCATCCTGGAGGCACAAGAGGGGACAGTGGAACCCCACCAAGACCCCCTTCTAGACTTGTATTTTTATCCAAAGCTAAGACGCCTTTTTCTGGAACCGTGGACCAGACCTTTCCTCCCCGGCTCTAACTGATCTCCCTCCCCAGAACCATGCAAGCAGCCAGGGTGGGGCTGGGGGCAGAACTGGGGGGAGGGAATAGATCTCACTGTGCAAAAAAGAAGCGTGGACTCGGAGAGAAAAACAGTCACGCTGACACCTAGACCAGCGTCACACACGGGAGGTGGGAAGGATCTCAGAGACCTTGCAGAAAGCTCGGGAGTAAACCAAACAGGAGCTTCTGAGCAGCTTCCCAAGGTGACAGCCCTCCAACATCCCTGCACACACAAAGGGACTCTATCTAGGGCAGTGATTTTCAACCTTCCTAATGCTACGACCCTCTAATACAGTTCCTCATGTTGTGACCCCCAGCCATAAAATTACTTTGTTGCTACTTTGTAACTATAATTTTGTTACTGTTATGAATCACAATGTAAAGATCTGATACCCAACCCCCAAAGTGTGTTGCCACCCACATGTTAAGAACCACTGGACTAGGGATACCTCCTAGCTAAGTCAGAGGGGTGGAGTCCATTGGAATCTTATCAGGGGACCTGTTCCTCTAGAGATGAGTGCCACTGAGGACCCTGAGAAGTCTTTAAGACCACTGTGGCCAAGATGGCAAAGTTCAGAGAAGGTCCTCCTGCACCCTCTGCTGGCCACAGAGCAGACTTGCCCGTGTGGACCCCTCGGGTACCCTGAGCAGGTCAGGGTAGAAGAGGATTTTTTTGGTGTTTGGACATAAAGGTTGGGGGTTTCTGTAGAACTCAGGCGCTTGGCTGGAAAAGGATGAACGCATTGTAGTGTCTGTCCCAGATGGGCAGGAATGTGTGTACAGATGTCGAGTGCACAGCAAGCTTTGCGTGGTGACACTAGTCTGTGACCCCGAATCATCAGGAGGCCGAGGCAGGAGGCTCACAATCCTGCCTGGGTGACAGAGTTAACTCAAGGCCAGCCTGCACAGCTTAGTGAGGCCGTGTCTCAAAATTAAAGGTAAAGACATCTCATGGGAATAGAGTTTAACAGTAAAACGATTGCCTAGCGTACGTGAAGCTCTGGGTTCAGTCCAGTGTTAGGGGTTGGGGATACAATGTGAGGACCCAGAACTGGGGCATGGGGACAGTAAAGGGGTCTCACAGAGTCCTAAATACGCCTTTGAACTGAGGAAGCAGCAGAGAGTCGTGAAGCCATGTAAGTGGATGGTACTTTCAGGATCACAGTGGTTTATCTTCACCAAGAAACAAGGATGGACACAGACTTCAGAGTACTGGGCTCAGGAGCCCAGGAGCCCCCGTGCCTTTTATCTGTGGGCAGCGGAGACCAGGAAGTTGGAAGCCTCGTTATCTAGCTCATGTGCTGGGGGAGGAGACACCATTAGGGAGGGCCCGGCGTGGAGGAAGAGTGGAAGTCTCTCTCGCCTCTGTTAGAGAAGGGAGGGCAGGAGCAGTCCTGTGAGAGTCTGAGCAGATAAACCAGTACAGGCCAGGCGGAGCCCCAGTAGGAGTCCGTGTCTGGGCTTTGGCCTTCCCTTCCCTGGCATCACTGTCAGCACCACTGAGGCAGGCAACAGCAGGCTGGCAGAGCCTGCTGCATCTTCATACTGGGGTGCCGTGTGGGGTTCAGAGCGTGAGAAAAGAGCTGTCCCTTAGGCAGTTGGATTGAAGTCTTGACTCCCCTTTTCTTGCCCCCCCCCTTTGTCAGTGGCTGTCATCTCCTGACCCATTTCATGATGGTGTGAGTGCCTTCCTGGTGCCTCCAGCTCCCCAGCTCCTGTAGACCTGATGGTTGCGGGAGAGAGGAAGACCTTGAAAGTAAAGAGGGACAGAGCTGAGATGGCAGAGCTCTGCCCACGAACCTCAGAAAAGCTGCAGCTTGTGTGTGGCCAGGCAGTATCAGACAGGGTCCTGGAAAAGTGAACGATAACTCACAAGCCCCAAGAGCGAGGAGGCCCTGGGTAAAAGTAGAGAGAAGCACATGTCTGACCCAGCAGTGGGCATCATGTTAGCAAACCTGCTGGGGATGAAAAGGTCTGTGGAAGGTAAGTAGTCACATGGCTGCTCTTGCCACAGGCTGACTCCAGGCCCAGCATTGTTGAGGCAGAAGCATCCTCAGCTGCAGATCTAGTTCAAGGGCATCTCCCTGGCTAGGTTTTGTGTGTGTGTGTGTGTGTGTGTGTGTGTGTGTGCGCGCGCGCGCGCGCGCAGCGCTTGTTACCCCCATCCTCCTCTTCATCTCCCTCCTCTACACATATGACTCAAGTCTTCCTGCAAGATGATGTCACGGAACTGGGGGAAGTGGCCCATGTGGTTGCTGCCATGGCAGGGTCCCCTGACCCATGGGGGTTGGATGCTCAAGCTTGTGGGCCATAATGCTGAGTCTGATCCTTTTCTCGTGGTTTCTCTTTCCAGGGAGAACGGGGCATGCCAGGAATGCCCGGCAAGCATGGAGTCAAGGTACCCATCCCTCCTTGTGCATATTCCTCTCCAAAACTTCTTGGATCCTTCCTTCTCACAACCTGTTGGGAAAATGGGGTCAGCCCTCCCTCAACCACGCCCCTTTGTATATCTGTCTTTCCTAACATGAAGTGAGGCTAAAATGATGTGGCTCTGGTTGCCTCCTGGGCTTTCTGGATCATAAAAACCCTCCTCAGCTATCAGTTCTAGTATGGTCCTGAGATCCAAAGAAAACAAGAATCCCAACGTCCTCCTCTTGGGCATGATGATGATGTATGCAGTGTTCTATCTGCACACCAGAAGAGGGTACCAGATCTCATTACAGATGGTTGTGAGCCACCGTGTGTTTGCTGGGAATTGAACTTAGGACCTCTGGAAGAGCAGCCAGTGCACTAAACCTCTGAGCCATCTCTCCAATCCCTCTTGGGCTTTTCTAAATGGAACTTTAAACAACATTGTCACCTCAAAGTATGTGGCCTTGGGGAAATATGAAAATGAATTTCGCAAACCAGGTGTGGTGGTACACGCACGTGATCCAGCACTTCGGAGGTGGAGATAGGAGGATCAGGAGTTCAGGACCAGCCTGTACAACTGCACATAAATGGAGTGGTGCATGCCTATAACGCACTGGGAAGAGGGAACGGGGGTCCTGTGAGCTTGCTGACCAACCAGTCTAGACAACCAGTGAGCACCAGGTTCAGTGAGAGAGCCTGCCTCAAAAACTAAGGTAGAGAGCAGTAGAGGAAGAACCTGGCATTAACCGCTGGCCTCCACATGTGTTTACATGGGGGTATATCCCTACAAACACATGTGGATACACACATACACAACACAGAAAGGAAGGAGTGGGGTTGCTCCCGGTTCTTGAGGGCCGAGGTCTTGAGAGCTGTGAGTGGCAGTAGCCCCACTTATACAGAAGAGTGTACTCTACTTTGGCGAAACCAGTGCCTTCCTATGGAGTGGCCTGATAGTCTCCACCCTTTGGCCACAGGGACCTAGCCCAAGCTTCTCTGTCCCCACTGTACATTCCAGTGAAGTCCCGGTAGTTCGGCAGATGGACAGCCCATATTCCCATCCTCAAGTGTGCTTTTGGGGTGCCAAGCTCAGTATGTCACATTCTCCCACATTCGGGCATTGCTGGTTGTCAGTCAGCATGGAAGGCCAGGCGGAGCTGCTTGGCTAGCTGCCTCTGAACTCAGAGAACCTCATGCTTATTTTTTTTTTTTCTCTACCAGGGGGCTCCTGGGATTGCCGTGGCAGGGATGAAGGTTGGTAGACACTGTTGCTCTATGTATTAGGGGCAGAGTATCATGAGACCACAGAGCTGGGGCATAGGGGCTCAGCGGCATGGCAGTGGGACCCAGGGGAGAACAGAGGTTTCAGCCAGGTCTCCAGCCTCCATTCAGGGCCTCCTTTGCCTGCCACTGAGAGAAGCCAGGTCTTTCCCAAACTCAGAACCAGCTTCCACCGGCTTCCAAAGTCTACAAAAGAGCCAATATCTTTTCCCTGAACCCTTTACTAAGCCAGTGGGTACCATGGGGATGCCCAATGGTACCCAATCTTGATCTTTGCAGCAGCTCTGCTCATCAGGGTCACCATTACCACCCTTCTTCCTGGGATGCTCCTAACCTGCCCATCCTTCTAGGGTGGCAGTTCTCTCTTTTTTTCTTTTTTCTTTTTTTTTTGTTTTTAAAACAACCTTTTCTCATTTTATGTACCAACCCCAGTTCCCTCTCCCTCCCCACTCCCACTCCCCCACTTTCCACCCACCCCCATCTATTCCTCAGAGAGGATAAGGCTTCCCATGGGGAGTCAACAAAGTCTAGCACTCACTTTGAGGCAGGATCAAGGAAAGGAGTCTCTCCGAAGATGCTTCAAAAAGCCAGTTCAAGCACTAGGGATAAATCCTGGTCCCACTGCCAGTGGCTCTACAGACTGCCCCAGCCACATAACTGTCACCCACATTCAAAGTGCCTAGTTTCATCCTATGCTGGTTCCCTCACTCAGTCTGGAGTCGGTGAGCTACCATTTCCTCGGGTCACTTGTTTCTGTGGGTGTCCCCATCATGGTCTTGATCACTCTGCCCTCTCTTTGACTGGACTCTGGGAGCTCAGCCCAGTGCTAACTGTGGATCTCTGCATCTGCTTCCATCAGTTGATGGAGGAAGTTTCTATGACGACAATTAAGGTAGTTATCAATCTGGTTATAGGGGAAGGCCAGTTCAGGTACCCTCTCCACTGTTGCTTAGGGTTTTAGCTGGGGTCATCCTTGTTGATTCCTGGGAATTTCCCTAGTACCAGGTTTCTTGCTAGCCCCATAATGGCTCCCTCAGTCATGATATCTCTTTCCTTTCTCTCCCTCTCTGTCCTCCCCCATCTCTGCCATCCCATTCCCTCAACTTCTCTTCCCTCTTCCCTTCTCCTCTTCCCCTCCCCTTCTGCCCTCCCTTCCCCCCTCCAAAGACACCCACAATTTTCTCAGGAGTTCTTGTCTATTTCCCCTTACCAAGGGGATCCATGTATGTCTCTCTTAGAATTCTTGTTACCTAGCTTCTCTGGGGTCATGGACGATAGGCTGGTTATCCTTTGCTTTATATCTAATATCCACTTATGACTGAGTACATACCGTGTTTGTCTTTCTTGATCTGGGTTACCTCACTCAGGATGATTTTTTTTTTCTAGTTCCTTCTGTTTACCTGCAAATTTCAAGATGTCGTTTTTTTACCACTGTGTAGTACTCCATTGTGTAAATGTACCACATTTTCTTTACCCATTCTTCGGTTGAGGGGCATCTAGGTTATTTCCAGGTTTTACTATTGCAAACAATGCTGCTGTGAACATAGCTGATCAGATAGCCTTGTGGTATGAGTGTGCATCCTTTGGGTATATGCCCAAGAGTGGTATTGCTGGATCTTGAGGTAGATTGATTCCAATTTTCTGAGAAACCGCCATACTGATTTTCAAAGTGACTGTACAAGGTTGCATACCCACCAGCAATGGAGGAGTATTCTCTCATTCTGTGTCTGTGTTTCTGATCTTAGCCATTCTGACTAGTGTAAGATGGTATCTCAGAGTCATTTTGATTTGCATTCCCCTGATAGCTAAGGATGCTGAGTGTTTTCTTAAGTGTCTTTTGGCCATTTGATATTCTTCTGTTGAGAATTCTCTGTTTAGATCTGTACTCCATTTTTCAGTTGAATTATTTGGTATTTTGTTGTCTAGTTTTTTGAGTTCTTTATATATTTCAGAGATCAGTCCAATGTTTGATGTGGGGTTGGTGAAGATTCTTTAGTTGACTGTTGTTTTGTCTTATTGACTGTGTGTTCTTGGGCAATTCTCAACCTGTGGACCATAGCCCCTTTGTGAGCCATTTGACCCTTTCACAGGGGTCGCCTAAGACCATCCGGAAACAGAGATAAACATTATGATTCATAACAGTAGCAAAATTACAGTTGTGAAGTAGCAACAAAAATAACTTTATGGTTGGGGGTCATCACAACGTAAAGAACTGCATTAAAGGGATGAAGCATTAGGAAGGTTGAGACCCCGGAAGCAGCCTCCCAGAAGGCTTTTATCCTGGAGTTTGGCCTGAGCAGAGGAAGTACCCCTCCCTCCAAGCAGAGAGCCCTTGTCCCCCCCCCCCCCCACTCTCTCTCTTCACTAAGTCTTCTTTGTTTCCACACAGGGCGAGCCTGGGACTCCAGGAGCCAAGGTACTGATGAAAAGGGAATCCTGCGGGGCATAGAAAAAGGAGATTGACTGTGGAGTGAGGCTGGCAGGGACCACCAATCTGCTTCTGGCCCCCTGAGGCCCAGCCAGGGTGTATGTGAGCAGACTGCAAGGAATCTCCTCTTTCCTAGCCCTGCATGCATGCATGGCAGCTATGCATGCAGGCAGGGCTTTCCCTGCATGCATGGGGGAAGGGGAAGGGCGGGGAGGCCGTGATATGCTGTCCCCTGCACTTCACCTGGTGCCTCATTTTATCTAGAACAACAGCAGATGTAGCATGACAGAAATGGCAAACGAACTTGAAAATCATTGTGTTAAAAAGTCTTCTGTGTGGCTGGAGAGATGGCTCAGAGGTTAAGAGCATTGCCTGCTCTTCCAGAGGTCCTGAGTTCAATTCCCAGCAACCACATGGTGGCTCACAACCATCTATAATGGGGTCTGGTGCCCTCTTCTGGCCTGCAGGCATACACACAGACAGAATATTGTATATATAATAAATAAATAAATAAATATTTTAAAAAAAAGTCTTCTGTGGAGTCAGGCCAGGTGTACAGGCCTCGAATCTTGCCTCCATGGGAGGCTGAGGCAGGAAGGTCCCAAACTCAAATTAAGCACACTCAACTTGGTAAGACTTTTGGTCAAGGGAAGGATAAAAGAGGGCTAGGAATAGTGGATGTGTGCTTATCTGGCAATCAGGAGGCCGGGGGGGGGGGGGCTGCTTAATGTGCTCTGGGAAATCCTGAAAAGCCAATACAGTATGCAGTCCCCATATATTTATCTGAACACCTCTTGTTTACAGGGAACCTGGGGATAGTTGTCTGGAAACCCTGGTCTCTGATTCCACCCCATCCTCCCCTCACCACCATGACCTTTTATCGATGGCTTTCTCTTATCACAGAAAGATGCAAGGAAGCTAGGGCCCCAGGTGTGCTGGGAAAGACGGCAAAGAGGGTAGGACAGAATGCCTCAGGGGACACCGGCCCCAGGGGCTCCACCCTGTAGCTACTGTGCTGGGTAGACGTGGTGTGGAAGAAAGGGGTGTAGCATGGACCAGCCAACCTGGGGACACAAACCCTTCCAGAAGTCCTTGGCTACCAGCGAAAGGCCAGGGAACAAAGACCGTACCTCGTCATCTTGTTGCCAGGCTTTTCTGTAGATAGGACATGTGTCTTTTGCTCTAGCTATTGGGAGTGCAGGCAAAAACCCGCCCCAGGGGCAGCCCAGACAAGGCTGGGCAGTGGGGAGCTAGTCAGGCCTTCCTTTTCCCCACTTTGCCCCAAAGTCCCCCAGATCATGTTCTTGTATACAGGAATGGCATTACCACACTCTGCACTGTTGAGACAAGAATTCTAATGCCAACCTGAATCAACTCCCTGCTGATTGTTGGGGGTGGGGTGACCTTTCCATTGGGAACTGCTCTGGAGTGAATTATGCCCCCCAAAATTCATATGCTAAAGCTCAGAGCCCCAAGGTGTCTGTACTAGAAGATAGGGCTTTTAGGGGATAATAAAGGTTAAATGAGGTCACAAGGGTGGGACCCTAACCTGATGGCCCTGGTGGACTTATCAGAAGAAGATAGTCTTCCTCTTTGCCAAGTGAGAACAGACAGAAGACAGCCATCTATGAGCCAGGAGAGCCCTGTCCCTTCTCCCTTGCACAGGCACCCAGATGGCAGTTGGCCATGATAAGAGATTAGCCCTCGGCTATTTCAGCCACCCAGGAACAGTGTTTTGTTACAGCACTGTGCTGGATCATACAGACACTGTGGAGGCAAAGTGAAGACGGTACCCTAAGAGGTGGGCCACGCGAGACCTGGAGGAGACTGGCTCTGCCGTTAGCTCAGTAAGGGGCCATCCTAAGTCACCTGTCTCAGGGGGCAGACTGGCTCCATCTCTGAAATGAGGCTTGGATTCCAGTAGCCCTACAGGACTCGGCAATTTGTGCCATGGGGACAGATAGCTGAGTTCTTTAACACTGAACAGAGCTGAAGCAGGGACTCATGAATCAATGATCCACAGACCAAATGAATCAATAGCAGAACTTCCGGCCTCTCAGCCCTGGAGGCAGAAGCCCAAGGGCAGGGGGGGGGGCAGGGAGTACGTTCTTGAGCCTTTTGCTCTCCAGTGATTTAGGACAGTTTTCATGACCCCTCAGCTTGCAGAAGCTTCACCTTGTCTACTTCCATTTTCGTGAATCAGCTGTGTGTCTGTGTCTGTGTGTCTGTCTGTAGACTTCCCCATCCTATGATGTCATGGGAAAATGGGGTCCTATCTCCTACAGCGTGATCACCTTCATATTTGATCTTAACTGATCCTCAGTTACCCAATTTCCAAAACAGGTCATTTTCTAAAGTACTAGAGGTTAGGACTTCAACACCAAACTTTCCTGGAACACAATTTAGTCCACGACACAAACTTCTCAAAAAGGACATTCTGGCCTATGGGTTCTGTCTAGAGGCAAGAGAAGGCAGACAGAAAAGACAAGGGCCAGTGTGGGGGGAGAGGGGAGGGGACAGGAGGCAGACATAAAGGCAACAGCAAAGTGGATACAAGGGGGAATTCCCAAGCTCTGACCTTCCAAACTGCTCTCCTCTCCCTTCCAGGGACTCCTAGGAGAGGGGGACTCAACTGTGTACTGTGCCCAGGGTTTCTGCTCCATCCTGAGTTCTAAGAGCCAGGATCACATGGGAACAGAGCAGGGGTGTCAGCCACTGCCCGTCCGAAGAGCATTAGGAAAGAATAAGTCAGGATGAAGGTCCAACAGGAAGCAGAGGCCAAGGGGCTGATAGACAAGAGCCAGGGGAGCCACAAGGGAGGCAGAGGCGGGTTATCTCTGTGAGTGCGAGGCCAGCCTGGTCTACAGAGCAAGTCCCAGAACAGCCAGAGCTACACAGAGAAACCTGGCTTGAAAACAAAACAAGAAGGGCTAGGGGATGTTGCGGGAGGTCCTTCCGCAACAAGGGGAGCAGTGCTCTTAAGATGGTAGGGCACTGCCTCCCCAGACATCCTGAAGAAGCTGTTCTCAGCGCCTCTCTCTCTCTCTCTCTCTCTCTCTCTCTCTCTCTCTCTCTCTCTCTCTCTCTCTCTCTCTCTTCCCCCCCCTCTCCCTCTTCCCTCCTCTCTCTCCCTCTCCCTCTCTCTCCCCAGGGAGAAAAAGGTGATGCAGGCAATGCCATTGGAGGAGGCAGGGGGGAGCCTGGCCCCCCAGGGCTCCCTGGGCCCCCTGGGCCAAAGGTGAGTCATTGCTGGCATCTGTGTCAATAGAGATGTGGAGCCCCAAAGAGGAGCAGGTAGATAGAACCAGGAGGGCAAGGTGTTAAGCCGTGTGGTTGCTGCCTTCTCAGCATCCTAGAGAAACAGTTCCAGCCTAACTCAGCAGGAGCTGTGACTTTGCCAGAGGTGGCACCACCACCCCATGCTCTCTGACCTAGGGTCATAGGTCATGAGGTTGTCACAGTTTGGGTCTCAATGGGGACTTGAGGATGCCTGGACACCATGTCTATCTCTTCTGATATAAGGGAGGAGAGTTAGAAAGCTGTGTCCCCAAACTCTGGTCCACTTTCCAGGGCCACTAAAAGAAGTACTAGAGTGGCCTCTGCCTTCATGCCTCTCCTGACACCGCCCATCCTGAACTCACGGGGATCTCTACCCTGATTCCCAAGGCCTCCATGTCCCCTTCTGCTGCCCAGGCAGGCAGGACCTGGTACAGTGTGTCTTTCCAGCAGACCTCTGGTTCTCCAGTATCTGACCTGGCTGCCCAGTGTGTCCTCACCTCCTTTCTCTGCTTCCCAGGGAGAAGCTGGTGTGGATGGCCAGGCTGGACCCCCAGGACAGCAAGGAGACAAGGTAGAGTCCCCCACAGTCAGGAACAACATGATGAGGATGGCTAGGGGTGTTCACACACAACTCAGGAAACCAACCATCCCTAGTCTAACTTGACCCCAGTGCTGACCCTGGGCTAGCCAGCAATGGTTCCTGATTCCATATTGTGACTGGAACCTCAGAGAAGCATCTGCTGAGACAATGGGTGTGCAAAAGCCTGCCTGGAGAATGGGACACTTCAGCTAAGGAACGCGTCTGAACCCTGGCTTATAGTAGCTTCCCAAGCCACAGATCTAGATGGGAACTCCTTCCTCTCCAGTTCTCCCTGCCTCTTTCACAGGCCCATGATAACCAAAATGCTGAGGTGGGAGGACACAGAGACAGATCCTCAGAGGGCCAGTGGCAGGGTCATCTGAGCTGAGTTGACAAAGCATTCAAGTTCTCTTTGTCTTTGACTTTGTGTTTTGCCTTCAAAGGTCACGGGAAAACTGGATGTGTGATTTGCCCTTCACTTGACACCCCTCTATTCCATGTCACTTGGTCCTATTTCCATTAGGAACAGCTCCCAGCCCCTGGCCCACCCTAGGACATCAGTATCCCTCTAGCTGTGGTATCCCTGGACTCCGTGTTTCGCCCTGTGGTTCCCTCTCTCCCAGGGAGAGTGGTCCCTAAAAGGATTGCATGGGCTCATTGAGGCCATCACTGGGCACCAAAAAAATGAGCCCCTGCAACCAGTGCAGAATGGAAGTCAGGAAGCAAAGGCTAGAAACCCACCACCAAGGTTGTGACTGCTTTAGGGAACTGGGGAGAGGAGGCCAAAGGGACAGAGGAGAATCTCTAACAACACAGGACAGGAAAAAAGGGATATCATTAAGTGCAAAAGGACCCCAGGTAACTCAAACTCAGAGGAAGAAAGTGCAGGCAATGTTAGGGATGTTTCTGGAAGGTTGCAGAGCCCGCACTGAAGCATACAGGGAGGTTTGTCCGGTTGGCTTGAGCCAAGATGAATGGTCTGCCTGGCCCTTCCGTGACCCCTGAAGTGTAGCTCACTTGAGGACATCAATGCTCACACGTTCAGCCTATCAACCATCTCACTCATTTGTCTGCCACAGGGGCAGCCAGGAGCAGCTGGGGTGCAGGGACCAGCTGGCCCCAAGGTATGTCCGTCTACCTGGAGTTGTAGCACGAAGGGACTTGGCCCTGAGCTTGTGGAGAGGTGGGAAGGGAACGGTGCGCTGTCCCTAGGAAGGAGGTCTGCTTAGCCATGGTGGCTAGACTCATCCATCTCTGAGCCTGTGTAGTTTAAGCTCAAACACACACTGCTCGTTTCTTCCACAAGGCCTTGAGCACCTTGGCAAACAGCCCCGGATGCTCTGTGCCACCCCGTGTCCAGGCAGCTACAGGGACCGCCACCATAGGCTGCAGGCTCTCAGGCCCCTCCTGTCCCAGGCTCTGACTGAGCTCTCCTCTGCCTTCTAGGGCGCCAAGGGTGAACCCGGGAAGGGAGAGATGGTGGATTACAATGGAAACATCAACGAGGCGCTTCAGGTGAGTGGGCTCCTCTGTAGAGGCTGGCGGTCTCCAAGTCCTAGTGGAGATCTTAGTCCAGCTGGTCAAACTTGGCTCTGGGCAAGCAAAGGGCCATTGGGAGTCCCCTTCTTCCCATAAAATGCCACCCCTCAGTGCTCTGGGGGCTCATGGCTTGTGGGTACCCCCTTCACCTGGTAGGAGCTGCCACTCCCTCTCTGAAACACAGTTTTCCGGCAATTTCATCCTGTTTCAAGTTCATGAGTCTTTTAAATAGGTGCCCCATCTTGGCACACTCACTCATGGCTGGCTCATGGTGGCAGTACGTGGAAGAACTGTCCCATGTGCTGAAGGGTTTTTAGCACATTTTAGCCCACTAGACTGGCAGCCCCCACACCCTGTCTTTACTCGGGACCAGGCAGTTCCAGAGCTCCAGTGTGTGAAGCTGTGTGGAGGTGTAGGAGTCTTTGTCAGGGCCAACAGGTCAGCTGCCCGCTGAGCTCTAGGGAAGTGCTTTGGCAGCCTCTGCTCTGGGTTCTGGGAGAAAAAGAAAGAACAGGGGAAGCCCCTGCAGGAATTAAGAAGAAAAGGGGTGCTATGTCCTTCTCGCCTTCAGTTAAGAGCTCACAGCCCACAGTAAGCAGGTCTAGTCCACCCAGGACAGCATTGAGCTTTTGAGAGCCCCTATCTGGATGTTTCCCATCCAAATGACAACCCTTTGGGATGTGTGGGGGTGGCACAGCCCCAAGAGCCCATCTGTGAGGTCTTCCTCCGCCCCGTGCCTTCAGAGGGACATGATTGCAGAGGAGGGCTGGCAGCTGGAGCCTGTTGTCCTCCAGCTAATTGGACTGTGGGTTTGTTTTTTTTTTTTTTCAGGAGATCAGGACACTGGCCTTGATGGTGAGTCGCGTGCACTCCTCCCTGGTTTTCCCTCAGGCACTGGGCTGGGCACGGAGAGTACAGTCTAGAGTTCTGACCTCCAGAAGGCATGGACTGAGCTTCTGGGTCATGCCAGGCAGAGGGTGCAGCAAGCCTGGACAGGGGAGGGAACTGTGTGTCCCTCTGTCAGGGCTATTGGTGGTGACAGCTCCTCATCTACACAGTGGTTCACACAGGCACAATGTGAACTCTGGATGGTATTTGCAATATCTCTGGGGCACAGTTTCTCTCTCTCTCTCTCTCTCTCTCTCTCTCTCTCTCTCTCTCTCTCTCTCTCTCTCTCTCTCTCTCTCTCTCTCTCTCTCTCTCTTGCCCTCCCTCCCTCTCTCTCTTTGGAAAATGAGTAGCAGCTGTCTATGCAATTTCAGTATCTGTGCCTGGAAAAACCCTACAATTCCATGCTGGGTTCTGCACATGTGCCAACCAGCGGCAGGCTCAAGGGAAACATTTGTAGTTATGACAACTGTCACCAACTCCAGCCTCCACGGTGGAGAAGGAAGAGAAGGAAAGGGGCCCCAAGGTTCCAGAAGTGTGGGAGTCTCTTTTCCTCTAATATTTGGAAACCATGCAGCAGGGTGACACACAAGGTGACTCGCACCTATAGTCCTAGGACTCAGGAGGCAGAGACAGGAGCGTCACCCCCAAGTTCAGGGCCAGCCTGGTCTATGTAGCGAATTCTGACCCAGCTGGAGCCACCGACAAGACCTGGTCTCAGACAAACTCTATCTCCAGGGACACCTCATCCCTGGACACTGGTACAAACCACAAGGTTCCAGAACCAATGAACTTTATATGGGAACATTAAAATATATTATTTTAAAAGGTCATTATAAGTAGGGGGGATAGCTCAGTTGGTAATGTGCTTGCTGGACTTTTGAACACAAAGACCCAAGTTTGATCCCTAGAACCCACATTAAAAGCCAAGCATTGGGCCCAGGAGATAGCTCAGCACGTGAAGCTGTTTACTGTAACATACCTGTGACCTGAATGTCATCCAGGGAAAAAAAAGAGAACCAACTCCCACAAGGTTGTCCCCTGACCTCCACATTTGTGCTGTAGCTTGTTTGTGCATGCATGAGTACACACACACACACACACACACACACACACACACACACACACACACCTGAGGAAATGTTACATTTGAAAGTGACTGATCCCTGTAAACCACATAGAGCCCTCTGGTTACAGCTACCCCTTCTGCTATAAAGTTCTTCCTTTCCTTTCTAGGGTCCTCCTGGTCTTCCTGGACAAACAGGCCCACCTGGACCTCCAGGGAGTCCAGGCCAAAGGGTAAGACTTGCCCTGTTGAGGGGTGGGGACTGGGAAGGTGGGGGGCAGAGTGAGGTGTTTAAAATGCTGAAAGGGCCAGGCGGTGGTGGCACACACCTTTAATCCCAGCACTCGGGAGGCAGAGGCAGGCAGATCTCTGTGAGTTCGAGGCCAGCCTGGTCTACAAGAGCTAGTTCCAGGACAGG
>NC_022028.1:34544494-34600020 GCF_000317375.1 Microtus ochrogaster | reverse complement strand
GGAACCCTGTCTCGAAAAATTTTTAAAAAACAATATAATATAATAAACTGCTGAAAAGGTAACACATTCTGAGCACTTGATCAATCATGGGGCCTCCCCATGTTCTGTGATCCTCCCATCTTCCCAGGACCACCACACTTGCCTGTTATTCCTCTCTGTACCTTAGACCCTACCACTCCATTTCCCACACTCCCAGCCTCAAGCTCTGCCATTCTTCCCTTGTAGTTAGTCTTTGGTCTTGTGCTTCAGAGAACCCCTCAGATACAGTGGGACCTGGAACATACCCCTGGTTGCAGCCACTAAACCCAGGTTACCACTTTCCAGCTCTCAACCTCCCTCACTCAGTGCCTTTGCCATTATTCTCATCCTCCGCCAACCCTTTCAATGGCTTTTCTGGAAGAAACCTTGTGTTTTCTCTCTGCCTCTGAGAGCCTGACCTCCTCTAGGTACCCGTCTCCAGAAAGTCACTACAGATGCATCCGGTAGAATTAACAGCCTCTCTCCTCTGCTCCTTCCCACCTCATGTTACCACATCCTCCCAGATCCCAACCTAAACGAGGAAGGGTCTGAGATTGCTGTGAAGTGGATAGGAACTCCCTGTAGACAGTGAGGACAGGAGGGTTGGGATAAGGTAACCAGGAGCTCTGAGATGCTCAGGGCTCCCAGAGACAGCCGTGTGACACTGTGGCTAAGACATGGGTCATGGGATACTCAGCTCCCCCCACCACCATACTTTGGGATCCTGATCTGTGACACCAAGGCAATCAAAGGTGTGCCTTCCAGGTGCTATGGGGGCAGGAGCAGGTTACCAAGGAGGTGAGCATTAGTGTCTCTACTCTAAACCGTTTCTGTTGCCCCTGCTGCAGGGGGAGATTGGACTGCCAGGCCCTCCAGGACATGATGGGGACAAGGTAAACAACACTGTCTACAGCAAGAATTCTGCAAGTGGTTCTCACCCAGGGAGTGTGGGCGGGAGGGCTCTGGAGCAGGCCCAACCAGGGAAAGTTAGGAGGGTCAGGAAGAGGGGTTCCAGCTGTATCTGGCAGAGCCAGCCTGGGGATCTCTATGAGCTCCCACTCAGTGCCAGAGACCCCAGCCTTTGACCACCAAGCCTTTTCTTTTCTGATCTCTCCCTCTCTCCTTTCTCCATTAATATCCCTAAGAAGTGCTGTTAATATTTCTCTAGGGACCTCGAGGAAAACCAGGAGATATGGGGCCCGCTGGCCCTCAAGGGCCCCCAGGAAAGGATGGGCCTCCCGGAATGAAGGGAGAGACCGGACCCCCAGGGAGCCCTGGGGAGAAAGGGGAGACAGGAGAAGCAGGCCCTCAGGTAGGTGTCTGGACAGCTGGCATCCTGCATGCACCACCTCCAGCCTGACACGGGCTCTGCATGCTGCCAGCTGCTCCTGAGTTCAGAGAACCAAGACTGACTTTACTGCCGCTCACTTTATGAAGGCTGGTATCCTGTAGTGTCCCCACGCAGGAGACCTGAGTCCTGTACCAACCTCATCTGTGTCCTTGGGGAAGTCACTGAATCTTCCAGAGCCTCGGTTTTCCATCTCTAAGATGGGAATAACAGTGCCTTTCCTGGAACCTCCATGGACTGTTGAAAAAGACACAGTCAGGGCTGTGAGCCTGCTTCTCCAGAAGCATGTGGAAGCCGTACATCAGAAGAGTTTGCATGAATGGGAAAGGACCCCCCCCCCCGCCCGCCCAGTCCAGCTAGGCTGCTGACTTAGCTGAGGAGCTTTCTCTGGACCTCAGTAGTACCATCCGTGAAATGGCACCACCCTTGGCCACCCACCCTTGGAGGAAGGGAATCACGCATGTATGCATGCCACAGATGGGCACGTTTGCTCAGCATGATGGCGCTGAGCTTCACTGACAGAGATCTTTGTCGATCTGTAGGGTCTAGACGGCCCAACTGGGGAGAAAGGAGAACCAGGTGACGAAGGGAGGCCCGGAGCGACAGGATTACCTGGGCCCATCGGGCTCCCAGGATTCACAGTAAGGCGAGAGGACCGGGTGTCAAGGGTGTCCACAGGCAGCTGCAGATGAGGGCACATGAACAAGGGGTTCCTCACCTAAGAGTGCCTGTCATCATGCCAGGCTATGTTAGCCTAGGCCTGTCAGCTGGCTTGGAGTCCCGATTGGGTCCAAACAGTTCTAGCTTCTTCAGTATACAATGTGGTAGCTTCTCTCTTCAGGCGCTACTTAGCCTAACGGTGCTGAACTCAGACATGGAATTCTGCTCTTAGAACTAGAAAGACACAGGCAAGTCCCCGGGGTGTACAGGACAGTCAGCCTTGCTTAATCATTGAGCCCTGGGTCCCCCAAAAGTGGGGGGAAGCAAGCAAACAAACAAGTCAGGCACCTAGGGGACATTTGAGGTTGACATCCTGACTCCACACACCCATACACGAACACACAAAAAAGTAAAAGAGCCTCAGAGGTCAGGTGTGACTCAGTGGACCCTGAAGGTGAACGTCTACCCAGCAGGGCCAGGCAGGTAGGTAGAGGACTCACAGCTTCTCAGCATGCCAACTTCCAAGATGGAAGCTGAGCTCCTGATGAGACTTGATGTGGTCTCTTCTCGGTCCACCTTCCCTACAGGCTCCCCCGAGGCTCCGGGACCTGAGCTCTGTTCACTGTCTATCAGTGTGCCCTAAGCCATCACAAACAGCAGCTTTGCAAATAGCTCAGCTCTGTCAGTATGTCTGTTCTGCGGCTCAGGAGCCGAGGCTGTCATCGTTGAGTCCCCAGCCAGGGTCTCCAAGACTGCAGTCACATCGTTGGCCATCTGTGTCCTTACCCGGAGCCTGGAGTCCTCTTCCCAGCCACTAGCTGTTGACAAGATCTGATCCCTTCCCATAGTAGGACAGAGTCCCCCAGTTCCTGCATGCCACCTACAGTTCCCACCCACGTGGCTCTCCCGTGGCTGACAGTTCACCTCACAATGGCTTACTTCTTGAAGGTCAGAAGGAGGACTTTTCTAGAATCTAGAACTACCAAGACAGAGCCGTGTGCACACATGTGTCTATGTGTGTGTGCATATCTATAACATGTCTTAGCATGTGTTACATTTCCCTATGTATAACACATGTATGTGGTGGTGTGTAAAATAGTCACAGGGGTGACAGGAATTATGAGGCCATGTTCCCTCCTCCAAGACTGAAAAGCCAGCCACAGTTCCACCCTGCAGTGTGTCTGCCGCAGGAACCACACACAGGACCAGCCCTGCTCCCACCACTGGAGTCTCAGACCCTTAAAGATGACGATTGCCACAGGGCCGTCTTGGTCCTCGGTCCTGCAGGCTGGCTACCAGTACACCTCCCCAGGAGCAGCCTAGCCTTGTAGCTTATGACAGATGTGAGGGTGGGCCTGTGGCCAAACTCCTGGCTAGCAGCTCTCACACTGGGATGTTTTTGTGCCCACAGGGAGAGAAAGGAGAAGCTGGGGAGAAAGGTGACCCAGGAGCAGAGGTAGGTCAACTCTGTTCTTCTTTCTGTGTAACACCTGACAAGAGCCTCACTAGGAATACCAGTTTTTCTCCAAGTTGCTTAGCATCTCTAACCGGAGAAGGCTGGAAGCTGGGCAGCTGTCAGGTGCTGAGCTCCAAGGCAGCCCTGGTCATACACTGACCAGTTCCTGCAGTGCCCAGAGAAGACCCTGAGGCTCCAGTAGGCATAGGAAAGTAAATAGAACCACCTGGCTGTGCCACAGAGATTGAACCATTCGAGCAAGTTCTGAACAGCCATGTTGGACGTCGTCACAGAGTTTCAGATGAATGCTTTCCCGAGAAGTAAGATTCTCTGAGAGGCAGAGAGGAAGGATACAGAGCAAGAAATCAGTTTGGAAACGGGCTTTGCTGAAGATGGGTAGCGCTGTGCATGTTTGTACAGGAGAGGCAGCAGAGAACCTGGGGGTGGGAGAGAGTTTGGTAGGAAGGTCTGGGCAGTCCAGAAGCCTCCCAAGAGCAAAGCCAGAGACCACCAAGCTTCACGGTCCCCCGCGAGGTCCCCTGGCCTGTCATCTTTAATGTCACCAGCCCCATCTGGGTTTAGTGAGATGGACCCAAGTATGCTACCGCTGTTCCTTATTTAAGAATGAATTGCACCCTAAAGAAGCTAATCCTAAATTCTGGAAAAGCATTATACACACAAAAGTTCCTTCCAGAAGTATTTCAAGCCAAAATTGAAAACAGACCGTGTTTCTAACAAGATGGAAAGAATTAAAATCCTTAGGCTGACGAGCTAGCAATACTAGCTTCGTCCGTGATTGAGGGACTTCCTTGTGCCAACTGCCATTCTCGGCCCTGTCCAGGGAGACAGTTGCTCTCCTGACCAAGGGTCAGTGTGTCATCAGGGAAGGGGGCTCCTGGGGAAACACACCCCAAAATAGAAAAATCTGTTTCATATCAATTATAAAAGACTAGGAAACCAAATTGTATTTATGTATCCTTGTAAGCACACAAACATATACAACTATAGCTGTTACATCCAGAAAGGGAGGGAAGATGTTAGACAAAATATTAGCAGTCTTCTCAGTTGCTATGACAGAAATTATTATTTTTCCTCCTTTCACTTCTCTTTCATTTATAAACTATTTAATAAGTCTGTGTTACTTTTAAACTTTTTTGTTTGTTTGTTTTTCAAGACAGGGTTTCTCTGTGTAGCCCTGGCTGGCCTGGAACTCACTCTGTAGACCAGGTTGTCCTCAAACTCACAGAGACATGCCTGCCTCTGCCTCCCGAATGCATCATGGTCAGTGGGATTTGGGTTTCTACGAGCATTCTTATACTCAGCCCCATATATTATTTATAATAAGACCAATGTGTGTGTATGTGTGTGTGTGTGTGTGTGTCTAGAGCTTCCCACATGCTAGCCAAATGCTCTACCACTAAGCTACAGCCCCATCTTGAGTGTCCCAGTTTCATTTCTGCTGCTGTGATAAAATACCCTGACAAAAAAAGCGCCTTGAGGAGAAAGGGTTTAGTTAGCTGACTGTCCCAGATAGGATCCTTGATTGCAGGGACGTCGGGGTGGTGGAAGCTTAACTCAGCTGGTCCCATCATGTCCGCCGTCAAGAACAGACAGAAATGGACGCATGCTTTCTTGCTCACTCCCTCAGCTTCATGTCTCCACACATGCAGTTCAGGTCTTGATCACTCCCTCAACATCATGTCTCCACGCGTGCAGTTCAGGTAGCCCCAGCCTAGGGAATGGTGCTGCCCACAGTGGGCTGGCTCTTCCCACACCCATCAGTTATTAATTTACTATAGACATGGCCACGGGTCAACCCAAAGTGAATAATCCCTGATACTCTCCCGGATTGTGTCAAATTGGCAAAGCTAACCAACCATCAGGCCAAGCACAGGAAACTTTTCAAGGCAGTCTCCTTCACAATGAGATTGCCACTGAGCAGAGATACCCCAGTCCCAGAGACACTGGTGTTTTTCTGTCCAGTCTGAATCTCTCTCGCTGCATCTGCCCTCAAAAGAAATACAACCACTGTCCCTGGCCACCCATGACAAACCTGGGGCGGAGCTAGTCTCGAAGAATGATTCTCCAGTGGCATCTCAGCCTCCCCTGGCTTCAGATAACCAGTGTCTGCTCCCATAAACCAAGGATCTCAAACTCGCATGTTTTTAAGGTCCATGAATGCCAAGAGGCCAGAGTTGAAGATAACAGGGGATGGAGTCTGGGCAGATTGGAGATCACGCCCTACCTAGAAGACAGAGCTCTCATTTTGTCCCTGAGTAGTGGTTGCCATGCACAACATGGCACCAGTCTACTGCTATCTAAGTGCTCTTTCAGGGCAACCTGGAGGACCAGGGTTATGGAGACATTTCCTGAAAATGGTTTTGGATCAACTCTATGTGCGACTAACAGTTTGCCCTAGGTTCCTGTCGTGAGTCTCCTTTAGGAAGGCTGTGTATTGGCCTGACCTTCAGTGGCTTTGCTATCCTCCCGTTACCTTAGCTGGACCAGGACCATAATAGAGCATAATGGAGCTTCCCTTTTTGGCTTATAGATTCCGGGGCCACCAGGGCCAGAGGGGCCTCCAGGACCTCCGGTAAGTGTCAAGGACTTGGTAGCATGTCAGCCATTGTGGGTGTCCCTCTGGTATCCCCGCCCTTGGCAGTACTAAACTCAACCTCAGCCTTGGGTCACTTCCACAAACCCTCCCCACCCCTCTTCCCTCCCATCTTAAACATGTCTCCCAGTGACACACCAGGAAACCCAGGCATTGCCTGGTTGGCTGGCATGGAAGCCACAGACTTACTCTGCCATTGCTTTGCCTGACATTCATTTAACCCTTTTCTATCAGATGTCTATTCTCGCTCTTCTCTCCTTCCTGTTAGCAAGATCATTTTTAAGAAAGTGACCCATTAAAACCAGTCCAGTTGGATGCAGCTAGAGGGTCCCCCAAACACCTCAAGTGAGCAGGTGTTGGTCTGTGCCTCTTGGTGTTCCATCCTGCTCCTTACATTCTGGGCCACCCATTGTACTAGCAACAGTACTGATAGTCGGCCCCATTTAACGGAAGTTCCTGTGTCCCACATACTAAGTGTTTTACGTACTTCAATTCACTCCGTTTTCATGGCTGCCTCCTCTGCCCTTCGTGAGACTCCGAGTCAGCTGTGGGAGGCCACAGAGAGATTTTTGTAGCAGTCCCTGACTGGGCAGATGGTTCTGACTCCACCCCAGGAAGCCCCATACTCAAATTGCCTTCCTAGTTCCCTGTACCTCTCAAGAGCTGGGACCTGAGACCATACACCTCAGAGCCATGCATGGTCACCTACGCTTGCAGTTCTAATGCTTCTTGTTCTCATCCCAATGCAGGGCCTCCAAGGTGTTCCTGGACCAAAGGTAAGAAAAGGCCACATGGCAGATGCTGTAGGTGGAACGTGCTTCCAAGACCTAGTTGATCCCTCTCCCTAAATGGCACCACGCAGAGGCGTAACCAGACCATTGGGGCAGAATGAAGTCCTATAGTCCCTCTAATGTCCACCACTGACACATGGCCTGCTTTGGGATGTGGATTTCCCCATCCACCTCTTGAACTGCTTAGCAAGTAATCAAACTCTTGCCCCATCTCCCCAGACCCTTGCTTCCACCTAAAGTTGGGCAAGACTGCCACTCCTAGCCTCCAAGACCCCAGAGCACAAGACTGGGCTGACTGGGGCAGACCCCTCCTTCATTGTTGCCTTCTGTCTCCCCTTCCTGCAGGGAGAAGCAGGCCTAGATGGCTCCAAAGGAGAGAAGGGTTCCCAAGGAGAAAAAGGAGACCGGGGACCTCTGGGATTGCCTGTAAGTACCAGGGAGCCATAAGTCTTCTGGAAGGAGCTGCCCTTGGTAGCCCTCCCTGAGGCTTCACTGCTGGGCAGGGACCAGGGAGGACACTGCTCTGCATCCAGTTCTGAGCATCCCAGTGTGCTGGGTTCTTCCTTTTCATAGCAGGGAAAGATGGTGGGCCCTCAACATCTTTCCCAGGCCTAGTCTTAGTACTGGAACAATATGAAGCTAACTGAGGTAGGGTCCGCATCTGAGGAACAACCTGATGGAGAACCAGAATGGCCCGAGGTCAGCCTCAAGGCCTGCTGGGACCTGACTTGAAGTCATAAAGGTGTGCCCTAAGGGGGTAAGCACAGAGGACTTGGGGCTCTATGGCAATGGCTATTCTTCCCCACCCCCTCCGTCTATCCCAAATAGCCCCAAGGGAGACCCCAGGTCTAGAGGTATAGATCAGGCTGAGTGAGTCTCTGTCCCACCCTTCCAGTGGCTTGATGGCTCATGTGTCACTTTCTGAATCTACTTTTCAAGAGCTAAAGAGACTCAGCAAGCCGTCATTGTACTGATGGTCACTTAAGGTCACAGATGGAGTTACTATCTAGACTGAGCCAGAGGCTTCTTATCCATTGAAACTACAGGGGCCTTCCTCTGTCTTCAGCTACAAGCCAGTCCCTAACCCCAGGTAGCTGTAAACAGCAGAGGAATCATGGGAAACCAATGCAGTCATAGCAAACACACAGCAGAGGCCAAAGGTGCTGTTTCCCGCTCTCTGGTGCATCTAACGTAGGAAGAGCTTAAGAGCTGATTCGCTTGACAGACCACAGCGGAGTGATGGCTTTAGCAGACAGACGCTTGCCCTTGCAGAAGCCCTGTCTGGAATGACTTAAGTCCACACAGAAGCACCCTCCTGACCCCTTCAACCACAGATCATCTGTTGTTCACCTTCATAGCACCAACGGCCCCGTGAGCATGACAGGCTTCAGTTAGGGGTCCCCATGCCTATAATCCAGCCACCCAGCAGGGGACGTAAACAAAGACAGTGCCAGTTGAGTGACAGAAAAGCCCCTCAATGTTTGTTTCTCCAACTGTTTCTGGTAGAAGCGTGTGTACGGAGAAATCCCTTCCTTAGTTTGAAAACTGCAACAGAGGCCTGAAGCGATAGCTTAGTCAAGCACTTGCCTTCTAAGAGTGAGGCCTTATTCGGACCCTAGGACCCTTGTGAAGCCATGGTGGTGCACGCCTTTAGTCCTAGTATTCCAGAGGAAGAAGCAGGTGGATCTCTGAGTTCAAGGCCAGCCTGCTCTGCAGAATGAGTTCTAGGACAGCCAGGACTACACAGAGAAATCCTGTCTCAAAAATAACAAAACAAAAGAAAAAGAAATGGGCAGCAGCTGTGCCCGCCTCTAATCTCCAGCAATGATGAAACCACAGATCCCTGGAAGCTCACAGCCAGCTAACCTGGGCTCTGTAGAGAACTTCCAGGTCCTGTTGTAACAAAAGGAGGAGGTGCCCAAGGAATGACCCTGGAGGTTGTCCCCTGACCTATCCATACACCACGCATGCCCACACCTGTATGTGTGTCTCCACACTCACACCTACAAAAACAAACAGAAAAGAAGCAGCAAGATTGTTCATAGACTGTAGTTCACAAGGGCTTTGGGGGAGGCACCACGGAGTGTCCGTGAGAATAGTCTCTTAGCTCAGCTGACATTGGCTTGGGAGAGAGGAGAGCCCAGCACATTTGAATCTTACAGCTGGATGCCTGGCATTGTATAAGCAGTTGCCCCATAAATATTCTGAGCAACAGATCAGCAGCATTTCTAGCCCTGGAAGGTTGATGCCAATGGCTCACCAGGGTCTGAGTGTTTTGGCCCGTGCGCTCTGACCCAAACCCCTCAAGAGCACTTGGTGGTGGCCTTGCGTCTGCACATCCCATGGGTGCTCCAGGCTGCTTCTAGATGCTTCTGGATGTCCGCGGCCATGTGACAGCAGGTAGCAACCTCTCCAGACCTATCCTGCTGGCTTCCCCACTTCCGTTTAGCTCCCAGTGGTGCCAGTACATTGTGGAGTCTGCTGGGAGTCTTTTAAGCATGGCTTGACCCAGGGTCCCCATTCTTGAAGAGGGGCCAGTGTGGAACCTGGAAATCTGTTTTGGAAACAGAACCCCAGGAGAGATGCTACATGCACAGCCAGAGTTGGGAACCCCCACTCTAACTTGGGGCCAAAGTCAGTCCCACAGTCGCTGGTCAGCCCAATGCTGAGAACAAATCCTACCCAATACCCTTTCCCAGGACCAGCTCCTTGCGCTCCATCTTCTGGTCTCTCCTCTCATCCACCCCGAGACTGAGGCTCATGTCTGAATCTCAGTTAGAAACCGTTCTCAAGAACTCCATGCTTGCTGGCTAGGTGTCCCCTCCTGTCAACCCCAGAGACCACATCAGGGCCTGTGGCACTAGCAAAAAGGCCCCATCCCCACCAAGCCATTGTTTGTTGGTCAGCAGGGAGTAACAAGGCCACAGGGCACGCAGGCTGAGTGGTACCTTCAGGGCCCATTTAACCACAGATTGGTAGCTTTAGACCTCTGGCCCTGCCAGCTGCCTCCAAAGCCTTTGTCTGGAAAGGACACTTGTGTGAACATATGTGAGTTAACCCAGTTTGTGTCTGACTGTAAAGTGCCAGAGAAATGTCAGCCATTGTCAGTATCCTCGTCCAAGGGCTGCCTCGGCCTGCCCAGATGGAGCAGAACTAAGCCCTGCTTCTATTCAGGTTTAAAGGCTCGTGCTGGGGCCAGCAAGAGGGTGAAGTGGGTAAAAAGCACTTACTCTGAGTTCACTTTCTGGAACCCACATGGTGGAAGGAGAAAGTCAACCCCCAGAAGTTGTCCTCCGACCTACCTACAGAGAGAGAGAGAGAGAGAGAGAGAGAGAGAGAGAGAGAGAGAGAGAGAGAGAGGGAATGCAATTGCTCCTGGGGTTAGGAGGTACAAAATGGCCTATCTCTATAGGGGTGCAAGAGAAACTGGGATCACACCCCCTCCCCAGGAAACCCTCCATGTAGCCTGCCCTGGAGAGGGAGCATAGCTCTGGATCCACACGGACAACCAGGAATGCCTTTCTGTGTCCTCTTCTCTGAACACCAAAGCATCCTGGGATAAGGGGTTCCTGCAGGGTGAAGGGAGGGAGGAAGACAGAGCTGTGGAGAGTCGGAGCATCTGTCCCCAGGGTTCACGCCAGCTCAGCAGCCAGCCACGGCCCTCAGTGTCTCCGTGTTCTTGTCGGTGTCCATGTAAACACACCCCCTGTCCTCCCAAGCTTGATTCCCCGTTGTGTTGATGGCACTCGTGTCTGTCCACAGTCACGCTTACTCACCTCTGCCCTCCCCATTATCTCCTTTTCTCCCTCCCCCTCCCTTTCTTTCCTTCCTTTTGGTCAAATCGTGCCCTTCGTCCAGGGAGCTTCAGGTTTGGACGGCAGGCCTGGGCCACCGGTGAGTGTCATTTCTCCGTCACCCTTCCCCTGCCCATCCCTGTCCGGCCTATGGATCCCTCTTGTCTTTCCTGCTGTGGCCGTGTTCGCTCCCCACCCCACCCCACCCCTGCTGCAATAGCGCTCCTGCTTTGTCCCACCATAGACACCAGGAAGTCCCCTCCACACCCACATCAGAAAGGCTCTTTCAGATCCCTTGTCCACAATGCGTACTCCAGGACACCAGACACGCGGAGCGTGGGACAGCAGAAGTCACTCAAGCGGCAGTGACCCTGATGTCTGGTTCAGCCTGAGAACCCCACCCTGGGGCTTGAGCTGTGTCCCCAGCAAACACAAGTGTCTGTGTGTGACCTTCACGCTGTGTCGTTGTCAGACTGTGAAATCTGTCCATCTTCTGTCTGCCCCTGAGGGCCTCTCAGTCACACATGGTCACCCTGCCTATGTAGAAGGGTCAGGATGGGAGAGGCATGTAGGAGCTCAGAGGCCAGTCTAGCTCAGTGTCCTGTGGGTGCATTTTAACCACGCCTTTTACTGTCGGTTGTACCCAAGCCACCCTGCAAGCACAACAAGGGGTCTCTAATAGAGCAAGTGAACCCCCCCCATTGCCTCTTTCCTCCTGATTCCAGAAGTGAGCTGTCATTGTCTCCTCTGCAGACACACAGTCCCGAAGGGCCACAGGAAAGGGCCCTCTGCTTTACCTGCACAGAACGCCCTGTGGACTTGCCAGCATTGGTTCCCAGCTTGGAAGCCATACCAGGCCCGTGTGCCCAGCCAGTGGTAGCCAGCCAGCTATGCCTGGATAGCCAGCAAAGGTTCCTCTTAGCCTTCCAAGGTCCATCACCCTAGTGTCAAGACTTAGAGTTAGCTGATTGGAGTGCCATGTGGGAGAGAAGAAAACCAGCTGGGTCCTGTTGTGCAAGACACTCAGGCAGGGTTGTGGGGCAGAGCCTAGAGCTTTCAGAGGTAGGAGGTTGCCCAGGCAACCCATCAGAGCCTCATCCTACTGAATGCCAACTCTGTCTCCTTATATGAAAGAGCCATGGAGTGTCCTGTTTTGCTGATAGTTGGGGGTCAGGTCCAGCTTTTGCATATTTATCCCGGGAGGCCTTGGAACAGACTCCCTAATTGACCTAGATTTCCAGAGGGGAAATTGAAGCCTGGGTCAGTCTGGGGAGCCCTTCCAATACTGTGGAGTCTGTGGGACACGGAGGCAGAGAACCTGCCTCCAGTTCTGCTCTGGGGGAAGCCACTGCAGTCATCCACGCTCCACTGTCTTTCTCCACACGGCACAGAGGACACCAAGAACTTCTCCTGGCTCTACGGTTCCATATGCAGCCAATCTGCCTTCTCCCATATGCCCATGCCCCTGCTACACTCAGAATACCAGACAGCATCCTTCTAGGGCAGCCCCCTGAACCACAGTCTGGTCTGAGTAGGACACAAATCCTGAGGCCAGTAAACAGGAGGCTGTGGATGCGGGTGAGAACCTGGGAGAAATGGTTGCCGATTCCATAGCTAGCCCAGCTCTGTCTCCAAGCAACCCCCAGCCTACTGAAGTGCCCCCTAGCTCCCTGGGACCCCAAGTTAAGAGAGAACCTGTCCCTGAAGTCCAGTGTGGTTCTGACATTGGAGGGTACTAACCCGTGACTGTTTGCCTGTTCCTCAGGCCTGGGGATCTGTGGGTCTGCAGTGGGATGGGGGAGGGGTGCTGGATGCCCTCTCAAGCCTGCCTCTAAGTGTGTCTCGGCATTGGTCTCTGTGGCATGAAGACCCTCCTGCTGCATGTGGAGCTGTGACAGCAAGGGGGGCGCTGGCCCCAAGTCCCCACTCCTGGGGTGGGGTCACCTCCCTCCCCAGTGCTTGTTGGTGGCAAACCCAGCAACTGTCCTGCTGTCTTCATCCTTGGCAAGCTTGGCTGTGATGTGAGAGGCTTTCATCCCATGAATCTGGCTCTAAGGAGGGGGGCGGAACACTCCGCCAAGGCCCTTAAATCCAAAATGGATCGTGGCCCGGTCCAGTGGCCTCCTTGAACAAGTCTGGCTTTGCCAATCCTGAAAACGGGGACTCAGGCTTTGCACATCTTCAGGTCCTGGGCGGGATCCTCAGGGCTCTCCAGCAACTGGCCCCTTACCTCTGTTTTCTTTCGCCTCCCCAGGGTACTCCAGGACCAATTGGGGTTCCAGGCCCAGCTGGACCAAAGGGCGAGAGGGTGAGTGAACTGCGATCTTGGGAAACCAGGAAGCAGGGTTGTGCCTGGCTTGTTCATCTCCTGCACGTGGGACCCATCCCCCGGGGTCTCGGCCCTCACCCCTGCTCCCGCCCATCACCCGCCCATCACTCCTGGTTATCCCTGTAGCAGCCTGTATGGCTGTGAGGAGACAGGTGAGATGGAAAAGCTCTCTCTCCTCTGGTACCTTGGCACCTGTCACAGTGCAGTCTCTCAAGGATGCAGGTTCTGTTAGGCTCATTTAGAGAAACAGGATAGGAAAGAAGGCCTCGTGAGATTTAAAAAGCCCCCCAGATGACATCAGTCAGTCCGAAAGCCGGGACATTGGGCAGGGTTCCCACTGTTAGTGTTGAGTGGCCGTGGCCAAGCCGCATGATTTCTGCAGTCCGACCCATTCCTCACAGAATGGGTGTGTAAGAGGGTGAGGGTGACCAAAATCAGCTCCGTTCTGGGGTGGGGAGCAGGACTCTACTCCCCGCCCCCCCAGCCATTCAGGTTCCCACACAGGTTCCCGGGACCTGTCATCCCTAGTGGGCAGACTCCACGCTATTCCACCCCTACGGAGCATCTGCGGTCGTCCTACCCACACCTTTCTCCCTCTGCCCTTTGCCTTCCCAGGAGAGGCTTGTGGTGGGGAAGTGGGTGGCTTCTACATAGACCGTGAGCCTCTCTGAGATCATGGGTCCCCTGGGGAGACTGGACTAGCCACACCATGATGATGGCACGGACTTCAGAGAAGGGATCAACGCTCCTCTCTTGCTCCGCCGCCTGCTCTCCTTCCCCCACTGTCTCGTCCTTCCAGGAAGCAGGCTGTACTGGAGAGACAGTGGGAGGGTTCTCAGGGCACACTCTGCGTCGCACACGCGTCAGTTCCCTGGGGCTCTGGCAAGAGTCCAGAGAGATTTCCCATAGGGACTTAGAAAACGGTCATGGGAAGGGAGCCACCACACCGTGCACAATGGCATCTTTCTCTCTTTCAGGGCAGCAAAGGAGACCCAGGGATGACAGGACCAACGGGAGCAGCAGGGCTTCCTGTGAGTCTCCAGGGACGAGAGGTTTCCTTCTGTCCATCTGTCCCCACAACTAAAAGCAAGATCAAAACACACAGCCCAGAGCCTGGAGCTCATACCCAGGGTTGAAAGACAATCTGCCTAGAGTTAACTGAGGAGGAGCTAGAAGTCCCTGTGGGGCCCAGCAGGGGACAGGTGCTCATCACAGCACGTCTGGAACCTGCCACTTCAGCCCCTGTGCTGTCCAGTAGGGTCCCCGAGGTGCCACCGCTTCTGCTGTCTAGGATCCAGATCCCCCACCATACAGAAAGGGGGTGCTGGCCTCGAGGACTGAACTTGGCTCCCATCTGCAATGCATTTGCCTGGAGCTTGGCTGCAAACGCCAAGTGGCTGTCTCTCACGAGCCTGGATTTTGTTTCCCCGTCCACCCGAGGTTCACGTGCATCTGACTAAACAAGCGTGTCTGCGCTGGTGGATGCTTAACGCTCATCCCCCTAGGGTGCTCTGCCCTCTAAAGAGGGTCTCGGCAGCCATGGAGAGCCAGGGCCTGGCGGGAGAGCCATGGAAACATTCAGCTCAGAGTACCACGTCCCCACCCCTGACTGCAACATGAAACCGTTCTTCACCCCATGAATTCTTCTTCACCCCAGAAGAACACAACTGTCAGCAGGGACGTGGGCGACAGGGCTAGGAAACCAAGAACCTTGTTCGTGGATTTGCTCCTAAATCCATGTGCTTCTAAGTCAAGTTGTTGGATGCCTTTGCTTCTCTGTTCCCCTTCTGTAAAATGGGGGTAATGGAGCCCACCTCCACTGAACTGGGCATCCGTCTGTCTCTGAGCCTGAGGGAAGGACCTTATGGCCGTTTCGTGTTTTCTCGTTAACATGACTTCGTTTCTCTGATTTAATGCAGGGTTTACACGGACCACCCGGGGACAAAGGAAACCGGGTAAGTCTGAGCCCTCGCACTCGGGGTCTGGTTACTAATGTCTTCATGATGGGATGGAATGATCAAGTGGAGACTCCTGACCTAACAGAACAAATAATCTTTCCTTCTAAATCATCCCAAATTGAAAGGCTTTCCAGCGAGGGGCTCCCTGCCATACATGCGGGGAGCCTGGGGCCTAGTACTGCGGTTGAAGCCAGGATTTCTCCTCCATTCCAGAGAAGGCTAAATGAATCCCACAGCAACCGTCAGATTAGCGCGGCCATCCAGTAACAGGAGCCTCGCATCCAGTCCTCTCGGCATTGCCCTGATACCCGGCCCCTTAGTGATATTTTTAGACCCCCCCTTGTCACCTCATCTTTGCCTCCTAAAACTTAGTTTTGTCAAGCATTCCAGTCCACTGGTGACCAAGAAAATAAATTCCAGCTTCAAGAGCAGACAGCCAAGTCAAAAAAACAAAAAGGATCCCAGCTGCTATTTCTCTTGGAGACTTGGCAGGGAATGGAGCACCCTCCAGACCCTCCCTCCTCCCCTTGGCTCCTGCCGTCTTCAGCAGGACGTGTTAATTGTCCCCAGCACCATAAGCATATAATGGGCATGACCCTGGGCATTTGGGCACAGCAACAATAATCTATCTGAGAGATATCCCTCTCCATCGCCTCCTCCAGTGCCCGTCTGTGCGCAGTGCACGCCCCGTGAGGACCAAGAGCATGTTGTAGCAGGCAGTAAAGCTCATGGACCTTACATGGCAAGGAAGAGTGGGGAGCAGGCAAGGCACTGCTGTGGGGAACATGGAATCGTACTGCATTGAGTTCCCCCCGTGAGGCAGAGGCAGAGCATATGAATCCAGAACCCGGCTGATCTTTGACCGCTAATCGTATCTTCAGGAATAGAGCGTGTCAGAATCTGTCTATTTCTATCTGGCCCCGGTTAAATTCATTCTCCTCGATTTAAGAAGTATTTATTGGGCACTTCTAAACGCCTAAAGTCTCCTCACTGGCACGCACGCAAAGGCAACTCAACTTGTTCCCCAAACCTATGTACAAGAAGCCGGGCGGTGGTGGTGCACGCCTTTAATCCCAGCACTCGGGAGGCAGAGGCAGGCGGATCTCTGTGAGTTCGAGACCAGCCTGGTCTACAAGAGCTAGTTCCAGGACAGGCTCCAAAGCCACAGAGAAACCCTGTCTCGAAAGAAAAAAAGAAAAAACCTATGTACAAGAGAGAGGAGGCAGAGGCACCCGTACCAGACTGCCTATGGCAAGAGCACATGACAACTCATGGCAACAAACTGACCCACCTTCAGCTGTGGAGCTGGTCCCTGAGTCTTTGGAAAACCTGATCATTCCATTTCTTCACTGGCACACAAGCCTATCTGACTCACTTCTAATGTGTTCTGCTTTTCTTCATTACACTCAATTAACATTTTTCAAGCCTACTTCTTAAGACCTTTTCCGTTGGCTGGAGGCACTGAGTCACTTGAAGTAAAGGTAATCCTCCTGTTGTAGTGGAGAGTCAGGGCCAGGGAGGTACCCTTGTCATAGGTGAGGGAGGGTGAGAAAATGGACCAGTCTGGTGTCTCAGATGCTAAACCATATCTGTGGAAGTCCCAGAAATTGTGGGGGAAATCTTTCTCCTCCATTTCTCCTTCCTGCTCTTCGGTAGCTTTCCCCAGCCTGTTTATAAATTAGAATACGTCTCTCCATTGGAGTCATAGTCGGGCTGAAGGTGTAGCTCAGCTGGTAGAACTGCTGAAACCCAGGGTTCCAGTTTAACTCTGCGTAAAGCTCAGCAGATGACACACACCTGTAACCTCGGCTCTCAGGAGGCATAAGGCGGGAGAATCAGCAAGTCAGGGCTGTTCTGCTTATACAGCCTCTGAGACTCACCAGGACCCTTACCTCAGAAATCCAAGAAAAAGAAAGCCATGTTCAGGCTTTGCTGGAGAGATGGCTCAGAGGTTAAGAGCACTGGCTGCTTTTCCAGAGGTCCTGAGTTCAATTCCTAGCAACCACATGGTGGCTCACAACCATCTGTAATGAGATCTGGTTACTCCTTCTGGCCTGCAGGCATATGTGCAGGCAGAACACTGTGTATATAATGAATAAATAAATAAATAAGGAAGAAAGAAAGACAGACAGACATGTCAGAAAGCAATGTGTCACATCACGAAGGTGAATTGTCCCAAACAGCAGGTTTCAGATCAAGGAATAACTCATTTTTCTCATCTAGGAGAGTCAACTCTCAGGATGCTAAATGTGCTATTTAAAAAAACAAAGACACTCTGAAGCTCACCACTTCATTCAGGCCTCTAGACCACCAGCCCTAATGGAGCCACCAGCCCTAAAGGCGCCCTGAGGGAGATATAGGATATGGACTCTTTGACCCAGGTGATATGTCAGGAGCTAAGGCAAGGTTCTGGTTCAAAGAGTCATTGCTGCTGCCCGGGAAGGTGACTCTGGGAAATAACCAGTGTTAGCCTGAGGTTTGGAGAGGAGCTCCCACAGGCAGCCCTTAGAACGTACCCTCATCAAATGGGTCTTCCTCGTTCCTGGAGAAGCATTGGGTATCTGTTCCACCTTACCTAAGTGAAGATGCTACCTTAAAATCTCACAATTGGGCTGGCAACAGGGCCCCACAGGCAAAGGTGCGGGCTCAGCCTGAGTTCAATTCCAGTGTGATGGAAGGAAAGAGCTGACGCACACAAACTGTACACACGTACACACGCACACACATGCACACACGTGCACGCGTGCTCTCTCCCTCCCTCTCCCTCTCCCTCCCTCTCTCTCTCTCTCTCTCTCTCTCACACACACACACACACACACACACACACACGCACAGTTGCTTGTCTTGCCCGGAAATGGCCCACTCTTCTTTCCCACTCATGGAATGAGGTAGGTCCTTGCGATGACAAAATCCAAAACCAGAAGCTTATTAAGGACACACAGACCACTGAAAGAGTGGTTGCTCTTGTCTCTGCAGGAACCCTTCTCCCATCCCCTCTTGTCTCTAAGTGACTGAGTGAATTTGGCCCAGGAACCATATTTACAACAGAAACACTGATCAAAGCCAGGCATAGCGCCCCAGGCTTGTAATCCCAGAGTTTGGGGGGTAGAGGTAGAAGGACCCCGAGTTCACACATTCATCCTCAGCTACACATCAAGTGTGGGGGCTAGGCTTGGCTAAAGAACACTCGGTGGAAACAACAGAAAAGGGTCAGAGGGTAAGGGTGTCATGACTTGGGCGATGTAATTATCAGGACATTGGCTGATTGGTTGTTGCCATTGAGCAGCCTGCAAGCTGGCCAGCGGAAAAGGTCCAAGCATGCTGAGACTTACCACACTCTGCCGTGCAGGCCTGGGGATGGGGGAGTGTTGGGGGGGTGCTATGCGCATGCCTCCCTTCCTGAGTCCTGCTCCCTCCCTTCCCGTCTCCTCCCGTCTTTCTGGCCTGGGCTAGCCTCCTCCTCCTTCTTTTCCCACAATATATGCACCCACTAAGCCCCCGACTCTCATCCTTCCCCCGCCCCCTGGCTTGTGTCTCCTGAAGTCAGTTTTCCACGTTCATCAGGAGAGTTTAAAGGATCTCTGTGGTCACCGTCTGCCCCTCCCTTCTCACCAACTGGATGGGGGGGGGGGGCACTTCTTGTATGTCCCATTCTCCGGTGGGTGGTAGGGGACATGTAGGGAAAGCAGTAGCAGCTCCAGAATCTTCCAGAACACCTGATGTGGGGTGATGCCCCATAGTGTGGATGGCTCACACTGTGACCTGGAGGCAAATCTTCTAACACCTGGAACCAATCCTTCAGCAGCCCTGCCCATCTCCTTTATTGAGAAACTGTACTCATGACTCAGAGAACAAGGGCCACTTCCCAGGGTCTTCCCATCCAAACAGCTGGGGACTCAGCTTGGCCACCCTCAGGGAATCCTCCTGCCAGGACCTTCTCATTGGTGGGCGTGCCTTTGCCCCAAGGGATTTCACTACACATACACACATGTCCTCCTCAACACCCATCATTCCGAAAAGTCATTCAGAGTCCTGTGTGGACAAATAACAGATGACCTCTGAAACCAAAAATATCGGGGTCCTGTTGAAAGGTCTGGGGGAACATCAGAACTATTGTTAACCTCTATTGCCTAAGAAACTTAACACACATTAGCCCACAACTGGAGGAATGCTGAAGACACAAGACCCTCTTCCAGGAGCCCTTGTTCCCACACTAGGCAGTAGGAGACTGTCATCACCGTGGGTGACAGGAGCCACCCTCCCTTCCTGAGTGATGCAGCATCCCACCAGTGAGCATTTCGTGTGTACAGGTCACACCAATTTTGGAAGTGAGTGTAATGTACCCATTTTACAGATAAAAAAACTGAAATTCAGAGGCATTAAAGTTAGTAGGTGGCAGGACTAGCTGTGCCTTTGGCCTTGCCATGATGGAGCAGCAATATCCAAGTCTCTGGGCATGAGATAACCCACCTTCCACAGAGGAGAGTGTCCCAGGATACTCCCTTGGAACATGTGTGGTCCATTTTAAAGGACCAAGACACATGAAAATTTAACTGCAAATTCATTTCCAGGTGACTTTTAGGAGGAATGTCCCAGAGCCTTTTTTTGTTTTGTTTTGTTTTGTTTTGTTTTTCAAGACAGGGTTTCTCTGTAGCTTTGGAGCCTGTCCTGGAACTAGCTCTTGTAGACCAGGCTGGCCCTCAGACTCACAGAGATCCGCCTGCCTCTGCCTCTCGAGTGGTGGGATTAAAGCGTGCTGCCACCACCCACAGAGCCCTTCTTTAGATGAACCCCAAGACATGAAAACAGGATTCGGTTAGAAGGAGGATGGCTGACACTCTCCAGAAAGAAATGAATCCCTGAGCTAGCTGCAATGAAGTGAGCCACGATGCACTCGTGGAGGTCAGAGGACAGCCCACGGGAGTCCCTTCTCTCCTACCGTGTGGGGAGTGAACTCAGTCTAGGTGGCAAGCACCTTTATCTGCTGGGCCATCACAATAGCCCGACGGTACAAGTTCAAGTAGTGATGATGTAAGAGAATAAGCCAGAGAGACACATCACAAGGGAGAGCAACCCGAGAGTACACACACACACACACACACACACACACACACACACACACACACCTATTTAAAAAGAAAATAAATCCTAACTGGGGCAAGAGGTTGTCAGCCCAAAGCCCTTCAAGATTAAACCATTAAAGAGATAGAATGTACCCCCTGCCCCTCCCCATCCTTTCCTGGGCTTCAGATCAGTCAAATTGGGCACTTCTGTCTTTAGTGGGCTCTTCCTTCCCCTTCAGCTCGGAGACACCCCTGCTGCCACCTCCCTGTCCTCCCCCTACCTGAGTTGGGAGGTGGGTGTGTCCCACGGTCCTACCACGGTGCTAACCTAATTAAGAGAAGCTACTTTCCCCCTGTCCTCTCTAACACATGAATGATCCTGAAGTTTTGATGATGTGCTACTGTTGTTTTTTCTCCCCTCACCTTGGACTAAACCATTGCTTACAGGGGGAGAGGGGGAAGAAAGGCTCTAGAGGGCCTAAGGGGGATAAAGGGGACCAAGGAGCGCCTGGACTAGACGCCCCCTGCCCGCTGGTATGTTTTCGTTCCTCCTTTGCATGGTTTTGAGCTTTTTTCCCCACAGGGTTTCGGGTTGGAAACAAAGGCACGGAGGACGAGCGGAGCTCCACAGATGCCACCAAGCTTGTCTGTGCCTTGGCAGTCCTGCCTGCAGAGGGGGGCCTCGGAGCCACAGCTGCGAGCCATTCTGCTAAATCCCTTGCCTTTGAGTCCCTCTCCTTTGAAGGTTGAGAACAATGGATTGGGTGGAAGGAGGAGACCAGAAGGGTTTGGGGAGAAGGTCTCAGGCTCTGGCCTCGGTGTGCTTTGTAAACCCACACAAGATTTGTGTCCTTTGTGTCATGGCCGCCTCTGTGGTCTGCAGCTCTGGCTCTCTGAGACCTCGCTCAGTCAGGATGCAAGACCCCAGAGTCAGTCTCCTGAGGGCCACTGAGAGCCCCTGCTGAATGGAACAGGGCCAGATAAAGGGCTTTCCATGCACTGCCCAGCAGCCCAGATGAGACTTGGAAAGCTGCAGACCAAAATGGGTAGACAGCCCCAAGCGGCCTTCCCAACAAGCCAGTAAATAATTGGCGCATTGGCCTGGCTTCTAAAGTGAACCTTCAAAGCTCTGGAAGGTTCTGAAAGCCATGCTACACTCTGTGACTCTGTTAGGTCGGGGTCTCAGTGCAGAAGAGACTGGCTTTGTTCCATGGCTGCACTTCCCCTTATTTGTAAAGTGTCTGCGTGTATCAGGTTCTGCTTCCTGGCCAGGCTAGGACTGGGCCTTTCCACTCCCCAGCTGGAGATGTCTGACTTTGACTTCAGTAATCGTCGTGATTGGTTTTATGAACAGGGCCACCGAGGTTTTAAAGGAGAGAAAGGGGAGCCGGGGCTACCAGGGCTGGACGGACTGGATGCCCCATGCCCACTGGTATGGCATTTCCCTCCCTTGCTTGCGTGGCCAATCTGGGCTACCCCACGTGTGTGGTGTGTACCCGCGTGCCTCCTGATCCTCTTGCTCTGCTCTCCCAGTTCCTGCTTCCTGTTTCTTCACTCTGTAGACCTAGAGCTTTGGGTGCTCCTAACTGTGTTACCCTCTGCATGCAAAGCGGCCAGGTGTTTTCTAAGCTGCAACTGCTTCTGAAGCAACCCCCCACACACACACATCAACCAGGCCCCTGCAAAGCCAGTCTTGGCTGCATCTAACCTCATCTCATTGCCTAACTGCATCGCAGACCATTCTGGAAGCTAGGGCAGCACATTCATTGGGCATGATTTTAACACAGACTGTTTCGCCTCCTCGTGGTGCCCTTAGCCATGAATGCACAAGATGAGCCAACTAACCAAACACAGAGTGATCTGCCAGTCACCTGGCCAACTACGCCCAGATGCGAACATACCCCTCCCCCACAGTTTGACAAGGGACACGAGGCTTGCTTCTAGACAGAGACATTCCATATATAATTAAGGTGGAGGTAGGGGTAACCCTGTCCATTCTTCCAGGCCCAGGATCCTGGGTCGTGGCTCAGGTGACTAGATGCTAAAGACTCAGCAGGTGTCCTTTGGTGTCTCTGTCCTGTGTCTTTAGGTATCTCACTAGGGAAAAAAAAAAAAGGTAGAAAGGTCTAGAATGTAGTTAGGAGGTGGTCAAGTACCCCTGAGCACGTCTGGAGCTGAAACTCAGGTGCTGGTTTTTCTCAGGCCCAATCTTGCTCCAGATGGTAACTTCCCCATTATCTGCATGACCCTCTTAACTGTAAAAGAAACAGAAGACAACTCTTGACCCTGCAAACACTGGTTTAGGCTTCCATTTCCCCAGGAGATCCCGAAGCCCCTATGAACGCAGCATTTCCTGCCCCACATCCCCACCCGTCACCCCCAGGTCCTCTTTGAATGAAAAGCATGGATGGCCATAGCGTTCCTGCAAGAGCACCAGAGACATTTTAGAACATATATGCAAAGCCAGCCTGCACACAGAGTAGCAAGTACACAGAGTAGCAAGCACACAGAGTAGCAAGCAAGCCTCTTGATAGGATTGGCCCTGCCCTCCATCCCTAGCATGCCGCATGCGTGGGTGCTTCCAAAGCGCTTTCATGAATTAAAAGAAGTCTTTGCCGGGCGGTGGTGGCGCACGCCTTTAATCCCAGCACTCAGGAGGTAGAGGCAGGCGGATCTCTGTGAGTTCGAGACCAGCCTGGTCTACAGAGCTAGTTCCAGGAAAAGCCCCAAAAGCCACAGAGAAACCCTGTCTCGAAAAACCAAAAAAAAAAAAAAAAGAAGTCTTTCCTGAACCCCAAAATCGCCTCCCCTGCCCCACTCCCCGCTCCTACCCCCATCTGAGCACTCTTACTTCTCTTAGGCACTTTGGCCTTCCCACTCTCTGCCTGCTCTTCCTCTGTGCCACCATCCATCCGGATGGAAATGCCACTGCGGTCCTCCAAGGCCCCTGCTCCCTCCCAGAGTTTGTGTGCAGTGTGCCGCACCGTGGCAGTGGGGTGACTTAGCATGCCAGGATGGACTGTGAAGGGGACGGAGGGGCACCAGGAAACTGAAATGCATCACCTCCCGCAAGTCCTCATCCAAGCCGAGAGGAGAAACGAGAAATATTGGTTGACCATTCAAAATGGTGTCTTTTGCAATAACATCACATAATGTCATGTCCTTTGTCTTGAATTGGCAGGAGTGGGGTACGGGAGCTATTGACATGACTTTGGCACATTCTAGATTTCTTTGGGCTGGGGCAAAATTTGATGTACGTCGGGTGATTTGGGGGGTTCCCTGCTGGGGTGGGTGGAGGAGACCCCAGAGACTGCAATTCTAGGATGAGGCTGCCCTTCACTAGACCTAGACTGAGACCCAGAGCTCTGCTCTTGGGTCCACCTGGCCCTCCCCTCAACCTGACCTCTGGAAGATTCCAGGACTGCCTCAGGGTTTGCCAGAGAGGCCAGAATGTTAGGCCCAAGAAGGCTTGTGAATGTTCCGTGGCACAGGCACGGTGTCCTGAGGCTGCTGCCTTGCTCAGCCAATTACATAGTCGCTTCCCATCCGAATGTCCCGTTCCCCTCCAGATTCGAGCATCTGAGGCAGGGTAAGAAAGACCTCCCAAGAGCCTGATGCAATCCCCCTGAGGCTGCCTGTCACTTGCCACTGTGTCCCCACCTAGTGACCATTATCTGGGACTGTTTGGGTGACACCTCCCATTGCTTAGGAAGAGAAACAGGCTCAGGCAGGCTCAGGCAGGCTGGGGACCATGGCACAAGGCTCACCATTCCCTTGGAAGGTTTGCAGAGGAAGACCAGGAGGCCCAATTGCCCAGTAACCTGAGCTCTTAGCACTCCACCGAGTCAGAACGAAGATGGTCCTCTGTGCTATCCATGGACACCTGTGGACATCTGTACAAGCTAAGCCCACAGGTCACAGCAGTCCCGCTTAGCCTCATGGCAGCTACATTCACCATTAGCCAAAGGGGAAAACGGTGACATCTAAATGCTTCCCACCCCTTCTAAGGGGACCCAGAGCAAGAAAAGAAGCAGCCAACAGTGGATAGGCTGCGTCTCAGTGAGACTATGGAAATGTCTGTGTCGTTGTCACCTATCTGCACAGCTATCTCAAGAGTCTAAGCACTCTCTGCCTCCTCACAGGGAGAAGATGGCTTACCAGTCCAAGGCTGCTGGAACAAGGTAAGATTCCCAGAGGCCCTTGCAGCTCGGGGTCAAAGGTGCAGCCCTTTCCCAACAGTGCCGTAAAGTTCCCATCCTGCTTTTCTGCAGATGAGACAGCAAGATGTGGGTCAAAAATGGTGCCACTTCATTGGTGGTTGGCAGGGGAGAGGGGTACGCATTAAATATCCACTCGCTACACACACCTGGAGAACACTTTGAGGTGTTTTAAGGGACCAGATGTGTAGATCAGCTGAGAAGCATGTTTGCTTAGCATGCACAAAGCCCTGAGTCTGTTCCCGAGCAGTGAATAAACCCTGCATGGCGGTGCATGTACGTGATCTCAGCACCCACTCACTTAGGAGGTGCAGGCATCCCAAATACCAAGATATCACCAGGTTCACAATGCCATTGTCACTTGCCATTACTGAAGCAGTCAGCCAAACGTCACAAGTCCAGCCCTCTCAGCCACAACCCCCAAGTCACAGGACTCCCCAGCCTAAAGACAGAAGCCTGCCTTTGTCCTCAGCATGGTCTGCAGCAGGTGGCCAGCCGTCTCCCTGCACCTCACTGCCCACTCAGCATCCTCTCAGCCCCTCCCACCATCATCCAAGACGACCAGTATGTCCTCATTGCAGAATTCATGGCCCCACACTCACAAGAGTTTAGGCTTAGTCGGTCCGGCCTGTAACTCAGAATTAATTGTACGAGATCACTCAGCGCCCGTGTACCCCCAACACTCAAAATCTCGTTGATGCACAGGACTAGAAAAAGTAGGGAGACAAACAAGATCTCGCCTGAACACCTGGGTACCTAAAGCGCTCACAAGCCATAGAAAGAAAAAGTTCAGCATTGAGGGGTCGGTGTCTTTCCCCCACCCACACATACAATCTGCACTTCAGCCTTACCCAGAAGTTTCAGACAGCTGACTTTAAATAAGACCTTCCTCGGTCCCCAAAGATTCTTCCTCAAGGTTGTTGCTGGTGGGCAGCACATGGAACATGTTGAATTTAGCAGGGGAACCACAGCTGCTGTCCAGAGCTACAGCATGTTCGAGAAGCAACTAAAGAACCCTAGGTCTGCTGGTTCACACCACCAATGCCGTCAGGGCAGATGTAGTGCCTAGCGTGGTTTCTAAGACCACATAAAGAGACTGCCCTCTAGTGGCCGCAGCCGGCAGTAATTTCCAGGTGAAAGTTGAGTTTGCCTTGGGGTGGGGAACTGTCTTAAAGTCCAGATGAGTGTCTTCCCTCTAGAAGGTTTAATGCTCATCACTTCCCTGTCCCAGACTCTGATGCAATCAAAGACAAACCCACCCCCTTTCCTCCAGGGGAGTCAGCATTCAGGCCCTGAAACTAACTCGCTGTCATTCTGGTTTTGTTTTGCAGTGACGCCTCTAACCTCGGATTGGCCTGTGTGTGTTTGTACATAGGATATTTATTTTTATACAGTTTTCACTTTTTGAAAATGCCCAAAGTATGATGCATCTTACAGATCATTGAAAAAGAAAGAGGAAAGCCTGCATATTTTGTACAGAAAGCAACCCTTCCCCTTTTGTTTACAAGACGTTTTTGTATAAATCTGTTTCTAATACACTTCCTGTCTGTGAGTCTGCTCCTAATGTTGCATGATATTTGTGCACACTTATTAAATATCACAGCTTAATAAGTTATTGTGTTCCAGCACCAAAGGGGGCCGCCAGCACAGAGGTGCTGCAAGCTTACGTGTGAATTCACAGAAATGTGGAGATACATGGCGTTTGCCAGACTAGATACATCTGACAGTATTTTACACTTTAACGGACTTTCATTATTAAAAAAATTGAAATGTGGCAATTTATGATCCTGATTAATCGCTAAATTAAATCCATTCTGTCTTGTGCAAGCAGGAAGTCTCAGAGGCACGAGCCCTCAGAAGTGTGGAGCAATATTGGGAAATGTTAGCTTCAACAAAAGGAGGGTGGGGACTCCTTTTAGGAGATGTTCCTTATGTCAAATACTAGATTCATCACTTGAACATTGAGGGTTCAGCAATACTGAGAAACCCCCCCCCCCCCGGGCTGCAAAGGGGACTTATGTATTGCTTCAGGGTTTGGGTAGGGCTTTTGTTTGTTTTAGTTTCTCTTTTTTTGTTGTTTTGTTGTTGTTGTTGTTTGTTTTGTTTTTTGTTTTTTGAGACAGGGTTTCTCTGTAGCTTTGGAGCCTGTCCTGGAACTAGCTATTGTAGACCAGACTAGCCTTGAACTCAAAGAGATCCACCTGCCTCTGCCTTCCAAGTGCTAGGATTAAAGGTGTGCACCACCACTGCCCAGCTGTTTTAGTTTCTTTACCCTATTTATATTTTCTATTGCTGTGATAAAATATCATCACCAAAGACAACCTAGTACAGCAAAAGGTTGGTTTTGGCTTACAGGCCCAGAGGGATAGAGTCCATCATGTTAGGGTAGGCAGGACAACAGGAGGCAGGAAGCTGGCTGTTCACATCTCATCCACACACAGGAAATGGAAAAAGGGAACAGGAAGTGGGGCCAGGCTCTAAAACCCCAAAGCCCGCCCACAAGGAGGGACTTTCTACCCCCAAAAAGCTCCATCAGCCTCTCCAAACAGTACCACCCAGTGGACTCTAAGGGTTCTAGACTGTGGCAGCCATTCCCTTCAAACTTCTATGCCCCCTTCTGAGTTACTATCACTAGTAACGGCTACTGCTGCAGAGCACACTTGACCTTACAGAAACCTGCAGATCCAAGCGCAGCTGGCAGCAGGAGGGGGCTTTGCCGCCTGTGCCAATCTACTCTGGCAAAAAAGAACCACACATACACCCCACACCACACCAGCCAGATCTCAACCACACGATAGCGTGTTCTTTTGTAGGAAATAGACTTGTGTGGGGCCGGAGAGACGGCTCAGTGACTTAGAGCGTTCTCTGTGCTTGCAGAGGACCAAGTTTCAGTCCCAGGACCCTCATGGTACACAAACATCTGTAACCCCAGTTCCAGAGGGCATTGGACATCCTCCTCTGACCTCCGTGGACACCAGGCATGCATATGGTCCACATACATACATGCAAGCAAAACATGAGCACACATAACTTGAGTGTTTTTTAAACTCTTTAAAGAAATGGAGCCTTGTGCTGGAAAGGTGGATCAGTTAGTAGCGTGCCTGCGCACAAGTCTGAGGACCTGAGTTCAGTCCTCTGAACCCCTGGGAAAAGGTTAAGTGTGGAGGTACATCCTTGGAATCACCGTGCTCCGAAGGTAGATCCTTTGGCCTTGTTAGCCAGCCAACTAGTTTAGCCCAATCAGAAAACCCCAGATTGGTGGGAAAAAAACAAGGTGGGTTCTGAGGATCAGTACCTGAGGTTGTCTTCTGGTGCAGCGCTTGTTCATACACATATGTGTAAACACACATACATATACATGTGTATACATATACATTACACATATATGCATTATACAGATATACATACATATACATGTGTATATACATGCATATATACCACACGTGCATACCCAGATTACACACATATACATGTTACACATATATACACATACGTGTGTATACACATACATATACATGCATATGCATACACACCCATATATACACACACAAGAAATAGAGTTGTCAAGAGGCTGAAGCAGAAGGATTGTAAATTTGGGGCCAGCTTGGGCTGCAGAGTAAAACCGTTTAAAAAAAAAAAGGAGAGGGAGAAAGTTATATTGTTTTCCTGTCTCAGTGCCTGCTTGGTAAAGGGTCTCGGGAAACCTCTTCCCTAACTTTTTCCACTTTCGTATCTTAGTGTAGTACGTGTTTGCGTGTGCATGTTTGCTTGTGTGTGGGAACCTGTGCACGTAAGTGTGTGGGCATGTGGAGGCTCTAGGCTGATGTCAGGTCAACCTCGATTCCTCGTCCCTCTCATTCCAAGGGCAAGGTGTCTCCGTCAAACCCAGGTCTTGCCAAGATGGCTAGTTTCAACACTAGGTTGCTCTGCGGGATCTCATGCCCCTGCCTTCTGAGTCTGGGAGCGTTTATGTGAGATCCGTTTATTCCGGGGATCTGAATTCAGGTCCTCATCCCTGCTCAGCAAGTGCTCTAACCACTAAGCCATCTCCCTAAGCCTAGGAAGCCTCTGTTGATGAAGAGGTCAGTATTACTAGGGTGTAGCCATGTAGCCTGCTGGTCTATTGTTAGATGTTTAGAGTGTCCTTGGGGCTTCTAATGGAACCTCAAAACAACACAGGATTCTGGGAATTTCCCTCCCTTTCCAGACCTATTTGCATTTTACATTCCCTCTATATAGACACTGCTAGCCATCCCAGTCCCCCCAACATACACACTCTCCGTCCTTCACGTTTCTAAGAACCTGCCAGGTGTGAGGGTGAACCCACACTAATTAGCTGTTATGTTAACGGAACCTTGCTGCCCAGACTCGGGTTCTGTACAGGCATCAACCCAGGGCCGCATCCAGTAGGCTATTGTGGAAATCAGGCAGCTCCTCCTGGACACCTGCTTCCCCGTCTGAAACTAAAGCTGCTGTCTAGAGTGAATCCCAGCGGACACAGATGCTATTTGTCTGTCCTCTCCTTGTGGGGAAGATGTGTGCAGCCGCCCAGGCCAGGTCCAAACCTCCGGCTGGTCTGGTGAATCCTTTCAGGACGGCCCCATGACCCCACCCCAGCATCTCCATCCTGCCCAATGACAAGGGCTTCAAACACTTTCATTTCACTGTCTTCACATTCAGAAGTAAAATATAACAACAGCAATATACCTGTCATTCTACCAGCAGCCACAAAGTAGAATGTTCTATGGTTTTATAAAGGAAGGAAATCCACACAGGCAAAAGCAGTACTCAAGATTCTTACCGTACCTTCCCAGTGCCTTTGCCCTGTGCTCTGCCACAGGGGGCATATTGCCCAGCTTCATGTACATGAAGACATGCAGGCAGTTCAGCAAAGGCACATGTAATGACTGTCCCCGCAACTGGTGACTTAAGCAGGAAACTAAGAGGAGCAACTCAGCCCCTCCCCACATGCTCCTCTGACCCCATCTATGACTTTCGTCAGGCTTCCCACTCTTTCCAGCATCTTGACGTCACAAATAGGACAGGACGTGGCAATGACATGACTCAGCCGATGGACTGGTCCACAGATTGGGCTTCTGGGCCTCGTCTCTAACATTCACTGTCTGGTCTTGGGGAGCCCCAGGCCACACTATGTCCGAGATTAGATGAGGATATTAGACTTGGGTGATCTCCAGTGGCCCTGTCATCTCTGATACCTTGAAGCCCTCTGATTCTATTTCCAGGTCAGCTCCCGGGATGACTGTGGACGCTAGGGCATCCTGTGCTGCTCACTGTCTGGAGTCTTTTTGACTGTAATAGCATCATGCATGGAGGTGGCTTTGCAAACTTGAGGCATGCATGTGTTCATGATCCTGGAGAGGGAGGGGCCACGTGCGCTGAGTGCTCAGGGAGGGTCACAGCCAGCCAGGGCTCAGGGTCCTGAGGAGAGAGGAAGCCAGGGGCCAGCATGGTCAGGAAGAAGAAGCTGAGGTCTTTGGGAAGGATTTACAAAGCAGAGAGGGAGGGGCTAGTGGCTGCCTGAAGGTGACTCTATGGCTCGTTTCTGTGGCAGACTCTTCCAACTAGTATGAGCCCAATGCCTCTTGGTTCTCAAGCCAGAGGGTACACACCAGATCGAAGTGGAAGAGAGAGGTAGAGATCCCATCCTCTCTCTCAGAGGACCGGTGGTCTGGCTACAGCTATACAGGAACCGGGTCCAGGAAATCTCTGGTCCTAGGAAGTGTCCATAAAATGTGGCATTGCTCAGCTAGGCTCCTTCTCAAATACCCCCTTCTCTATGCCTTCTCAAGGGTCAGAGTCCTTGGCTAGTGGCCAAGAAGTGAAGGCAGCCCTGAGTCATGGGGAAAGTGCCTAGCCTTGGAGGAGGACCAAGATGGAGGATCTGTTCCTGCAGACAGCTGTCTACAGAAGCCTTCCTGAAGGCCCTGGTTTGAGGAGCTGATCGGAGTGTGACCACAGGAAAGCAAGGCCTCTGCCCTCTCCACACAGGAGCTCAGCTAGACCTCCCCAGGCCTCCAGACCTGCTTCCTGCAGAGGTTCCTGGTGCTCCCCCCAGCCAGGCAGGCTGGTGTGACACCCAGAGTCTCCTTTCTTGCAAGAACTTCGAGCAGCTGTCTACAGGAGGGGCAGCTGGCAGCTTCCTGTGCTGACCCCAAGGACCCTTCCTAGGAGGCTGTGGCCTGGATCCTGTCATCTTTCTCAGCTCCTTCAACTCCACAGGGTTCCTTCTGTGCCTCTTGGGGCTGCCTTGTTAATCCTGTCCCTTCCTGGGTTCTTTCAAACATCATTTGCCAGAGGCAAAAAAAGCATTGGCCTTGGGAAGGAAGCAACAACAGGGATGTAGAAGAAAGAAACTCACAAACAAGGGTAAGCAATCATGGCAGCTGCCTGGCCTGGCCGTCAGAGCCAATGACCTTACACACACAGACACACACGCATGCACACACACCTGTGTGACACGGTGTGATGCCCCACCTGCTACTGAGCCAACACCAAAGGAACACGGTCACAATCAAGATCATTTCAGGATGGTCCGGAATAAGCGCCATTCCTTTGGCAAAACTATTGGAAGCCATGGACCACTTTACTTCCCCCCATTGTCTCCCTCCTCACCAATGAGCATGCCGGTCCAATCCACAATACTTCCAAGTGAAGGAGGACAGCGTCACTGACTACGCTGGTGACAACAGATGTGGGAGGGTCACACTGGTGATAACCCAAGTACTAAATCCAGTCACCAGCCCTAAGCACCTCCTCTCACTTAGGGCTCTAATCATAACTGATGGCCTCGGGTGTCCAGGCAGCAAGTGGACATTGTGTGGACAGCAAAGGTCCCCTCACCTCTGACAGGGAGATTGAACTAGAATCCAAAGAACTGCTGGCCAGGCAGGGAGTGAAAACCACCCCACCGGAAGGCCTGTTTGAGGGCAGCAGCCCTCAAAGGGAAGAAGTTCCATCTGGAATACGTTAGCATCTCAAGGGAGCCTTGCCCCAAGACTCCCATGATGGAGAGGCTTAGACACTGGAGAATTCTGGTGATTCTGACTTTGAACCCATGACAGCATCTTTCTTTGATGCTTTAGAGCACATTTAGGGGGCTCCCCCCACTCATAATGCCTGAACTTGAGGGGTGCCGCTCTGATCTTCATGTGGCAGCTTCCTTCCTCCCCCTTTTCGGGGATCTGCTCACCCAGTAGGAACAGTAGCCTTTTTTTCCATGAAAAGGACTACCCACAAATTGCATGTACCCATTTTAGATTCCTTTTGGAATCAAGGGCACATGTGTGTGACTGGGCATGGCAATGGTCCCAGGTAGTGGCCCTGGACATGGCGTGAAGGGCTCCTGGGTGTGCTGGGATTGCCACAGCCAAATCACTGGCTATCAAACCCTCCTGCCATTCCCAGGGCATGGGGAAAGTGAAAGCACCCTATAAATGCAAATGGACTTGGGGGCTTGTGGATGGCTTACAGGATCCTAGACCTTAGTCTATAGTTGGATAGTCTACCACCTGTCAGTGAATCCCAACTCATATCTAGCAACAGAGGAAGAAGACGTCTAAGGTCTTGGTCACCTTTCCAGCTCCTTGTAAGAAAGACTGTGAAACCATTTTCAAAGAGACATTTTACTTGCACTCCATTCATTCCAAAGACTGTCTGTACGTAGGCATCTGCCAAAGTAAACAGCCCTGAGACTCCTCTGGCCGCCGAGAGTGTGGTCTCCGGTAATTAAATCTCTATGTTTGCCGCAGTAGCAGACTGCTCTCTGGGGGACATTGGCCAAGAGCCTTCCACAGACTGAATACTAATTTCATCATCTGCACAGGCTACCTGCCTTCAAGTGACAAAAGACTAGCTCTGGAAATCCGTGTGCCGAGGGGCTGGGCCGTAAGTGCACGTTCTTGCATTTAGAAAACAAAACAAGCAGCTTCATTTTTTTGTAGACAAACTTGATTTAACTAGAACCATCGAAGAAGGGTCATCAAATTTTCTGGTGAAATTAGGGTCAAAGAGGTTCCCCTCACACCTGCGTAGTAGCTTGAAGGACAAGCTGTTTAGATGCTGAGCAACTGGGATGTCGAAAGAATGGGGCCATTTTTAGGGAGGACATGAGGATGGACGGACCCATTTCTAGGTAGGACATGAGGATGGACGGACCTGTGAAGCTGCTGTCTGAAACTAAGTACTATAAATGTTCATAGGGTTTTTATTTTTATTTTTCTGAACGAGAAAAGTAAGCAATGCAAAAAATAATGATAATAGCAAAAATACCTCTTGCTTTAAAATTCCAGTTACCCAGTTAAATGAGATTCTCTTCTTCCCTGGCTCCCCGACCCCCACCCTCACCCACACGCCACCCACCCATCCCCACTCCTCGGAGGACGCTGCTTCCTTTCCCCAGCAGCCTCCCTCCTTTGCCCCCTTCATACACCTAGGCAGACTCTCCGTCAGGCCAACCCGATGTCATAGGCTTCCGAGTGGCCACCCCAGAGCGCCAGCAGGGCAGGTTTCACTCCCTCGTCTCTTGCACTGCAATGTGGTTAATTGAGGGTTGGGTATTATTTTTCTAAAAATCAGAAACTGGTTTCCAGAATGGCATCCTGAAAGCAAGAGGTGTATTTGACCGGCCCTACAAGTCAACAGATAGGATTAAAATGGCTTTGAGAAAGTCATAGGCAGATCCAAACTTCTGACATTGTGATAAGTTGTTGTGAACTATAAAGTTCAAACAGGAGAACCATGCAGTCAGTGATAACAACAACAAACACAAAAATTCTCATAACATTTTAAATAAGTTTACGATTTTGTATTGGGCAGAATTTATAACTGCCCTGGGACGCCAGCTGCCCTGGAGCTACAGGTCGGGCACAGGATAGAAGAGGAATTATTTGTTGGTTTTGGGTTTCCTGTGGACTTCAGGCAGTGGGTCTTCCATGTAAAAGCAGAAAATGTTCACTTGAAACCAGTTTGCAGAGCCGGAGACTTCTGTGTTTCTGTGATCTCTGTGTCTGCCGTCAAGCAAAGTAACTTTTCATGTGTGCTTTGAATGGGTTTCCTCTGAACCCCTGCTGTCTTCCACTAAACCTCCTTTAGGGCCACTTGGTACTGAGTCCCCTGGAGTGAAACATGGCACCTTCTCACAGCTGTCCCTGCAGAACTGCATGCACACCCCGGTGCTTTACCACAAAAGAGTTCACTTGCCAACACCCAGGACCCCTCCTGAGCTGGCGGGCACCTGGACTCCACAGTTTGTTTTGCCATCTATGCAGAAGCCTAGGGTTTGCTTCTTGTTTGGAGGGAATGGACCTTCCTGCTCGGTTCTGGGCCTTCACCAAATGGTTTCCAAAGCATTCAGCAACACCCTCCCCGCCCCCACCTCCCACCCCCACACCTCCTCGGAAGGAAGATGACCCCCTGGTCCGCAATTCAAAAGGTCCCTTTGCCCTTGCACTCACTAGCTCCGCCTCTGCTCCCACAGCAGCCCCTGCTGGTTTCTCCCCTCACCCTAGCAACTCCTTGGCACCTTTGTTATTTGTTTTTTTTCACTTTTCAATTCTCTCATCTCACCCCCAGATCAGTTGGATCTATCCCTTGCCTCCGTGCCCATCACTTTAGGCCTCTACCCCACACTCCCCACCCCCACTGGCCACACTTCTTGCAGTTCAGCCCAAGAGCTCTGCAAGATTCCCCCGGGGAGGAAGAAGTCCTGTCTGAAAGTTGTCTGACCTTGACTGTTTTCCTGGTCCTTGCCTTTAGACAGACTCTGACAGATCTATTGCAATTTGTTCCCCATCAGAGAGGAAACTAGACGCTTGGATTGGCTTTACATTGGGTCTCCGTTCTAAGTCCAGGACTGGTGAAGAGGCTCTCCGCCTTTTCTTTGTTTTGGCTTCATGATTAAAAGCGGAGTCTAGAGCTTTCCTGTGGCTTTTAATTTAGTTGTCACGGAAACAGGCTCAGGGTCTGTGACTCCTATCTCCATAGAGGAGGGTGGTGGCTTCAGGCGGAGCTTAAATGAAAAAGGAACAACAGATGTAATATTCGGGAACTTTGCCGGTTTCATTCTGATTTTCCTTGTGCCCGCGAGTGTCACTGTTCCGAACCACGCAAGCAGTGGAGCCTTCTGATGTAAAGCAGCGGTCTCTGCTCGGCTCAGCCTACACTGGTGGCCTTCCTCTTGCCCACCGATGCATGATGGAGGGTCGTGAGCAAAGGGCGGCTGTCCCCCATGCTGGAAAAGCAGTGCAGAATGCCTCCAGACGTGTCCTTTGCTTTTCCTTGGGAATGCAACCTCGGTTCCTTTCTGAGCAGGAGCTGGTGGGATCTGGGACGAGGGCTCTAATAAAGAGAAGACCAAAGGAACAACGGTTCTTTTACTTTAAAACAACAACAACATCTCTTTGGCCGCCGGGCGGTGGTGGCGCACGCCTTTAATCCCAGCACTCGGGAGGCAGAGGCAGGCGGATCTCTGTGAGTTCGAGACCAGCCTGGTCTACAGACCTAGTTCCAGGACAGGCTCCAAAAACCACAGAGAAACCCTGTCTCGAAAAACCAAAAAAAAAAAACAAAAACAAAAACAACAACATCTCTTTGGTTTGTAACTCGGCCAAAAATAAACAAGCGAGCTCTGTGGTGCTCCAGTACCCTATGAAGAATTCTCAGTGTCTCCCATGAACCACTGGGGTTCCGCAGAGTCCCCGCACCACCGCTTGAGTTCTGCGCATGTGCTCTTCAGTGAAGAAAATGTGTCTGTAAGTGGCTTGATGAAATTGAGACACTCGCCTGTGCTTTCTGGGGCAAGGAGAGGTGTTGCCACTGGTCCAAGTGGGACAGAGTGATGTTTCTGGGAATATGATTGAATGAAGACCATGGTAAAGCAGGTGTCACGTGAGCTCTTGTCCATGGTGGATACTGACCGAGAAAGCTGTTGGCTGATAACTTAGAGGCTGATGGCTTTTGTTGGCATCCTATGGCTCTGGGCTCAAACCCAGCCTCACAATACTGAAAAATGGGGTCCTTTGGGACAGAAGTCTTGTGCCTCCCACTATGGCTTTTCCCCACCAACTTGGGTCTATAACCCTGCATGACTGGACTAGACTTCGCCAAGCACAAAGTCACCCTTGACATGTGTCTGAGAGCTTGCTGTCTAAGACATGGAGTCTCACATCCTGCCCATAGAAACTCCCCAAGTCTCAAGCCCGTCTCCAGGCTTCTCATTGAAGCCTCTGGACGCTACACAGCTTCTCCGTCTCTGAAAAGTTCTTTTTCCGATTTGGTGCACTTGGTGCAGTATTAACCCTGTGTTTCCATGGTGGGCAATAGACTTTCTGTTGTTTCTTATGGACTTGGTGAGGTGGGATATTTGACTCTCCATACCGGTACATTCTAAATCTGCCGCTCTGCTGCAGGCTCCCACTCACCAGTCCCTTTTCACCTAGCTTGATGCTTTAAGTTCTCCCTTCCTTCCTTCCTTCCTTCCTTCCTTCCTTCCTTCCTTTCTTCTTCCTCCTTCCTTCCTCCTCCTTCCTTCCTTCCTTCCTTCCTCCTTCCTTTCTTTCTTCCTTTGTGTTGTTTTGTTTTATTCTGATCATCTTTACTATGATTTTATCATATTCTTCATTTTGACTTTTTCTTTTTTTCCTGGTGCACCCAACTTGTTTTTTAATCCCCTTAGTCACGTTGAAAGTTGGTCCCTTTTTGTGTTGACAAAGGAAAGCACTTTGATGATCAATTCTGACTTTCATGACGGGGCCTTTTTCAAGTTCATCCCACATCACTCACCATGATCAGGCGCTATTTCATGGATCTCTGTTGGCTCTCCCTTTTCGTTTCTGACATTGATTTCCGGTGATCAGTGGTTCCTTTGGCCAGTGTTTGAATGTTCCAGAATAGAGACAGATTCTTCCGTTTCCTCTGTCCAATAACATCCAGGTTAAGTGGCCATAGGAAGAAACATCCCAGGTGGCTAAGGGTCAGCATGCCACAAGTGCAGGGGACACTGTGTCCCCAGTTAATACACAGCCTAGACCACTTAAAACGCCCTGCCCCCTCTTCTGCACCCAGTGGGGGTGGAGACTTCAACTTAGAACTCATTTGCCTGTGACCCAGTAGGGTCTGGCTGTGTGGTCTCTCCCCAGCCTTCAAAGTGTGACACAGGTCTAAGGTCTTCCCAGACAACAGAGGCTTCAGTATTCAACCCTGTTCCCACCCTCCGCTCTACCAAGTACAGGAATCAAAGTTCACTGCAACTGGAATGTTCCAAATGGAAAAACCTCACTGTGAAAATTGACTTGTTCTTTGAAATAGGACTTGGCACGCTGCCCAGATAAGTGTACCACTCTTTTAAGTAAGAGGACCCTGAAAAAAAAAGAAGGAAGAAAAACAGTTAACCATATATGGGCTGAGTATGTAGCTCAATGGTTGAGTGCGTGCGTGCCCTGCTCAAGGCCCTGGGTTCAACCCCCAACACTGCCAAAAGAAAAATGAGAGAGAGAGAGAGAGAGAGAGAGAGAGAGAGAGAGAGAGAGATCCTAATTCTCCCACTCACTCAGGAAACCCATGGGAGGGCAGGGTCTCTGACCACAGCACTATCCCAGAAGTCAGAGATGAACCCATCCATGCAAGCAAGAGCACTGGTTCTCAACCTTTGGGTCTCGACCCCACTGGGGATGGCATATTTACATTAAGATTTATAGCAGCAGCAAAGTTATAGTTATGAAGTAGCAACAAAATAATTTTGTGGTTGGGGGCCCCCACAACACGAGGGACTGTATTACAACCTTAGGAAGGTTGAGAACTGCTGCTCGAGAGAGACGTGGGAAGGTCAGCGAGGAAACACACTAACCATAGGTATCTGGGAAAGGCCTAGAAATACCAAGAGGAAACATTCACTGCCTAACTCAGCAACACGGGCAAGCAGGAGTCTCACCAAGCCAGTCTAGAATCCAGAAGACCCGGAAGAGGCTGCCGAGAGCTCCCCGCTGCAACTGTGGTTCTTAATGTCTGTGTCTCCCAGAGTCCCACACTGCCATTTTGTATCCTTTCTGGTGTAAATATTTTGCACTGTAAAAAACAAAATGTAAATACTGACTGTATATTTTGTTCTTGTCTTTTCTAAAGTGGAAACTGATCTGGGCAATAAATCACAAATCATCTACATCTTGTTCCTTTTCTGGCTTTTTTCCCCTCCTCCTTCTTCTTAGAAATCATATACTATAATATCTTTCAGGAGGCAGAGGCTGATTAAAGAAGGCCTCCATTCCTGACTAATGGAAGGAAGAAAGATGGCGCCAGCTGAGGAGATGGGGATTAGGGGCCCGGAGCCCAGATGAGCTTGGCGTCTTTCATTAACAGGTGCCGACCCTGATTGAAGTCTCTTAACCTCTTGGGGCTCCATCCGAAAGTGAAAACAGCTGCCAGGCTTTTAAAACGCAACAGAGTAGCAGATGCAAAATACTTTGAAAGTAAAAACTTGTATTCAAAGGCACCAAACTGCTCAATCTTAACTGTCGGGGTCTCCATTGGTTGGGAGGCAGATACTTCATAGATGGGAAACCTCCACCTAATTCCTGTTATTTTTTTTTTTTTTTGCTTGAACTCTATTTTGGAATGAAACCAATAAGAAATTGAGCGTACTGTTAATTTCTGTAGCTACTTTTAAAGACCCATAGTTACTGGTCAAAATTATTTTATGGGCTTTAAAAGCACTTGAAGAAGAAATAAGTTTTTTTTATTTGAGTGTATGTATATGCGTGTGTGTTGCATGTGTGTGATGTTTTGTTTTGTTGTCATCACGGGGGGAGGGGGGGAGTTGTCTGTTTGCCAACATGTATGCTTGTGTCCTTGTGTCCCGCATACAGTTGGATCCCCTGGGACTGTTCCAGGCAGTTGTGAGCTGCCATGTGGGTGCTGGGGATTGAACACGGGTCCTCTGGAAGAGCATCAGTGCTCTCAACTGATCTACCAATCCAGCACCAAGAAAGAAGTTTTAATGATCTTACTAATATCTATGATTTGAATATGTCCTTAGTTTAGGCAAAAATTTATCAGTTTCTAACATGCCTTGAAGAACCAGGAGGAATATAACCAAATGATCTAAAATTAACAATCTATCAAGTATAAATGGGAATCTCAAAGAACAGTCCAAGAAAACAGAACAAGCTCCTTCTTTACCCATTCATCATCTTGACCATGGATATTTGCCATTTCAGAGTAGGAAAAAAAGCCTTCAAAATTGGCACCCATCCCTTACATCTTACAGAGGAGAAATGATTTATGTGACTTGTGCCTATAATCCCAACACTCCAGAGACAGAGGCAGGAAAATCAGAAGCTCAGCTACATAGCAAATTTAAGACCAGCCTGAGCTATATGAGACCTTGTCCCAAGATAGATAGATAGACAGACAGATGATAGATAGATAGATAGATAGATAGATAGATAGATAGATAGATAGATAATAGACAGGTGATAGATAGACAGATAGATGACAGATAAAATTGAACTTCATACCCACCTCTCAGAAAGACAAGAAACGAGTTATTGAGCCCTTCCATGAGCAGCCCAGGCTCTGAAAGAATTTAGTATTCAACAAGAATGTCCAGGAAGAGGTAAGTCATACAACTTTACAAGTGAACACATGTTCAAGATTTTATCTGAATTATACGACAAGAGAACCAGACACGGGTTTTTAAAGCCCGTTCAGAAGAACGATCAAACAGCACAGATTTATATGGAACATTGAGAGGAACCGCAGATGGAAACAAAACTGATTATTCCTATCATCCGGGACAGACCGGAAAGGTCTACCAGTTGTCTGCACTTTATAAAGTGCCCCAGGAGCTCTTGCAAGCCATTAGTGAGTCTGGATGCTGGTAACCCAAGAGGCTGTGCTAGAGGTGAGCCTCAGTTTTCCGCCGAAACCCTAGCTGGTTTTCTACTATTGTAAAGCCCTCTCCGCTTTATTTGCCGAGCGGGCCCAGTTCATAGATGTTTAGAACACATCATTTTCAACTCTTGCATTACTCTGGTAAATGAGCAATCAGGAAAGAAACCCTTGGGCAGATATTGATGGAACCCTATATGAATGTTAACCTTCTGGCCTCTGACCTCTGAGCCCCTCTCCTGTCTCTGTTTACTATCTTGGAGCCCACCCCCCACCCCCATCCCCACCCCCACAGAGCTGGGGGCTAAGAACTCTTTGACATAAATAACTAGATCTGCAGGGCTGATCAAAAGCAGATGTGATGAAGGACATCGGCCCTAGATTCCGCTGTGCTCATCTCGGGCAGAGCAGTAAATCCCCAGGTTTATACCGCCGGCAGGACTCATTCCTCTGAATTAAACACCCCTAACCCTTCACATGGTGGGGGGGGGCTGTTAACTGGAAAGAACCTCTTTGCCTCTGACCCTGTGGTTCAATGCGCTGACAGGATGCTTTGAGAATAATGGATTGCAGTCTCTCTCTTTTGACTTCCTGTAGCTCATTCTGGGGGTTGTAGTTAGCCTGTTGTGATGGAGGCATCTTGGTGCTGGAGACAGGAACCACGTCTCCCTCCCCCTTCCCTAGTATCAGTTAATGTGGCCATTGTATTCTTGCAATAGTGGTTTCCTTAGCAGTTTAAATAATAAATCAGAATATTTGTTCAAGATGTGGCCACAGCACTAATAAGCTCTGTACCTCTTCCCGGCCTTTTACCTCCCGAGGCTGAGCTCTCAATCTCTTCCGGGATCTACAGCGATGGCTGAACACACAGCAGGGCCATTGCATTTCAGTAGGATGTGACTGGAGTTGCTGCTGACAGCGGAGTGTGGTTGAGAAAAGGCAGTGTTCACAGTCTCTCGGACATCTGGTTTGTACTGCGGGGAAGAGGGCTGGATGGAGATCGCTCCCCCAGCTCATGCATCACTGGACGACGCAGCAGACGTCTGCTGAATGGCATTTCCAGGGATTTCAAGTTCGAACAAGTCACAAAATGTTGGGGATCAGATGCCCCCAAAGCAGAATGTTTATTGCTCTAGCTTTCAGGAAGCAAAGGTGAAGAAAGCGGAGTTAAGCCCGCCCACCACCTGGAGGTGGCAGCCCCACCGCTTCCAAAGCCACGCTGGTGACATCAGATGTCTGGAGAATGTTCTGGAAGGGAGTCTGTAGAAAGTTCTTGGACTCTCTCTAATAATCAGTGTCATGAAGCCAGGCAGTGGTGGTGCACGCCTTAAATTCCAACACTCGTGAGGCAGAGGCAGGTGGGTCCCTGTGAGTCTGAGGCCAGTCTGGTCTACAAGAGCTAGTTCCAGGACAGGCTTGATAGCTACAGCGAAACCCTGTCTCGAAAAACCAAAAAATAAATTAATTAATAAACAATAAATATAATCAATGTCATGAGAAGCCGAAGAGTTGATCCAAAATAAGGAAACCAATAAACAGGCATGGAAATGTAATGAATGTCGAGCCAGAACAAGCGTGGCTAGCAGCCTCTGAACGCACCCAAGATCAGCAAGGTGAATTCCCACTTATAGAAACTACACAGAGGGCCTGGTAGCGTGGCCCACGCCTTTAATCCCAGCAGCGAGGAGGTAGAGACAGGCGGATCTCTGTGAGTATGAGGCCAGCCTGGTCTACAGAGCAAGTTCCAGGAAAGCCAGGGCCACACAGAGAAACCCTGTCTGAAAGAAAACACAAAGAGATGGCTCAGAAGTAAAGACAGCTGCTTACAGGCTTAACCACCTGCGTTTGATTCCCAGCATCCACTTGGTGGGAAAAGAACCAACGCCAGCAGGTTGTCCTCTGACCTCTGACCTCCACACATGTGCCCGCCCACACACGCACTCCTGGAATACACAGAAAGCATCATAAAGAAAACACTGTTTAAAAAATAAGATACGTACCACGTATTTAGAAGAAAAGGGAAAGGTGACTATGACTTGTTCTCAGATGGTTAAAAATGGACAGAGACGAAGGGAAAGGAACAACTTAAACAAATCCGGAGCTCTACGCCTAAGCAAAAGGGCAGGCAGGAGGTCTTTATATTGTGCTTTTTCCTAATGTTTGATATTATGTCAAAAACACATCTAAAAGAAGATGACTCCAAAATAATTTCAGTGTTCTAAAACAATGTAATTTGGGGCCAGTGAGGTGGCTCATCAGGAAAAGACGCTTGCCACCATGCCTGACAAGCTGAGTTTGATTCCTGGGATCCACATTGGGGAGAAAGAGAGCGGCCTTTCACGGTTCACGGTTGTCTCCTGACCTCTACACATACTCAAGTAAACAGAGAAATAAATGTAACCACTTTAACTTCCTTTCTATGTCCAAACAGTCATTCAATTATTCAAATAAACATATGTTCAAGGTTGGAGAACCCAGAACATTTTCTTCAACCATGAAGTTCCTGCCGAAGTTAGTAAAGGAAATTATATTCACGTGGAAAGGAAGACACTGATCTATTACAGGCAGTGAGACATGCGGCTAAAGCTAAATAAACTGTTCATGGTTTTGTTTTTGGTTTTGGTTTGTTTGTTTGTTTGTTGGCAGGATCCAGAAGAAACAAGTTCCCAGCATCCATTGTGGGAAAAAAAAATCTTCTTGGCCTGCTGCCCATCAGTGTACAGAAAACAATAAAGGGCAAGTAGGGGCAAAGACAGATTTCTCAATTTCTTTTAAAAGATGTATTTCTCATGCCAGGCATGGTGGTGCACACCTTTAATCCCAGCACTCAAGAGGCAGAGGCAGGCGGATCTCTGAGTTCAAGTCAGCCTGGTCTACGGAGTGAGTTCCGGGACAAACAGGACTGTTACACAGAAAAATGCAATCTTGGGATAAAGAAAAGGAAGAAGAAAGGGAGGGAGGGAGGGAGGGAGGGAGGAAGGAAGGAAGGAAGGATGTACTTCTCAGCTGTACCCATGCAGTGTCGGAGATGTTTTTCTGGAGTTAAGTTTTAAATGTAATGAGGCCAGCTGGGTGTGTACCAACCGGGTGTGTACACATCTGTAACCCCAGTACTCCAGAGGCCCAAAGGGGGATCCTGAGTTCAAGGCCAGTGTGGGCTTGGTTTTTTTTTTCCTTCCCCAGAAATAAAATTGAAAATATTAAGAAAGCATTAACAGTCATTTTATCAAAACTATGAAGTTTTATATAGTATGGCATTTGATAACAAAAGGAACCAGGTTCGCCTGATAAGACTGGCGCAGATATGACTTCAAGACAGTGTGACATCTGTCAGACCTGATACATCTACTATGTGAACTTGAAATCCTACCAAACGGGCTTTCCACGGGGGAATCCTTTCACTCCTTCTAAAGGAGCATGAACAAGAGTATCTCCCCAGACTGTCTATTAGGGGGAGGATTAACACCTGTTCTGCCTGTACATCCCTGAAACACCTTGGCGTTCTGACAGGATCCCTCCTACAGCACGCTAAAATGTCTGGGAAAGAAAGGAACTTAAGAGATGGGGAGGGGTTGCACACCTGTAATCCCAGGAGGCAGGGGGTGGAGGCAAGAGGGCAGTCAGTTTGAGACCAACCTACCTAGGGAGACGCTGTCTCTAAACAAATACACAAGTAAACATAACAGGGAGAAAATGATTTACACTAGCATGACATCAGCAGTAAAGCATGTTGTAAGCTGATGAAAGTGTGTGTGTGTGTGTGTGTGTGTGTGTGTGTGTGTGTGTGTGTGTGTTTAAGAACAAACGACAAAGAGAGAAAGGAAGCACAATGGAAGGGTGAAGCAGTATGTAATAAACACAAGAGCCCGATGGGGAGATGGCTCAGTGGCTAAAGCACTTAACTTCGGGCCTGAGCATCCATGTTTTTAAAAAACAAAAAAGTGGGGGCTGGAATGATGGCTAAGAAATTAAGAGTAGTTGCTGCTCTAGCAGCGGACCTGATTTGGGTTCCTTGTACCCACTTTGCAGCGCACAACCATCTTTAACTCCATTCCGGAGACTCTGTCGCCCTCTCCTGGCCTTCACAGGCACCGCATGGACATAGTGCACGCACAGCTGCCTGTAAAGCCAGTCCCAGGGGATCCAATGCCCACTTTTATCCTCTGCAGGCACCAGGCATGCATGCTGTGGCACCGGCAAACGTGTAGGAAAAACCCCCAAACACCTAAAATAAAAATAAATACATTTTAATAAGAATGGATTCGTATTTTAATCAAAGGGGGGAAGAAATGGGAAAGAAACGCCCCTGAAATGCAGAGGTGTTGCCCAAGGAGGAAGCAAAAGACTGTAAGAGTCAGCGAGGGGCGGGGTGCTGTGAAACGCTGTCCTCAGACATGACAGGTTGCTGGACACATGGACTTGTGGGAACTGTGGTGCGATCTGTACAATCAAGCCACTTAAAAGCAGTTCCAGTATTAAGAGGGGAGGGGCTCCTGAGGCCCCGCCCCTAGCTGAGGCATTATTGGCAGTTGGTGCTGGGGGAGGGGGATGAAGAGTTACTTTCCTTTGGGAAGGGAATTTTAAGGAGGGACTAAAGAGACAGCTCAGCAATTAATAGCACTGGCTCCTCTTGCAGAGGCCCCAAGTCCCATTCCCAGCATTCACATAGTGACTCACAACCAGCTGTAAATCCAGTCCCACGTGGTCTGCCATTCTCGTCTGACCTCTGAGGGTGCGAGGCGCTCATGAGGCGCAGAGACCTACACGCGGGCAAAATGCTCATACGCTAAAAATTAAAAATAAAAAAAAAAAAGCCGGAATGGGTTTCTGATCCTACTGCACGTACTGGCTTTGTAGGAGCCTAGGCAGTTTGGATGCTCAACTTACTAGACCTGGATGGAGGTGGGGGTTCCTTGGACTTCCCACAGGTCAGGGAACCCTAAGTGCTCTTCGGGATGAGGAGGGAGGGGGACTTGATTGGGGGAGGGGGGAAATGGGAGGCGGTGGCGGGGAAGAGACGGAAATCTTTAATAAATAAATAAATTAAAAAAAAAGAATAGAAAGAGAAAAAAAAAAAAGCCGGGCGGTGGTGGCGCAAGCCTTTAATCCCAGCACTCGGGAGGCAAAGGCAGGCGGATCTCTGGGAGTTCGAGGCCAGCCTGGTCTACAAGAGCTAGTTCCGGGACGGGCACCAAAGCTACAGAGAAACCCTGTCTCGAAAAACCAAAATAATAATAATAATAATAAATAAATAATAAAAAAATTTTTTTAAAAGTTCAAGGAGTAGGAAAACCCTATTTTAAAGGAAAAGATAAGAAGAGGCAAGCCGCCTAGATGTCCATCAGCCTGCGAGTGGATAGTGAAAATGCGGTATAGAGACAAGTGAAACTATTCTGCTCTGAGAAAAGCGGAAATCACGAGATTCCCAGGTGAAAATGGTATAGAGCGAGGTGGTCTCTAGGCTTGAGTGTATAACTGGAAAAGCCAAGAAAGTAGAAAAGGACAAGGACTCTACGATGCCAGGGCCTCAGAAACAGTAACAGCAGAGAGGAAGGGTGGAAAGGAACTAAAAAACAATTATAATAAGCTCAAAAATTAAATGCAATTAAAAAATAATAGTAAGTGGAAAAATAAAGCGGCCGTATGTGCATATAACAGAGTATTCACACAAATAAAGGAAGAAATACTGAGCCATGACGCCGTGGCTGCCTGCTCCCCTGGTTCCTAAAGAAACTGGCGCAGTAGGCAGAAGGGCCAGGACGCGTCACCTCGGAGTACCCATCAGCATGTGACAGCCACCTGGGCACTAGGTCCTAAACGCAGCATCCCTTGAGGCAACAGTGACTTCCGGGTAAAGGAGTCTGGAATCCCGCCCTCACAGTCACGTGTGCTCCCTGCAGTGCCCAGCAGCGCACAGAAGGGGGCGAGTTCACAGAAGACGGCTTGCAGCTGCTACCCAGCTTTCAGCTTCCCCCTTTCTCTCCACATCCAGGCCTCGCTTTTTACCAGACTTTTTCTTTTTCCTTTTCCATATAGGGGTTGAACCCGAGGGTTCACATGGCGGACTTTGTCACTCAGTTGTATCATCGGAGCTTTTTTTTTTTTTTAAACAGGGGCTTGCTAAATTGCTTAGGCTGGACTTGAACTTGCAGTCCTCCTGCTTCAGCCTTCAGTTGGCTGGGGTTACAGGCATTCACCAGCGGACTCTGCTACCCTGAGTCTTACCTTCAGTCCCTTGCCCAAGGGCTACCCCACTGATGAAGCACCCAGGCTCCTGCCTGCCCGTTATCCCTGCTTTTCCTTCTCTTCCCCAACACCTCATCACTGCCCACGTCCAAGGTCGGACTGGGTCTGCTGAGCCGGGCACATTTGTGTTCAATTTAGAAAGCCAGAACCACTCACCTAACTCCAATGTACATTGCTCATTACAACACTCTCTCTTTCTCACACGCACACACCACATACTCATACACTCACACATATACACACACACGAACACACTCACATACATTCATACACACATATACACACATACATACGCACACATTCACACACACATTCACATACATTTACACACTCACATACATACACATTCACACATACATACACATAGGCACACGTGCACACACATTCATACACATGAAGGAGGAGGACGAAGAAGGCAGGAAAGAGTTTCTTTTAAAAAAAAAAAAAGGTAAAATGAAAGGGAAATTATTTGGGGAATAAACAGTTAATTAGAAGAAACCCGAGAGTGAGCCATTGCACTGCATAATCCTCCGGGGCAAATGAGGGAAGCTTTGAAATAGAAACTCCTCCAAGAGGTATAAGGAGATCAGAGGTCGCTGCTTCCTTCTTCCCAGCAGGTAAAGAGCTGAGCAAGCACAGTCCCAGCCACTGTTCTTAGATCCGGAACCACCTCCGTCCCAGGGCGAACCCTGGGTGCCCACGGAAGAGCGCCCAGAGAACTGGAACTTGCCGGAACAAAACCCACCGACAGACTACTCTCTGGGGCGTGCTACAGCCGCGTGGGGAACTTGAGCTGCGCTGAGGAATTCCTGGAGGCCGCTTCAGGGTTGCCACAGAGCTCCCAGTCTAGAAGGGTTCCGTTTCAGCGACAGTGTTCACGCTTGTACTGTTCTCATCCCCGGGACCTTCTAGCTTCTAGCGGGAAGTGGGGAGGAAACGTGATGGTGAAATTTTGTCTTTAGGGTTTTTTTTTAATCTTTCATTTTACTTTTACATTTTTTAAAAGATGCGTATGCCTGTGTGTCTGTATGTGAGCTTGTGTTCATGCGTGCAGTGCCTGCGGAGGCAGGAAAAGAGCCTATCAGATTCCCTGGAGCTGGAGGTACAGAGCCACTAGCTGTGGGTGCTGGGAACCTAACTCTGATCCTTTGCAAGAGCAGTATACGCTCTTAAGCACTGCGCCATCTCTCCAGCCCCTGCAATGAGATTTTAAAAGGTACAGAACAACTCAGCTCTGAGCCAGGCCCGTCCTGGAGTGAAGCTGTATAACCAGAACCGAATGTCCTGGGCTTTGTCAGAGCCTGACATTCTATGGCCACCTGAAAAGATGAGCTCAAATGAAAAACACTGTGACATTCACAGCCCAAAGGCACAGGCTCACTGAGAGACTGAGGCCTGATACAAATCCCACCCCACACCTACCCTTCCCAGCACAGTATGGAAGGACTGTTCACCACGGTTCCTGTTACCCTGTACGTCACATCCGGTTCCCAACAAAAAATTGCAAGGCAGAGCAAAAGGAAAAAAAAAAAAAAAAAAAAAACAGTTTGACTTCCAGGCCTGTAATCCCAGCATTTGGCAGCTGAGGTGAGGAAGATTTTTAAGACCAGTCTGGCCTGGGTGTGATGGTGCACACCTTTAATCCCAACACTGGGAAGCAGAGGCTGGCAGATTTCTGTGTGTTCAAGTCCAGCCTGGTCTACATGTGAGTTCTGGGACAGCAAGGACTATTCTTTGGGACCCCGTCTCTAAACAAAGACACTGGTGGAATGAAAACATGCACCGAGCACTTCAGAGGCAGCAAACTCGTCATCCACGAATAGAGAACAGAAACCCTTGTCAACACACAAACATTACATGAACACCAGTCCCCACGCTGGTGATAAGCTACAGCGTGTAGTTACTGGGAGTAACGCTGAGGCTCAGAGGAAAGCATCATATAGAGAACATGTAAAAATGAGGCGGGCGGGTGGGTAGTTTGCTGCTTTTGGGCAGAGCTGAGGGTGAGCCCAGGGCCTCATGAATACATGGCAGACTACTCCATGTCCAGACTGAAAATGTATGCTCAACAGAACTGAAAACAGCAACCGGTGGTCAGATTGCGGCTAGCTGTCTTTCCGGTAACGTCTGCGGGAATTCAAGGTAAAAGAGGGGATTCGTTACAGTAAATACTACTTTGTTTTCTCATTCCAATTCTGTTTTTGTTTATTTGTTTTTTGTTTTTCAAGACAGAGTTTCTCTGTAGCTTTGGAACCTGTCCTGGGTAGGTAGACCAGGCTGACCTCGAACTTAAGGAGACCCACCTGCCTCTGCCTCCCAAGTGCTGGAATTAAAGGCGTGTGCCACCACCACTCAGTTCTAATTCCGTTTTGTTTCCTTGAGAAACGAGATTTTCTGGTAGAGAAAAGAGAAGATCCAGGTACAATCTGCAAGGGTTTGAGTTATAGTTGCGTGGTTAAATGTCGCTGCGTGAACTCAGGAATTACTTAGTTTTCTAAAAGGGGAAATGTGGGGCTGCAGAAATGGCTCAGGGTTAAGAACCCTTATAGGAGATGCACATGGTAGCTCACAACTGTCTGTTACTCCAGTTGCGGGGGATATAATGCCCTCATCTGGACTCTAAGGGTACCAGGCACACACACGGTACACAGACATACATGCAGACAAAACATCTATATACATAAAATAAAAATAAATTATTCTAAAAACGTTTAAAAGAAGAGGAAATGTTTCCACAGTCACCTAAGCTCTGCTCCCTGCAGGCGCCTGAAGGCAATGACCAACTTGCTCACACTGACTGTCCCCAGCACATACCTACGTGACTTGAAGTATCAATTTTCCTCTAAACAAAATGACTTAGTTACTGTTCTATTTTGTGAAGAGACACCATGACCGTGGCAACTCTTGTAAAAGACAGCATTTAATTAACAGCTTCTGGGTTAGTCCACTGTCATGTCGGGGAGCACGACTACAGGAATGGTGCTGGAGAAGTAACTGAGAAGTTTATATCCACGGGCAGCAGAGAGACACTGGTCCTAGCATGGGCTTCTGAAACCTCAAAGCCCACCCCTAGTGGCCCATTTCCTCCAACAAGGCCACACCTCCTGATCCCTCTCAAGTAGTGCCACTCCCTGGTGACTAAGCATTCAAATACATGAGCTTGTGAGGCCGTTCTTACTCAGACCACCACACAGAATGAAGTCTTCCAGGAGAAGCCAGCAGGACTCAGAATTCCCCGTCAGTCTGCAGAAGAAGAAGCTGAGGCTCGGTGAGGAGACCACCAAAGGTGCTCGCTGCCGAGCCTGAAGACTTGAGCTCAATCCCTAAGTCCCATGTGGTGGATGGAGAAAACCGACTTCCAGAAGCTGTTCTCAGACCTCCACGTGGCGGCTGCGGCACATACATTCACACACACCTCCCACCCACAATAAATAAATGTTTTGAAAAAAATTGAAAGAGGGTGCTGAGGTATTAAGCTCTAAGAAGGGCTCCGGGCTGATTTGAAGAGCCCTCACCACCAGCCAGGAATGGGACAATCGTTACAATTTATTAAAATTCATCAATCAGTGAAGTCGTCGTTATATTAAAATTTAGTTTGAAGAAACAAATGGGTGACTGCGACAGAATGACGGGAAACCAATTCATTATCTCAAGTGAGTCATTTACTCTGCCTTCCCATATCAACCATGCCCCCATAATCAAATAGTAATGAGCACACGTGTCTCCTTATAAAGGTTTTCTGTCTAATAAAAGAAAAAGAAATTAAAAAATTAGAGTATAACCATTTTGCATCTCTAATAAATTAATACTTTTAGGCATTTGCATTAATGGCTGAGAATGTCACAGGAAAAAAAAAAAAGATAACCAGATATCCGAGGAAAGAGAAGACAGCACTGCGGAGTTGCTGGCGGTACCAAGCCCAGTCGACTGATCTCTGAGTCTGGCTTTTCAGTGCTTGAACTAAAACAGGAGCTGCGTGTGACCCACGCGGGCATCAGCAAAGTCCAGCCTGTGGGGGAGATACTAGAGTTCTTCAGCAGACATCCAGTCACAGGGGTGACTCCTGAAAACCAAGTCTTTTCAGGTAAACTAAGAGAGGATGGAGGAGTCTGCAGACTAAAGGTGACACCAGCAGCTCGCGGTGATTTTTATACTGGATCTGAGTCAAAGGGCTGAGCAGTGGGGTCACGCTTTGTAATGGGGACGCCTTAGCCATAGTGTCTGAAATAGACATTTAGGTGATAAAATTGCTAAACGCCAAGAGGAAGTGAGTGGTACAAGGTGCATGAGGTCTTCTGTTCTAATAAGATAATAGGCCAACAATATAAAGCAGGAAGGGGGGAACGCTTGTCTTTGGACGCTGAATCTTACTTCAAACAGTGGTGTTGGGAAAAAAAAAAAAAAGAGTGAGCACTGACTGAGAGGGGGTAACAAATGGGCTTTAGAGTGACCCAGACTGAGGGACCAGTCAGGAAACACTCCCCAAACCCACCAACAGTCTCCCCAAGTTGAGGAGACAGAACTGAGAAGTGGGGATCGAGTGGCTTGTGCCAGGGAGAGGCAGGTGCACAGAGAGGGTACCTCTGAGGCACTCACCAATGCAGGGATGGATGGAAGCTGCCAAAAGCCTGAGAATGAGCCACCCATGGTGCTAGGTGGGTATCTTCAGAAACCCACCAGCAAAGCCTGTGGCCTCATCCTCCACGGGAAGAAAGCTAACCAGGGCAAGAGGATTCTAGGACTCGAGTCATGAGGCCAAATGGGCTCTGGAGCCAGAGCTGCTCAGTCCCTACCCAGAAACACTTAAACACCAGGCCTCAGAAGGCCCCAGCAGTTTCTAAGCAACTTGCATTCCAGAAAGGGGAAAAAAAAAAAACCCACAAGAATGTGTTGCAGGAATGTGAAACATCCAGGAGCAGCAAGACAAAAATCACAGTGTGTGTGTGTGTGTGTGTGTGTGTGTGTGTGTGTGTGTGTGGTGTGTGTATGTGTGTGCGCGTGTGCACACACGTGCGTGTATGAGGAAGGGGTCATGACCAAGTACACAAATGAACAGCAACTTTAACTGATGAGAAAACAAAGAAAAACAGAAATGCTAGAACTAACAGGGGACATTGTGAAGCAGTTGCTACAGCTGTTGTCAGGACAGCTAACAAGAGGAATGACTGAACTTGCGAGCAATGATCACGTGAGAAAGATTCAAATGCATTTAGAGGTTAAAACTAAAAGCAATGGAAAACTTAGCTCACGCACAAGGAAAGAAAGTATTACACACGGCGAAAGAAAAAGTTCATCAACTTGAAAACACAGAAAGGGAAATTATTCAAACAGAAGCAAAGAGAGAAAAGACAGGAGGGAAACCACACTGGTGGACAAGAAAGTAAATTCCAGCCTTCGATTGGGTGGCTGCGTGTCCCGAAGAGAAGGAGAAGGGGCCCTAGCAACAGGTTTATTGGAAGAAACTCCCAGGCAGGTCCCTTGGTCTCAGAGATTGAGGCCAGAGAAATGGGCTAAGGCAGGGAGATTTTATAGATTGTAGGCAAGGGGTGATGATGTGTCCACAACAAGCTGGGTTTGGGCCAAGTATGGTCAAAAGCTGATGGCTTAGGTGAGGACTTGGTCAGCTGGTGGCACCAGAAGAGAAAGCTGCTGTAGCCACCAAGAATTCGGTGGAATTGGGCGCCTTTCCTTTGTTCAAAGTCTTGCTGAGTGGGTGGGGTTTGGAGAGAGGGAGAGACAGACAGACAGACAGACGACAGACAGAAATGGGGCTTCCTGGGCCATGTAGGGATGAACGGGGGCTCCAAACAAACACTGTGTAGCTGAAAATAACCTAGACTATTTTTATTTCTAATTTACTGAAAAATGTTTCCCATAATATAGTCTTTTTTTTTTTTTTTGATTTTTCAAGACAGGGTTTCTCTGTAGCTTTTTGGTTCCTGTCCTGGAACTAGCTCTTGTAGACCAGGCTGGCCTCGAACTCACAGAGATCCGCCTGCCTCTGCCTCCCGAGTGCTGGGATTAAAGGCGTGCGCCACCACCGCCCGGCCCCATAATATATTCTGATTACAGTTTCCTCTCCCCTTACTCCTCCCAGTTTCTCCACACCTCACTTCTCCTCCAGTCCGGATCCACACCCTTTCTTTCTCTTGTTAGAAAACAAACGGGCAGCTGCTTTTAATCCCAGAACTCAGGAGGTAGAGGCAGGACATCTCTGTGAGTTAGAGGCCAGCCTGGTCTATAGAATGAGTTCCAGGACAGCCAGGGATACACAGAGAAACCCTGTCTCAAAGAAAGGAAGGAAGGAAGGAAGGAAGGAAGGAAGGAAGGAAGGAAGGAAGGAAGGAAGGAAGGAAGGGAGGGAGAAAAAAACAAGCAGTCATCTGAGAAATCCTAATAAGATAAATCAAAGAACAAATCAGAATATGACAAAATAACCAAGCAAGAAAAAAGGCCAAACAAAAAACATAAGAAACAAATATAGATGCAAAGACACACACAAAGGCATCCCATAAAAAAAGAAAAAAAAGAAAAAAAACCACCCTGATGTCTAACCAAAGAGCCTGTAAGGCAGAGGGTGAAAAAAACAGCCTGACTTAACAATATGAGACAAAGAACTTTCCAAAGGTGCCGCTGACAGCACTTTGTGTTGGCCATGGACCACCTCCTCTCAAGAGGGGCTTGCTTCCCCTGTGAGACTCCCTCGGAGAAAACAAAATTTTCCTTTGCCAGTGGTTATCAATTGAAGATGGCTTCTGGGTTAGGGATGGGATGCATGTGCCCACAAGGGAGGCACACAGCTGGAAGGTGAGGTCCCCTGGTCATGCTGCGGCTACTGGCAGACATCAGAGCCCAACGCATGCTTCTCGTTTCTTTTCTCCTCTTTATTCAGCCCGGAACCCCAGCATATGGACTGGTGCTGCCCACATTTAGACAGGTCTTCCCACCTCATTTATCCCAGCCTAGAAACTCCCTAAACGATATGCCCGGGATTCTTTTCCTGGTTAAATCTAAATCCTGTCAAGCTGAAAACCAGTAGTGACCACCTACTTCTGTTTGATGAAGAAATGGAAAAGGCTGAAATGAAGATTTAGCAGTGACCGTTCTGTGTGTGTCGAAAACACTTCTTTCATTCACTATTGTAACCCACGTAAACAAATACTTTGAATGAAAACACTTCATTCACAAATCATGCATTCCTTGGGAACAAAATCCATACTTTTGGAACCAATTCACGGTCCTAAGTTCTTTGATGACATCTGTCCTGGCTGTTCCTGTCTGAATGACTTTGTGATGATACTTGATGACCGTCAAAATCTAACAAAATTAGTAAGCATTCTAAAGGTAAATAAATTATGTACAGGGCCAAATTAGAGACAGATAATATTAGGCTTTCAATGTAGACTTTCCTGTTCTGGTTAATAATATTGCTTGGCAGGGAGATGACAGGTGAGGGACAAAAATCCTGAAGTCAGATCTGGCAATCATCCATCCCTTAGGATGTCACTGAGGGACTCTGATGTGCTTCGGAGGATTCACGGTTGTTTTGTAATCAAGGAGGCTGAGACGCCACCATTATAAATGCTGCTGGAAGAGTCTCTGTTTCTGATATTCTAATCGAACATTATACTGCTTCTCAGTTTCACCTAACAAAAACCTCCATTAGCTGTACCCCAAACAAGAACAAGACTCTGCGAAGACTGATGATGGACCCCAAGCCTTTGGCACCACCAAGAGACCACGTCCCATACAGGGAAAATCAGCACAGTCCGAATAGTAAACCAGAAATCCGAGTGTCTGACAAAGGCACAGCCGGCTAATGAAATCAGTCGCTCACAGAGCCTGCAGGCAAGTGAAGACTATGATGTCAAACTCTGTCGTTTGTGAATGACGAGGTTGTTTGTGAATGACCAGGGTGATAATCCTTAGCAGTCTAGGTCCCTGGGGCCACACTGAAGGTAGGACTCCCAGGGCTACATTTCCACGGTCACAGAGTGTAGCAGCCATCCTCCATTCAATATGGCTGCTTCCCACTCAAGGGTTCTGGGTCTCTAGGAGCGGCGTCTGTCAGAGCCCCTCAGCAGGGACAGCCTATTGGAAGTGGGGGATGTCTCCCTTGTGACCAAACCTCCTGGTTCCCGCAGGAATCTTCTAGCTCAGTTGACAGATAATTTAGCAACATTGATTTCTTCACCATATAGAACAAGGTGGAGACTGACCTCCTCGAATGAGACCGGGGTGGGGGGTGGTGGGGGGGGTGAATGAGCTGAGAGGGGCGGGCTGGGGCACTTTACAAGGAGGGCTGGGCCTCCTGATGTCACCTGCTCTACGGTCAGGCTGCTGACAAAGTGACTTACCGGTGACACACTCAAGCAGCCAAAAGTTTGACGATGTGTGCTGAGCATGGTGGCAAACGCACAGAATGCCAGTGCTCAGAAGGCTAAGGCAAAAAGGATTGCTGTGAGTTTGAGGCCAGACTGTGCTATATATAGTGAATACCGTGTCAACTAGGGCCACATAGGAAGAAGGAGAGAGAGGGAGAGAAAACTGAGAACACACCCTGAGAGCCTGGGTACATCTGTTATACTGAATACCCTCTTGAAAGAGTGTTCTCGTAGTCTTTTGGGGGCTGCTATGACAAAACACCTGAGACCAGATAATGCACAAACAGAAAATTTACTATGTACTGTTTTGGAGACTGGGAAGTCTAAGATGGGGGTGCCAGTGGGTTGACCTTCCTGATGCACCCCAAATGGTGGAAAGAGAAGACACTACCCCAGCCTCTTTTATAAAGTCACTAACTCACTTCCTAGTGCCTCACCTCTTAATACCAACATGGTAGGGGCTCAGCCACAAATTGTAAGACCATGAAAAACATCTTTCTATGAAAAAAAAAAATCACAGACAACAGAGAGATCCAGCTATAGTCTTCACAGTGGGACATGGAGTTCCCATGTAAAATACAACTGCAAAAGTTCTTATGTCCAACCACTCTGGTATCTATTTTATCCCATGCTGTCACATGAGTCACACATTATATCTTGTCTGTATACATACAGATATCTTATGTGTGTAGGTGCAGTTATCTCTGGGGGAAACAACTATAAACATAAGCAGATAGCAAAATGCAAGGATGCTCAAGTTCCTTGTATAGAATGATTCCCTACCTGCATCTAAAACAGTGATACCCTGTCTCAAAAGGAAAGAAAGAAGAGAAAATGAAGGAAAGAAGGAAGGAAGGAAGGAAGGAAGGAGGTGTGCTGCGCACAGTTCAGGAAGAAACAGACACAGCGGTGTTTATGGCACAGATGCCGCAAGGGTTTATTGTCAACATCAGCACCTTATTAAAGCGCTCTGCAGCTGCTGACATGTGGGAAATGCCTAATAAATAGCAGCTATTTCCGTGACTACTACACTGCATGTTTTCGTATTAAGTAACATTCATAATAAAGATTCATTTCAGATTCATAGGGCAAACATTTGGAGGCATAATCACAAAAGCAGAACTTGGTGGCCTGCCCCCTCTTCAGCCCCCGTTTTCGCTCTGAGATGAAGAAACAGCCTCACAGAGGCTCTGCTGCTTGTCCAAGGTCACATGCGCAGGAGCTGGGACCAAATCTGAGTCTGTACTCTCCATACACTTCCTTCTTCCGTTGAATGAAGAGATGAGGATAGAATAAATTGGAGGAGTGTTAACACTTCTTCATTCATCCAACCACCTGAGAAACACGTCCTCCCCTCTACCAGTTATCGTTAATGAGCCCTATGGCAGACCAACACAGGCCCTAGAGGGAACCTGAAACTGTTGTCTCGCTAAATGAACACGTGATCAAACCACATCTAAATATTTATGTTTAGACACATAGGTGAGTACTGCTCTCCACCTTGGCCATGGAAGTCCCTTTCTGTAGTGGGCAGCTATGAATGCAGAGATGCATACACTCAAAGTGCTGAGAATTAATGACTGTTGGTTGAATGCTCAACTCTAAAAGGGACTTCAAGGCTCAAGGAACATGGCCAAAGAGGATGCAGGAAAGATGTCAGAGCCAGCAGATGAGGATGCAGGATGTTAGAGTCAGCAGATGAGGATGCAGGATGTTAGAGTCAGCAGATGAGGACGCAGGAAGGATG
>NC_022028.1:34519263-34543827 GCF_000317375.1 Microtus ochrogaster | reverse complement strand
CAGGAAGGATGTTAGAGTCAGCAGATGAGGATGCAGGAAGGATGTTAGAGTCAGCAGATGAGGGTGCAGGAAGGATGCTAGAGTCAGCAGATAGGAAGGAGTGCTGTGCTATGAAATGCTGTCTTCCAGACATGACATGGCTGCTGCACTCTCGATCTCACTGCAGCTGTGGTCACCTACATGAGACTGGAACAAGGTCAAGCCAACAAGATCAGTCAAGATTCCATCAGGCAGAGACAGAGACCCACACTGGAGCACTGGACTGAGCTCCCAAGGTCCCAATGAGGAGTGGAAGGAGGGAGAACATGAGCAAAGAAGTCGGGACCACGAGGGGTGCACCCACCCACTGAGACAGTGGAGCTGATCTATTGGGAGCTCACCAAGGCCAGCTGGACTGTGACTGAAAAAGCATGGGATAAAACCGGACTCTCTGAACATGGTGAACAATGAGGGCTGATGAGAAGCCAAGGACAATGGCACGGGGTTTTGATCCTACTTAATGTGCTGGCTTTGTGGGAGCCTAGCCAGTTTGGATGTTCACCTTCCTAGATATGGACGGAGGGGGGAGGACCTTGGACTTTCCACAGGGCAGGGAACCCTGACTGCTCTTTGGACTGGAGAGGGAGGGGGAGAGGAGTGGGAGGAGGGGGAGAAGGGTGGGAGGAGGGGGAGAAAGAGGGAAGGAGGGGGAGGGAAATGGGAGGCTGGGAGGAGGCAGAAACTTGGTTTTTTTTCCTTTTCTCAATTAAAAAAATAAATAAATAAATAAATAAATAAATAAATGAGAAAAAAAGATTCCATCAGGCAGCAATAACTGGACTCAGTGGATTACAAAAAAAGACTTGAAAGTGGGAGGAAACCATTTGCGAGGTGGGGTGTGTGGGAAGGGAAAGTTGGAGGGTATGATCAAAATACATTGTAAACATATAAGCAAAGAATAAATTCAAACTATTCTAAAGAAAACATGACATACCAACTATGAACCATGGGGCACGTGGTATTAATAATGCAGAATGCAGGTGATATTAAGAGTCCCTTAAGCCGGGAAGTGATGGCGCACACCTTTAACCCAAGCATTTGTGAGGCAAAGGTTGGTAGATCTCAGTGAGTTCAAGGCCAGCCTGGTGTACAAAGTGAGTTCCAGGACAGCCAGGACTGTTACACAGAGAAACCATGTCTTGAAAAACCAACAATAACAAAAAGAGAGAGAGATCCTTAAATAAGGTTGATGTGTCATTCTTCCCCCCAAAATAAAGGGTATTAAAAGATCAAGGTCCCTACAATGCTGGGGACTCACATTCCTTCTCCTCTATTGCTCAGCCTTCCTAAACCACACCATCTCCCATACGACTCACTCACGGCCAGATGACAGGGAGCTAGAAGATGTGCCGCTTGCCTTTAAGAGCTTGGTTTAAAAGTTACACACATAATGTGTGCAGAACGAGCCAGAGCACAGTGGTGCCATCATACACAGCTGCAAGGGAGCCTGGGAAGTGCGGTTGAGCTGTCTGGCTTAATTTGAAGAATTCGACTAATGAAGGAAAAAGACTGGAGTTGAGTCAGTTGGCAGAGAGCTAACGAAGTGTGCATCACAGCCCTGGATGTGATTCCCAGCATGACATAAGGTGGACATGATAGGGCCTCTGTACTCCCAGAACTTGGGAGGATCATACGTTCAAGGTCATCCTTGGGGCTAGCCTGGGCTACCTGAGAGAAGCCAGCCTGGGCTACATGAGAACCATGTCTCAAAAAAAAAAAGGCATTGAAAAGTGGGTAAACATGATGTAACTCTGCTCTCTGACTTTATCTCCACTCTCTGCCAAGACTGCACTAAAACAAGAGTAAAACTGTTTAAGGATATAAATCTCCAAGGACAAACGAAATGGCCACAGATGAAACATTACAAGCAAATCATATTTTCCAGACAGGTAAGCTTTCCCAAAGCCGTTCCTGGAAAGTACGTCCTACTGGGTGAGTTGGATTTCATGACTATAACAAAACACAAGAGATAAATTATAAAGAGAAAAAGGTTCTGGCTGACCATTTTAGAGGCTGCAGTCCATGATCAAGTGGCTACTGCTTTTAGGCCTGTGGCAGAGCAGCACAGACCACAGGGAGTAGGGGCTGAAGCCAAACAACTCACGGCGCGGCCCAGAAGCAAAAGAAACCAAGGTTCCCTTGGTATGACAGCATACCCCCCAGTGACATCATGCTCCGTGTTATATGACCATGCCCCTTGACCTGAAAACATTCCACCCTGAAAGGAAGCTCTTTAGGAAGCAAGGCATTCTAAAGGGAACTTCATTAAGCCTCGGGAAGTAAGTGGAGGTGGCCACACACCCTTAATCCCAACACTGGAGACAGAGGCAGGTGGATCTCTGTGAGGCCTCTCTTGTCTACAGAGAGAATTCCAGGACATCCAGGGCTCTAGAGTGAGACCCTTATTTTAAAAAGTTGAGGAAGTCAACAACTCGTTAGTCTCAACGGAATCCCTGAAGTTTACCAGATTCACAAGATCACATGAGCAGCAAGGCCTACTGAAGGGTTGTTCCCACTTGTCCACCTGCCTGCAAATCCTGCTGAGAGCTCCGGGACTCCAGCTTTCATGAACGGTCACACTGGCTGGAGTAGGTTTTTGGTGTGGTAGCTGCCGTGGGCCTTTAAGTAATCACTCGCCCATGTGTCTGTAAGACAGCAAACTCATTGGTCAACATAGACTTTGACGGTGTTCTTACTTTGGTCTGTCATTAGTTCTCTCTGTCGAGGGAATTTCTACCATTTCCTGAAAGCTCCAAGTTGGGAGCTAAACCTTTAACAAAAGAGCCTTTGAGGGGCACCCAAGAGCTACACCAGTGTCCCATCTAAGGAGGGAAGTCCACCAAAAAAAGGCGATGAAACAGAGGGGCAGGAGAGGGCTGAGAGCGTAGGGAAGATGTCCTGTAAGCATGAACAGTCAACGTGACACAGGCTACAGTCATCCCAGGGGAAGGTCTTACCTGAGGATTTACCCGCCTGTGGGCATGTGCGGGGGTGGGGGGGAGACAGCTTATCCTATTGTTAGTTGACATCACCCCTAAGCAGGGTGAGCTGAAAAAAAGAGCTAAGGAAGCAAATGTGTAAGTGTGAGCCAGTAAGCGGGCTTCCTCCATGGTTCTGCTTCAAGTGTCTGCTTAGGTTCCTGCCCTGACTTCCATCAGTGACAGGCTATGGCCTGGAAGTGTAAGCCAGATAAACCCTTTCTTCCCCTAACTTGCTTTTCCAAGCAGTGTTCTGCCACAATGAAAGAAAAAGCAAAAAGGTTATCTCAAGAACTACTCACCTCACACAGTGGTCCCAGGTGCCACACACCTATTAATCAAAGAGTATGCATTTGCTCACAATATTAGATATTGTGCTCATGTACAGCAAGGTGACAACAGTTGACGATACTGTCTTGTGTGTTTCAGCTCTGGTAAGAGCTTTTAAAGGATCCGACACACACACCTAACCTTTCATTCCATCCTGCAGGGAAGCTCCCTAAGGCAGAAGGCAAACAACTCAAAATAGCTCCAGGAAGTTCCTGAAACCAACCAGCCTCACTAGGTCGTGGGGGGGGGCAACCAAGAGTCAACAATAAAGACAGAGGAGAGCCGTTCTCAGACAACCTAAGCTGTAAAGACTGTGAGACCAGACCACCTGCCTGGATCAAGCAGAAATCAGTGGAGCTACATGGAAGAGGTTTAGACCAACTGAGTCACTTGGAAGTGAGACCCTTCAACCCATTGAGCTGCCTGCAGGCTGTGCAATGCTCTCCAGGTTCCCAGATTTTGTGAGTTAGCACCATTATTGGGGTGGTCTTTGTTGATGTAGCTGTCTTTAAGTCATGTCTTCTCTGTGACTAACCCCTCACCCATATTCTTCTTCTTCTTCTTTTTTTTTTTTTTTTTTTTTTTTTTTTTTTTTTTTTTTTGAGACAGGGTTTCTCTGTAACTTTTTGGTTCCTGTCCTGGAACTAGCTCCTCTAGACCAGGCTGGCCTCGAACTCACAGAGATCCGCCTGCCTCTGCCTCCCGAGTGCTGGGATTAAAGGCATGCGCCACCACCGCCCGGCCCTCACCCATATTCTTGTAAGCAAACTCAATAAAACTCATTAGGTCACCAAGTTGAACTTTAGTGATATCCGTACTTCAGTCTGTCATGGGCTCTCTATCTGGAGGAAGTAGATTTCCTCTGTAAACACCCCATGTCCTTCTCTTTCATTTAAAAAAAATGTATTTATTTTCATTTTGTGTGTGTTGGTGTTTTGCCTGCATGTATGTCTGTGTGAGGATGCCGGATCCCCTGGAACTGAAGTTACAGACAGTTGTGAGCTGCCATGTGGATTCTGGGACTTGAACCCGGGTCCTCTGGAAGAGCAGCCAGTGCTCTGAACCACACTGAGCCGCCTCTCCAGTCCCCCTTCTCTTTCATTTTAATGGTAAAATTTAGTTTCCAGTGAGAGCCATCAGAGGCGCCTTGACATCCAACGGCCAGAATCATTTATGAGTAGCTGCAGCCAGCAGGGTAAAAGGTAAAAAAAAAAAAAACCTCAGTGGTAAAAGTCCTTGCCGAGCAAGGCTGATGGCCTGAGTCTGACATCTTGTCCACAAGAGCAGAAGAAAATCAGTTCCAAAAATGTGTCCTTGTCCTCTGACCCCCTCATATATGTTGTGTTATGTGCACCCGAGTTTCAAAAATAGCAATAAAATTTAAAGTGTCCTCGTCTCCAGAAAGTAACTAAGGACTTCAGGTCAACCTTGCGATCCTCTCCAGACGTCAGGCAGCAAGCTGTAATGTGTGGACTTAGCTGTTCACTGAGCAGATTTTTTTCTAGGAGGGGGCACAGCTCCTTTGCAGTCATCTTAATATGTATACGTTCCTTCCATGTATGCTTGCATACCAGAAGAGGGCACCAGATCTCATTATAGATGGCTGTGAGCCACCATGTGGTTGCTGGGAATTGAACTCAGGACCTCTAGAAGAGCAGTCAGTGCTCTTAACCTCTGAGCCATCTCTCCAGCCCTGCAGTCATCTTAATAGATGCAACTGGGCTCCATTTCCTGGCTTGGATGAAAAATTAATTTCCATACTTCAGATATAATAGTTCCCACTCACAGCCCTCCAGTAGAAGTAAATAGATCATCAATAGTTACTATTTTAGCAAGGCTGTGCATCGAGGAGCCTGTCGGTCGCAAATCCTTTTCAACAGACATGTTATTTCTTCTGGGGGAACAAACAGATTTGTTGTAGATCAGAGAGTCAACTGACAGATGGCCTTTGTGAAAACACACCATTTGTATAAATAAATTATATTTTTACCATGGCATTCAGCATTTGTAGTTTGGGAGGAAAAAAAAATCAATGCCCCCGTTCTGTAGAACGGGCCTGAACTGGAAAAGGCCCTCCTGTGTGTGATGGCTCACAGTACACCGATCTGCCAAGACAGATGCTGAAGTCCAAGTCCTCTAGATGCCTGCTGCCTCTCGCCATCACGAGCCCCGCCTAGAGGTAGCAGGGTGATCTCCCAGGCAGCATCACGGAGCAGAGCAAGAGCAAGCTATCAGCTGGCACGCTCCCCGAGCCCTAGTTCTGTTTCCGTTAAACTTCATGCTACCATGTGCCTCGGTTTTCCTAACCACAACTTTGCATAATTGGGACTGATGGTGGATCTGTCTAAGAGACCTGGAATATTTCATCTTGCTTCATAACACAGTTCATCACTTAAATGCTAAGTGGCTGGTAGATTCGCTCAAAACCCAGACCAGCCTTGACTCCGAGCCTAATGCTGTCTCTGTCATGCACATTGGAGCTGCGCACATGTAACACACACTTCAAATATTTACGCATTCATGCACAAATATGCATAATACATATTTATATCTGTGCATCTAGACACTTACTAACTCTAAATATCTTGCTCTTAGATTTCCTTTTTATTTTAACTTACCATACAAAGAAAAAAGGGTTTCCCTTTGACATTTTCATATGTACTTTTTTTTAAAATTACTATTTTATTTTATTTGTATGGGTGTTTTAGTTGTGAGCTGCCATGTGGTTGTTGAGAATCAAACCCAGGTCTTCTGGAAGAGCAGCCAGAGCCCTTAACCCCTGAGCCATCTCTTCAGCCCAATGCTTGCTTTTTTGAAAGATTTGTTTATGTTCGTACGTCTGTGCACCACATGCATGCAGTGCCCTCGGAGACCAGAAGAGGGCGTTGGATCTCCTAGAACTGGAGAAGTTACAAACGGTTGCGAGGCACCACTGAGTTCTCTGCAAGAGCAACAAACGCTTTTAACCACTGAGCCATTTCTCCAGCCCCCAATACTTAGTTTTTTTTTTAATTTAATGTTTTGAGAACTTGATGGATAAGTACTGTATTTACATCATTTCCACCCTCCCTCTCCCCTCTCCAACTCCTCCTGTGTCCCTCCACTCCCTCTCAAATTCATGTCCTCTTCTTTCATTATATATGCATGTATATATATGTGTGTGTTGTGTATATATATATATATATATATATATGTAAATATGTATATATTAAAACATTGAGTCCCTAGAGTGTTGTCCTTATGTACAATGTGTTTAGGGCTGACTATTTGAGGTTGGATAACCAAACAGGATCCTTGTCCCTGGCGAAAACTACAGCCATTGTGTGTAGTTCCTCATCTAGGAGAAGAGCCTCGGGAATTTTCCCCATCTATGTTGGCATGCCAGCTAGTCTGGTCGTTATGTGTACTGTTGAAATTCCGTGGGTGCAGCTTCTCTGTTCTATCTAGGAGACACTATCCAGCCGAGGAATCCTGGTCCTCTGGCTCTTACTGCTCCCCACCACCACCACCCCACCCCGTTCTCTGAGCCTCGATGTAGGGGCTGCATCCACTGGGGCTGTTGAGAAAGGACAGGTTTTTATTAATGTTTTTCAGAATCAGGACTGGTAAAATGTTCCTCTTGTTAGGAGACCAAGACATGAATCCTAGCCACAGATGGAAGAAAAGTGTTCACCAGCACAATGATCGCCTGTGCTCTTTTATTTATTTTTGATATTGTCCCTCTCCATGAATGATTTATATCTTGAACAGGAAAACAAAAGTTTAACATGAATCATGTCCACCATTCAAAAATGTAGCGACCTGAGAGGCTTTGCGTGTTTCCAGCTTTAACAAGAAAGATTAACAAGATTGATTGATTGCCTGCGCTTCCCCAGCTGCTAGAGATTTTCAAAAGCTGTGTTTATTCTTTAAGTGATTGCTGAGCTAGGCGGTTCATTCATAACCTCAGACCCCCAGACTGCACATAAGAGTTATGTTAGTGAGTGTGCCGATGGAATTAACATAGCATGTGGGATGGTCCACGTCCGTCGCGGTTTCCATCCATCTGTATGCCTGTCTGTCTGGGGGTGACGAAAACACAACCACGCTTACCCCAGGAAGGGAACCCACCACAAACCAAAGTTAGGATTGTTCTTACGTCCAACTTGGTGAACCATTTGCTTTTGCTGGGGTCACTAACAAGAGTATGGGCGATGGATTACACACAGGGCCACTCCAAAGCAGCTACATCACCAAAACGACCACCCTGACACCTGTAACAGCAACCCTGGAGCTCTCTGCACAACTTGCCAGGGGCTCCACGGGTCAGAGAAATCTCTCTACAACTCAGCTGGTCAGTGTCTCCTATCCCACAGTCGTCCGCTGTTCTGAAACCCTATATACTTCAGCTTCCTTAGACATGTGACCTTATAGCCGGCCAAGTTTCCTCTGCTCCCACGTCCCTCCTGAATGAAACTTTCTGTTTGTTTCCTTGCAGACCTTAAACTTGCTTTGGAGCCAGGGACAACTTTGAACTTCTGGTCCTCCTTCCTCGACCTCCTAAATGCTGTGTTTAGGGGTGTGGGCCACCATACCCAACTAATTCACTGGAGACCAAACCCAGGGCTTCGTGTATGCTGGGTGTGGTGGTTTGGAAGAAAATGACCCCCAAAGGCAATTGACACTATTCGGAGGTGTGGCCTTGTTGGAAGGAGTATGTCACTGTGGGGGTGGGCTTTGAGGTCTTTTTCTCAAGCCTCCCTCAGGGGTTAGGAAAGAGCACGGCATTATCATTAGAAGATATCCTCCTGTAAGGGGTGTCAAAGTCCTTGGGGAAGCTTGGTCTTCACTGTCAGGGTGTAATGGAGGGGAGGGGTCATAGGCCTCTGATTCCATAGGTAGGGCTGATAATCCCATAATAACTGATTTTAAAAGTCTGGTTAGAAATCTTTCAAATTTACTGAAGAAATCTAGACGAGAAGTTTCTAAGAAAGGAATTCGTAGGACGAGGAGAAGAAGAGGTGAAGAAGTGCAGTGTCCAGCTCCACATTGGACTAGCAGCGATCCCCAGCCAGGGTATTAAGCTGGTCCTTACGTCTTTGGAAATCTGTCTGGACCTGGCAGGTCTTGCCTTTTCCTATACCCAACTGGTTGACATAGAAGCCACCATTCCTCCCTGAGGAAGAGGCAGAGGCCACCCTTCTCTCTTGTTAGTAGATCCAATCCTAGCCAGTTTTCTCTAATGGTCCTCAAGTGGTTTGCATGGAAACCGGAATTTTTCTCAAAGCCACACAAAGCCCTCCTTGTCCTGCATAAAGCAGGTCGAGTGCCCTATTGCACTGTAGACCCATTTCTGCTAATGAGTGCACCTGTTGAGAGATGTGGGTCCATTTGGTTTGAACAGGGACCTTTCCTGCTATGACAACAACACCATAGCCATTTCGTCCCTGTGCCGGGGAGTTTTCCTTTTGACCTAACGCTCCAGCCTTTTTATAGGGGATAAGGAGCAACATGTTACCTTCTGTAACTACTTTCTACTGAAATTAGGGCCTCATTGTCAGGAAGGCTGGAATGTTCGTCAAAGGCTGGGAGGGGATTCGGACAATGGGGCATTCATCAGAAGCATCTGCTTAGCTGACCCAGCAGAAGACAGGGAGCAATGACAGTGGCTGGATTGAGGCACATCAGCTGTCAGCAAGTCCAGGGCTCACAGCCATTTGGAGCAGTTTATAGTCTGCAGCTGATTCCTGGTGTCTGCCAGTTAAGAAGAAACCTACTGGAACAGATCCAGACTAGAGTATCTGCACAGACTTTTCTGAAGATGTTTGACCTGTGAGAGACGGCTCCAAGTCTTATGAATCCCTCAACTCCCCAAAGCTTACGTGAGTTTTTTATTTACAAGAATTGATAAAAGAGCCGGGAGGTGGTGGTGCACGCTCTTAATCCCAGCACTTAGGAGACAGAGGCAGGTGGATCTCTGCAAGTTTGAGGCCAGCTCCGTCTACAGAATGATTTTCAGGACAGCCAGAGCTATTACACAGAGAAATGCTGTCTCAAAAAAAAAAACAGAAAAAAAAAAGAATTGATAAAAGTATTAGCTATATTAGCATTATCCATCTGTACTGAAATCTACATTGTAGAAAAGCAGCTAACTGGTGTCACATCTTCAGGTCATAGGAAAAGCTCTGAGTTTCGCATGAACATTTTTCCTCTGTCCAGAGAGCTGGACACACACACACACACACACACACACATATATATTGGGCAGGGGTGTTTTTAGCATGATGAGAAGCACAGTTAAGTCTATACTTAGACAACAACCAAAAGACATTTAAAATCTTGAGCTTGGGACTGATAATACTAGCCAGAGCTTTGCCAGCTCAGCAGAATTCTACTGGTCAGTAGTAAAGCTCTGGGCCTTCGAAGTAGAGGGGGAAGAAATCCGAGACATTTCTTATTCCCTTAGATCACGTTCTTGTACCTTTACAGCTTGCGTACACACACCTTAAAACACCAGCTTCCACATCCTCAGACACTGTCTTTAGACCTTCAGAGATTACTTAAACTTTCGCGGTTCAAATTCCAAGCCCTGGCCGTGAAGAAACTGCATCAGCGGTGGTGGGTGGTGGCTGGCAGCAGCAGAGAAAACAAACACAAAACCAATAAACACAAAACACAGAGAGCACACCAGCTCAAAGGAGACCAGTCAGAAACAAAAATGCCGTCTTCATTCATGGATTCAACGAACCTGATCCATTTCTGTCTCTGCTCCCATGTTTTCCACAAAACGTACAGACACAACAGAAAACACAGACCCACCCAAAACAGACATAGAAAACTTTCCAAACAACCAGAGCCAGGCGGGTGGGCAACAACCTGTTTTTTTTCCCCTTGGATAGGCGGGAAAGGGTTTTGCAGTTAGACCATGAGAGAGGGATAATGTTTGGTTATAGAGGGGTTTTGGGGTGTCCCATACTCAGGGATGTACCTGGAAAGCCTAGCAAGGGAAAAGTTATGTAAAACTGTGTTACTTGGGGGAGAAGGAGGAGAAAAATGGCTCGTGAGCCTGAGGTTGAGCGGATGGGGAGAGTAAAGGAAACACAGGCTCCCATTTACCAAGCAAGGGGATGGAACAGGTTGGTACCACTAAGAAGGAATGGGTATACCCTAAGGCTAGCACTAAAACTTCTGTCTGTGGAGTCAGGGTCCCCTCTCTAGGCACCTAAGTTTGGCCCTAATGTCAGGGAAACTCTGGGAGAAGAAGTAGGTGATAAGGCGTTGTTTTCCATCCTGGTTTTTGGGATCCAGATTGGTACCTTGTAAGAGGGCCTTGTAAGGTGGTTTAGGAACTGAGATTGGTTTTCATGTTTGCCCTGGATAACTTCTTGGAGTTCTTTATAATTTACTACTTTAATGGCAGCCTTATGGAAACCAGTTATAAACTCATCCCTAGCTAGAATGCCCCCATATTGTAGTTCCATTCTGGGTCCTGGCGAGGGACCAGCTCAATCCTGACAGGTTAGACAGCATTAGTTTGGTGAATTTTATCTGCGCATTGTACTTACGAGTCTGTTTCCAGACTCACCTGCATTTCTTGGAGAGAAGGTCGTTGGTGTGAATCACGTGACTGTCATAAAAGCTGAGGCTGTAAGACTGGGTAATACGTTGGAATTCTTTAATGAAGGCAGAGGAATTAGCTCTATAAGACCCCATTCTCTTTTCTATTTGAGGGCATTTGCTTAGTGAGAAGGGGACATGTACCCTGACCAAGCTGTCCACCCCAGCGACTTCTGGGAAAGGGAGAACCGTGGCTGGATTAGGCCAGGTAGGGAGAGGTAGAGGGAGTGCAGGTGGGCTGTAAGTGGGTGCCAGGGAGAGTTGATTCGGGCAGCCTGTTGCTAGGGAGGGTTAAAAGGAAAATTGAAGGAGACAGAGGAAGAGACAGAGCTGTGGGTTGAGGCCAATATGGGGGGGGGGCTGGGCTGGTTAGCTAGATCAAAAGTCGTGGAGGAATCATCTGACCTGGGCACAATGGCAAGGAGTTGGGTGGGGAGGAAGAGCAGAGGGAAGAGAAAGTTTAGACATAGGGGATATCTTACCATTTCCCTGATCGCTTGCGGTGGCTGTAAAGGTCCTGAATGATACTGTAATCTAAAAGTGCTATCGGGTGGCCATTTGGACTGGTTAGCTAAGGGATATTGAGGTCAAGTTCAATTGCAAAAGTAAATTGGTTTGGGGCCCTTCAGGTCGGGTACCAGGTAGAGGCTGGAGGTTTTCTAAGAGGCACCCCAGGGGAGGATGAGAGGTTACAAACAACTCTGTTTCCATGAATGAGAAGGAGGAGAGAGATAGAAGCAGCTTGCTGCAAAGGGCATCCCTAAGACTCAGGGAAGACCAAACAAAGACCAAGCTGTTCAGTGGGTCAACAGGGATCAGGGCTAATCACCCGCGGAGACTCAGCATCTGGTACCAGGGTTCAAGGCTTGCCAGAAGGCGATGAAAAGCCCAGCTCAGGAACAAGGTCTTGTCTCCTGTTAAGGGCTGAGGAACAGGGTCAAATAGTATCATAAGTGCTACAAGGACACAGAAAAGCTCTGGAATTACAGGAAGCTCTGAGGAGGAGGCAGAAAAGGAAGGGGAGAGAAAAAGGTCACCATAGCCCAGTCAGATCTCAGGAAGCTACGGGATTGCAACTTTGAGGGTGGGAGTTAATGGGGTTGGTGAAGAAGGCCAGACATAGTTATAAAGACTGTGGCTGAGGGTACCTCTGCCTCCAAGAGGGATGAGAGTGGTGCTGGACACTCACCCATCAATTTCTCAGACTCAGGGAAGCATTTACACTGATGGAAGAGGAAACTTATCGGATTACCACTGGTGGGTGGGATCCCAAGTGATCAGTGAGCGGGGAAGTGAGTCTGTTGCAGTTGGACTGGAAATGGGGGACAGGGAAATGACACCAAGAGGGAGCACAGCACTGGGAAAGCCCATACCAGTCACAACGCCAATACAAGGGGTTTTCTGGCATAGGGATAGCTTGGCAACTGGGAGCCAAGCAATACCACAAAGACACACCAGGCAACAAACCTCACACAAGAGATTTATTGGGGAGAAGAAGAGAATGGCAGCTGCTCTGACCCAGAAGAGAGACGACAGAGGGCTGAGTTTTTACAGGGTCTTTGGATCATGCCCAGTGAACTCGTGGAAAAGTACAGCTAGGCTGAACGTACTGCTTGGTGGTTACCTCTGAAACATTCTTAGGCTGTTAACACTGACAGGGCCTGGATTTCCAAGTGTAAGTGTCAGAGCTTGGAGGAGGAGAGTATCAGGGCAGCTGGGAGTCAAGGAATATCACAAAGTCAGACTGCACAATAAGCCTCACACAAGAGATTTATTGGGAGGGAAAAAACCCAGGAGGGTGGCTGCCTAGGAGGACAGAGCGGAGAAATGAGCAGAAGACAGGGTTTATATAGGGTTTTTTGGGGGGGAGGGGATGGACGAAGCTTCCCTAAGTAGCCTGGGATTGGAGGATTATGTGGCTTGATCTTGGGGCAGGCTCAGGGATTAATAGGGTTTTTTTTTCCATAGGTCTGGCCTGGCTGCTTTCCCCTGGATTTATTGGTTGCTAAGAAAGACCATTAGAACCTGTAGAGAACTCTGGGGTCAGGCCTTACCTGGAGGGGTCAAGCCTGGCCATCTGAGTAGTCTGGGGGTAGAGCCTGGCAGTTGGAGGTCTCTAGAGGCACAATCTACAAGAGGAGTCTCCCCTTAGCAGAGAAAGCCACCCACACTGTCTAGCCAACACCAAGTCTTGGTGCTCAGGGTCAAGCCAGAGGAAGGGTGTTTCCCCTTGGCCTTTTTACCTTATACATCCCAGTCACTGATGGCATCAACTCAGAATCAATACATGGATTCAACATATTATACACACACAGGTCAAGGGTTAGAAAAATGTTCCAAGGGAAAACTGACATCAACCCACCTCCTACTAATCGCCTACTCCTGGAGGATATAGGCTGGGAGGGATCCAAGAGGCTTTCAATCAAATGCCTGCATGAAAAAAAACTTCCTTTGCTCCTCCGTCTCAAAAGCAGCTGCCTTTTGCTCACCCAAAATCCCGCCCATCATTGATGAAGGCTCACCAAAGTGCAACTCTGCCTAACTTGCAGGCAACCCAAGTCAGAGAAATAGCTCTGCAACCCAGCTAGCCAGTGCCTCCTCCCTCCAAGTTGTTCACTGTTTCTATAACCTTGGGGGGCGGGGGGCTTGCTAAATCTTGTAAGTTTCAACTTTCCCAGACATATCAGGGTTTGTTTACCTGCTAAGTTAGATGAGCCCCCTCCCTAGCTACGCCCCCACCTCTGCCTTTGGAAAGAATGTTTCCATTGGCAGGAAACCACTATAAACAGTGTATATGCCTCCATGTCAGGGGTGGGTTTCTGGTTTTGTGTTAAAAGCCCATGATAAAATATGAGCCATTGAACTCCATCTGGCCAATGGAAGTTGTAGGTCTGTCTGCTGTATTTCCTGCAAAGTTTGGAGCTGGTAGAGACGCTATTGGCTAGTTATCCCCAAATGCTCTAGAAGCTTTGCCTATGGTTTGCTGGGTGGCCTTGGCTGGACCATTGCATCTACCCAAGTTTCGGTGCATGAAGTTTTGATTCTGCTGCAAAGCAGAGTATTGTGGAGTTGATGGCCCCCTTGTATAGGAGTGACTGCATCATTTAGAGCTGGTCCCCAGCTTAACAGTTTCTCAGCTTTACTATCGCTCAAGAGTAAATAGCATGCAGTAGGAACCATTCCCGGAGTTTTGGGATTTCCACTTCTGTACTAGTGATGGGCACTGAGCATCTCTTGGGATGCTGGGAGGGATGAGGAGCAATTGCTTTCAGGTGAGCAGGGCAGGAAAGAGAACCACTACGCCATAGCGCACTGTGCTCAGCAGGTTAAATTCACTGCCCTTATGTCTTGTTCAGCTTACGCAGTTTAAATGGGAGGAGCGTCTGTATTTGAAGACACTGCCGGAATGAAATGGGAGGCTCTTGAGCAGCAAACTTCGCAGATGCTCCAGATAGCACATAACCAAACACTAGATGAAACAAGTTGCAGAGAGCTTGTATAAATCCAGCCTATAACTCCTGAATTTGGGGGCAGAAGGATCGAGAGGACAAGGTCTTCCTTGGCTACATGGCAAGTACAAAGCCAGCCTGAGCAACTTGAGACTATGTGTGGTGATCCTTTGTGTTCTAATAAAGCTTGCCCGAAAATCAGAGGGTGGAGTTAGCCACTAGTTAACCACAGAGGCCTCGAGTCCTGTACAGACAGATAGGAAGTGATATGTCTGGGCAGAGAGAGGAATATAAGGTGGGAGGAGACAGGAGCTTAGCCCTCTTTTGGCTGAAGACTTAGCAGGGTAAGGGTTGTCTGTGGCTTGTGCCTTTGTCTCTCTGATCTTCCAGCATTTACCCCATCTGGCTCTGGGTTTTTATTATTAAGACTAATTAGAGTTAGCACTACAACTCTGTCAAAAGAAAGGAAGGAAAAGAAGAGGAAATCAGGCATGGAGGCATGAACTTTAATGAGAGCACCCAGGAGGCAAAGGAAGGCAGATCTCCGTGGGTTTAAAACCAGCTTGGTCTACATATCAATTTCCAAGTCGGCCAGGGCTACATAGTCTTCGTCCCGACTATAAGAGGGAAGGAGGGTAGCAAGAAGAAAGGAGAAAAAAATTGAACAAAATAAAAGTCACACTAAAATAATTTTTTTTGAGACAGGGTCTCCCTATATGGTGATACAGCCTAGACTGGCCTCGAACTCTCAGAGGTCTGCTTGCCTCTGCCTTTCAAGTGCTGGCATTAAAGGTGTGTGCCACCATACCTAGCCACATGTACCATTTTTAGTAGAAATTACGTGACTATTATGCGCCAGTGTAATATGTAATAATTCAATTACATTTCTGTGAGCCTGGCTGACTGGGGGCCAGAGTGACTGTCAAATTCTCCTACAAGGTGCTGCCACTGTCTTGAATAATGGCCTAAAGACTTTTTAATAAGAAAGATGGACACTCCCTCAAGGAATATGCAAAGGTGCCAGTAGGAGACACCTGAGACCACATGAAATCTTTTAAATGCACACCTCTGGAAAGAGGACTGTGACCTGCTTGGATTTCTGGCCTGACAAGGATTTTCAAAACAAAAGATGGGACGGACGATCATACACAGAAAGCATAAGGGGTTTAGGTATGAGAAGTAAAACTGTCCTGCTGCTCAACTATGGGGCCCTGGCCACGGGAGATTAAAATGGAGACTTATTTACAGCATAGCAAAACGGGCATAGTGTGGCGGAGAGCAGAAAGATGGCTGGCTCTCAGCAAACACTCAAGCTTAAAAACCTCAATGGAAAGCACTGTCTATAAAATGCCAGCTGCCGGCTTGGTGAAATGGCACCGAGCAAGGGTGGTAGGGTGGTTTAGCCTTTCCCACCCAGGCAATCACAGGCACCGGTTACCCCAAAGTCCCCCACTGCACACATAAATATAAATAGTTTATAGCAACATACACACACAAAAGGTCTCAGGTTTGGGGAAACGTCCATTTATTTGGTCAATGCTGAAGATTTTGCTTCACCTGTTTTTGCAGATATCAAAAGGCTGCCTGCCTCTCAGGCTTCTCTGTTTCATCCAGGGGAAAACCCGAATGGTCCATTCAAGTTAAAGCTTATGGTGACTGGCCCTGTAGCCATATGCCCTTGAGAAGCTTCACAGTACAAAAGAGAGCCATGGTTTCCACCAGGGACCAAGCACTACACATGCCCAGTGTCACCTGATATTGTCCACCACTCCGCCATCATAATGCATTTTCTGGAAACTAATAAAAACTGCACCTTCAGACACTATCTTTGTGCTAACCTCAATACCCGTTGGGAGATGGCAAATTAAAGCAACCCAATTTTAAAAAATGATGCCGGGTCTTCATCCGCTAAGAAGCAAACATCTGTGCCTCCAAACACTACACAGCAGCGGACAGGGAGGAGTATAAATTCTCGGGTCCTGTGGCCGCCGTGCGCGACACAGTAATGGGCTCGGTAATATTTTCAGGTCGAGCTGCATCCAAGGTGGGCTTTTTTGGCGTTCACCTTCTCACCCCATAACCGGCAGATGAACGCCCACACCTCTTTCTCCCAGCAAAGGTGGGTCGAGCTAAACGGAGCCTGTGACTGGTGACCACAAGGCCTCCGTGCAGGGCTCTAGGGAAGCGGGGTCCTCGCAGCCAACAGCTCCGCGAGGCGCAGGCCCGGCGGTTCCATCGTGACCACTGCAGAAGGACAATAGCTCATCAAGCCCCACGAAAGCCCCCGGACCCGTCGCGGAGCCTGGGCTGGCGGGGGATGAGGCTGAGCGACTCCTCCTAGAGGTGGTTATGTGGAGAAGGAGCAATCCCTTCTCCCTCCTCCTCCTCCCCCCGCTACTATCCGCGGCCCGGAGAACTGCCGCTTGCCGCCATTGACACGCACAGATACAACCCCAAGAAAGGCAGAGTCCTGCCCGACACCGGCGGCACGCGGGCCGAACCTGCGGCCGGGGATTGGCGCGCACTAGGCCACCGGGCGCCCGGAGCCCGCGGCGCAGCACCAGGTGAGCCCGCCATGCCCGTGGCATCATTGTTTCGGGGGGCGCCGGGAGTCTGGAAACAAAACCCTCTGCCCGGGCAGTGCAGGGGCCGAAGGGAGCCACGGCGCCTCCCCCTGTAGCCCTGCGGGCGCACCCCGGTCACCGACCCACCTCTGCCACAGAAATTAATAAATCGATTTGTTCAACTTGCTTCCTCGGGAGATAAAAGGGGGGTTTGCTGAAGACGCCGCGCGTTGCCCGCAGCTGGCGAGGGGCCGAGGCACCCTGGGCCAGGCAGAGAGGATGCGGAGATGCGGGGTCCAGCGGCCCGGCTAGCGGTGCCGGGAGCTCAGGACTTCGAGGATGCGGAGCTTAGGGCGCAGGGGAGGGAGGAGGGAGGCGCCCGGGCGCCGAGGGGACCGGGCGGGGGACGCAGGTTCGCCAGGGCCGAGGGCGCGCGACCAGGGCCTCCGGGGTGCCGGGCTGGGCGCTGGCTGACAATGGAAGAGGACGCGGAGGCGCCGGGGCGGCGCGGGCGAGGAGCCGGGATGCTGCGGGCGCCGCGGCGGAGGAGGACGCGGGGCAGAGCACTCCCCTTGGGTTCCCTTTCCGGGGCGCTCGGTGCTTCTACCGGCAAATGGCGGCCCCTGTGCAGCTCGCCCTGCCGGTCCCAGCTGCTTAATTTGCGCGGGAAAATAACAATAATAATGTTATATCAAGAAGAGGGAAATCAATGTCAAGTCAAGAAAAGGTTGCACCCGCTGCCGTGGCTTGGAGTCCGCCCTGCCTCCCCGGCTGCCAGAGCGCCATCCAGGTGCACCGCATCCCAACCCCGCCAGCCTCCTGATCGCTCCCCAGAATGTCTTTCCACGCCTTTCCTCATGGGGGCGCCCTCAGCTCCTGCCCTCTTTGTTCCTCTCAACAATGACCAAAGGGGCAACCAAACCCCCCCCCCCCCCACAACGCCAATTGCGCCTCCTTTTCCAGGAGCTGAGCTTTGCTCATTGTGCCTAGGAGTGAAATGGGCCACCGATGGGTCCTGGCTATTGCTGCAGCCTTTGGGCCGTAGTTCTCTTGGGTGAGGAGAGAGTTAAAGGGGCTAGTGGAAAGAAGCTGAAAAACCAAAGTGTGGATTGCTGCCTGTTGGGGGACGCAATGGGAACCAGCCCAGACTGGAAAGCATTCTCAGGTGAGCTGGCAGTCCTAGCTTCAGGGGAATTCACAGCAAGAGGCCACACACCCTAGGAGCCCCTAGGGTGATCGATCCAGAGTGGTGAGCAGCGCCCTTGATCACGTGTTTATGTTGAATACAGTTGCACCCTCACTGGGTTGTGCAGTCGCTGCTACTTTAAAACGGTTCAGTAGTTAAGGGGGAAAAGGAAATGTTATTCAGAGCAAAATGTCTTCGCTTATATCGTTTCAAAACAAATTAAACCGTGCATAATCCCCAACCAGTCCACTCTGTTGGCTGGACTGAAAGTTGTCCCCTACACCACAGGGAACTCTCATAACTAAATGCTTGGAGCTCCGGAGTCAGCCGACTGTGCCTTTGGGTTCAGAAAGGTTGAAACGAAGGAACTGAAATATTGGAATCCCTCTGTGGGAAATTGTATCTTAATAGTATAATTCACATCAGCAAAATCTCTTTCCTGCTTCCGGATTCCCTCCTAAAACACCGTCTTCCTCTCCTCCAGTTAGTCCCACCCTGACAGACACTGGGTGTGCCTCACCTGGCTTCACTCATCCCTAAATCTTCAGATCAGATTGACAGTCTCTGCTATTTCAGAGCTCCATAAAGAGACCTTAACCTCTGTGGATCCAGAAGGTCCTAAAGATCCCAACCGTACCCCATCTTCTGCCTTGCTGCCCCGGCTTGTTTGGCGCCTTTGGTCTTCTGTGCAGGGGTAGCTGGGACCCCCTGCTGACTATAGCCGAGACAGCCAAGCCGTGTTTTCTCTACCTCCTGCCAGGAAAGCAGGGGGTGAATTCTGTGGCAGACAGCTTTAAATGGAAGATATCAATTCCTACAGAAAGGCCCGGGCAAAGATTGAATTCTCTTAAGAATTTATTAGTATTCATAAGAAATAACCTCAAAGTTACCTTCTTGGTGAGTGCTTTTGAAAAGTGTGTGTTGTGGAGATGAGCAAAAGACGGGGATCACCAGGGATGGACCAGCCCGCATTCACTGAATTGAAACTCTTAAACAGGTCCTAGCAGGGAGAGCAACCCGGATTTAAGGAAGTCCGTCCCACTCTCAGTGAGCGTCCTACTGCAGGTCTAGGAGATACTAAAAATAAAAATGCAGGCAGTGCGAGGGGGAAAGTGTTATCGTTTATGCTCTTTGGAACTTGGGTACCTTCTACTGCCTAGAGGTGTGAGTGTCTATAGAGACAATGTGGCACTATTTAAAAAAAAAATTGTGTGTGTGTGTGTGTGTGTGTGTGTGTGTGTGTGTGTGTGTGAGAATGGGCACGCATTGCCACGGTACCCATATAGAGGTCAGAGGACAGTGCCAGGTGCCAGCCCTTGCCTTCCACCCTGTTTGAGATAGGCTCTCTGCTTTTTTACCCACCATGAAGGCCAGGTAAACTAACTCTCGGGCTTCTGGTAGTTCTGACTCTGCCTCCCACTTCTCTGAAGACTGACTGGGATTGCAAATACTCTTCCCACTGGTCAGGCTTTGATGCAGGTTCAGGGATTTGCACTCGGGTCCTCATGTTTTTGTTTCAAGAGCTTTTCCCCATGGAGCCATCTCCCTAACCTTGAGCTTGGCGTTATTAAATATGTAATACGCACATGCTACAAAGTAGCAGTTCATTTCTTCTTCTGATATTGTTATATTGTGTGTGTGTGTGTGTTTGTGTGTGTGTGTTTGTGTGTGTGTGTTTGTGTGGCATGTGTGTGGAGATCAGAGGGCAACTTACCCGAGTTGGTTCTCATCTTCCATGATGTGGGCCCTGAAGATCAAACTCAAATTCTCAGGCTTGACAGCAAGCACCTTTACCTCTAAGCCATTTCCATAGTACTCCATGTCTTTGTGTATACCCCCCTGAAGCAGATATGTGTGCTCTGTGTGTGCAGACACTCATGGCAGAGTTGAGGTAGTTTCAACACTTAGAAGACACCTTAACAGCCAGCAGTGAGGATGCTTGCTACATGGTCCCTCACACATGCACATTCTAGAATACTACACAGCAGTTAGAAAGAATAGAGCCAGTGTATATATACAGAGAAAAATCACCAAGACATTATTAATAATGAAAGAAAAGGGCAAATTATGGGCTGCAAAATGAAACTATAGACTTCTGTAAATTAAAATGCCATCTAAATGGATCGAAAGTGTGAAGAGGATATTTGAAGGACCATGAAGAGCTTTGGGTCACAGCTCTGGAGGCTGGTGTGACCTTTGACATTGTACACATTGTCCAAGCAATTTGTGGATTGCTTGGACAGGAAGGAGATGCCACTAGTCATTTGGAAATAATATAAGATAATATGTATAAAAAGCCACAAAAATGCTATAGTTTTTCAGGCTGGAAGGGAGGAACAGGAGTAGGCTTCCTAAGAAGGTGGTGGGATTGAATGGGAAGCGGTTGAGTGACCAGGTAAGAAGTGCTCCCTCAGCTCCTCCATCTCCAACAAGATTTTATGTGCTATCCCAGCAAGGCTGAGTCTAGGCCTATCCAGCTTCCCATTGAAGGATCAAAAAAAAAAAAAACCCACAATGCTTTTCATCAGAATGATTCTCCAAACAGGTTCATGAGAAATTTAGGAGGAGGGGAGAAATAGGAGAAAGAAGTAGGGGGTGTTTGCTTGGTTTCATGACAGGGTGTCATGTAGCCTAGACTGGTCTTGAACTCTCTATAGAGCCAAGAATGGTCTTGAGCCCCAGATCCTCCTGCCTGTGCCTCCCAGGCTCTGGGTCACATGCGTGCCGCGGCACACCAAGTTCATGCAGTACCGAGACCCCAATCCAGAGGTCCATAATGCTAGGAAAGCCCTCTGCCAGCTGAGCCCCACCCCAGCCTGGAGTCCTCTAGCAGCCCTGGAAGCTACTGTTTTCAGAAACAGCTAGAAGGCAGGGGGGTTCTCTTGGGGATTAAATTGGACAGGAAGATGGGTATTGGAAAAGGTATTTCATTTCACAAAATGCAGAGGAAACCTGAAAATGCCTTTGTAAAGGAATTAAAAAAATATTCATACTATGTTTTATTGTGTGCATGGCGGGGTGGGGAGGGCAGGCAGAAGACAACTTTCAAGCGTCCTGAGCGTCCTCCTTCTTAGGGGTCCCGGGGCTAGAACTCGGGTCTTTAGACTTTGCGGCAATCACCCTTCCCCACCTAGCCATCTTGATGGTTTTAAAAAATGCTTTGGTAGCCACACATTTCAGTGGTTTCTTTTGACGTACTCACTCAAGGGATACTTACTGTCACCTATGTCTCTAGCACGCCACAAGGAGTTGTCAGGGCTACAACCGAGTGAAACAGAAAGGAACCCACAAACTGGAGGGTGTAGCTGTGGCAGGACTTTTCCTAACTCCTGAAAACTGTCGTCTGACTGCCATACAAAGACTGCAGCACACACAACAACACACATACACACTCACGGATGAATAAATGTAATTTAAATTTTTTTGTAATTTTTGCTTCTTTTGAGGAAACAAACCAAAGAGTTCATGTTGAGGGCCAATGAGTAGACTCGGTGGCCAAGGAGCTTGCTGCCAAATCTGATGGCCTGACTAATCCCGTGGTGGAAGGGGAGTTCTGGGTCTTGCAGATTATCCTTTGGACTCCACATGCACGTCGTGGTACATGCATGAATACACACACGCATGCACATGTACACGCAAACATATAGTGTGATAATTAAAAAGCAAGAATTTAAAAGTTCGTGTTTGATGGCGTATGCACTGCCAGCCCGGCTCTATTCTGAGCACTTGATATGAATGAACTTATTTAGTTCTGGCCACGGCGCCACAGATCGTTGATGTTACGATCCCAGCCCTTCAGAAAAGAAAGCAAAGGCTGAGGATGTGCCAAAGGACTCCAGCCCAGGAAACCTGCCAGCACGCTCTATCTGTGTATTAAAAAAGAAAAAGGGGAAAAAAAAGTGCTTGTAGTTCAGTGATTCCGTGCTGATTTATGCAGACTTTTTTGAAGTATGAAAATTTTTATTTATAAAACTTATTTGCATCCCTGCCGGGAAACCCCTCCCATGCTATGGCAAATGAAAGATAAAGAGAATCCGAGGGAGCCACTGAGCGCTTGGCTCTCAACTGTTGTGTCACGGAGTATTAAGTGAGATGAATCTGGTGGTGTCTCTGAAGCCCTCGCTGTTCGTTTATCCATCTCGGCATCCGTCATACTTTGCCTGATTTATTTGACTGGCATTGCCAATTTGGGCCTTGGGTGGAGTAAGTAATTCAAGTCAAAATTCCCATGCTGTGACACGAATAGGTGCTGGACGCGCACACAGACACCAGCCTGGGGACGCCACTTCTGCTAATTTCCTGATGTCACAGAGTCACTAAACTGGTCTTTAATGTTGGCATTTATTTCTTGTGGGTATTTATGTGTGTGGGTGTGCACATGCTACTGCACACATGGACCACATGTATGCAGAGGACATGGTTGCAGAGAACTGAAGAGGTTGAAGAGGACTGGTGTGCAGGAGACATTCCCCTCTTCCCCCATGCGTGTCCCAGGGATCACACTCGGGTTGGCAGACTTGGCAACAAGTACCCTTACCTGACTAGCCATCTTGCCAGCCTTAGCCATATTCTTTTAACCTAAAATTATTATACTCAATCTGCCTCAAAATTTGAGGGTTGTTTCTGGATATAAGGCATGATTCTAGGGGCGTAGCTCAGATGCCTAAATATGGTTGTTTCCGTAAGAATTAGGCAAAAACCTAGTAAGTTCAAATTCGAATCTTCTGTGCCCCAGGCCTATGCATGCAGGGCAGTACTATAAGTGGTGTATGTACAGAATATTGTAACTTATAATTTCCCCAACCCTTGCTGCTCAATAAAGCATAAAATTAAATAGTGGTGTGGCCCACAGAGAGGTCAAGGCCAATAGCTTCTGCAATAGATGCCATAAATGTTTAGGGCAGAGGATAATTCAGCGCCTTCCCCATCAGCACCGGAAAGTTACAAATTGAGTATTCTCACGGAATTTCAATCAAGAGATAATCCATTCATATGTACCATCAGCTGGATTCTGTGTATGTGTGTGTGTGCACATGTGGTGTCTGTAAAACTACATGTTTGTAGGTGTTTGTGTGTGAGTGTATATGTCAGGCCAAAGGTTTATTTGTGGGGTGTGTGTGTGTGTGTGTGTGTGTGTGTGTGTGTGTGTGTAAATAGAGGCCAACTTGCAGGAGTTGATTCTCTCCTTCCACACCATGTAGGCTCCAGAGATGGAACCCACGTCATCAGGATTGGCACCAAGTGCCTTGACCAGCCCCAACCCCATGACTCTTGTTTTGTTTTTGTTTTCTGAGACAGGATCTCTCTATGTAGTCCTGCCTAACCTGGCACACACTTTGTAGACCAGGCTGTTCTTGAACTCAGAGAGCTCCGATTATGTCTGCTTTCCCTGCTGTTGAGGTTAAAGTTGTGTAACCATGCCCAGCACACCACCTGATTCTCTTAAGAAAATGCTAGGCTGGGTGGCCAGTGAGCCTCAGGGAGCGTCCCATCTCTACCTCCCCGGGCCACATTGCATCTGACTTTTTACATGGGCTCTGGGAATATAAACTCTGGTCCTCATGCTTGCCGACTGAGCCATCGCCTTAAACAGAATGTGTCCTTTAGCTGTTGTCTGATTAACAAGGTGTATCATTGTCCTGGTGGGTGGGGACCAAACCGTGCTGGTGTTCAGTGAGGTCGACTTTTCAGGCCGGTTTTTCTTTTCTGTGGCTATAAACAAGAAACAGTGACTTTGAAAGAAAGCTCCCCTGGTGCGGCCAGCTTTTCCTGGTATCAGTGGTTGTATCAGGTGATGCTCACGTAGGCTCCTGGGTCCAATGTCTGTGGAACATCTTTTCTGGGGAAAGCCTCAGAGGTCACCAGGTGCAACATTCTCTGTTAGAACTCTGCAGAGTTCTCAAGCACCTCGCTCCCCTTCCAGCTAGGACAGCCCCCTCCCATCTTGTTCTCTTATGAGAGTTCCTGTAAGCTTTCGCTCAAGCCAAAGAAAAGTTTTAAAGAATCTATTGATTTGGTCCTCTACCACCATTGGGTCTCTGTGGGCAGCAGAGGGAATGATGTGGCAAAACCCATGGGAGTTTCACTGGTGCCAGATTTGGGGACGGGGGGGGGGCACACACTGTAATCTGCCACCTGCCAACAGCCCAAAATGCTGCAACAGAAAGAAAAGCCCCAGTGCTGGAGAGATGGCTCAGAGGTTAAGAGCACCGGCTGTTCTTCCAGAGGTCCTGAGTTCAATTCTCAGCAACCACATGGTGACTCACAACTGTCTGTAGTGAGATCTGGCGCCCTCTTCTGGTCTGAAAGCATGCTGCCAGCAAAGCACTGTATACATAGTAAATAAATAAATCCTGTATTGGAAAAGAAGGGAGGAAGGAAGGAAGGAAGGAAGGAAGGAAGGAAGGAAGGAAGGAAGGAAG
>NC_022028.1:34491425-34519163 GCF_000317375.1 Microtus ochrogaster | reverse complement strand
GGAAGGAAGGAAGGAAGGAAGGAAGGAAGGAAGGAAGGAAGGAAGGAAGGAAGGAAGGCCCCAGCCACTTCTAAGGGAAGGGAAGGAGAGTAGGGAGGTGTGGGTGGAAAGGAGTGGGTGAGGGGTCTCCACAGCTGCTGCCTGTTCAGTCAGACTGTTGGCATGAGGGCAGATGTCAGGTGTCTGTGTCTGCCTTGGTGGATCAGGTAGCACCAGCAACCAGCGACCCTCACCCCAAGCCCTGAACAGCTGGCTAATCTTGAACCAGACGACACTAGTCCCCTTCCTAGAGAAGCCCAAAGGATGCTGCTTGTAAGAAACTCCGTTACTAGTTGGAATCGATCAGATTTTGAGGAAATGACAGTTAACCCAGACAAATCCCATTTATCCATCTCTTAAAGAGCAAGAAGGCAAGCAGTGGCTAGGCTAAACACACTGAAGTTTTTCTGTTTGTTTGGTTGTTTGTTTGGTTGGTTGGTTTTTGTTTCCCATCAATAAATAGATTCAAGGCTAGGGAGGTGTCTCCATGAATAAAGGTGCTTACCCTTTGGAAGCTTCATGACCTGAGCCTCAGGAACCCATGTGAAAGTGGAAGGAGAAAACAGCCCCCCGTAGAGCTTCCCTCTTGGCTTCCTAGGGCATATACCCCCATAGAACACACACTAATAAATAAACAGATCCAAAAGGCAAACTCGCTCGTCTTCTGGGTGACTTTCATCTGAGGTGCATTTTTAGCTCATATTCAAACGAAATAAAATTACTAGCCATCTTTCATCCAACTAATACCATTAAGGGCCAAATGTATTTATATTAAAACAGCATATGGACAGCTGGGAAGAAATAAGCACAGCCACAACTTCTGCTTTAAAAAAAACATAGCTTGCGTTCAACAAAGACAAGATAAACATGTTAAAAAGTCACCATGTGCAAAGAGGGAGATGGCTCAGAAAGTGAGTGAAGTATTTACAATGTAGGCACAAGGACCTGAGCTTAATCCCCAGAACCCCGCGCCCCCCCCCAAAAAAAGCCAGAATCTGTACTGGAGAGATGGCTCAGAGGTTAAGAGCACTTGTTGCTCTTCCAGAGGACCCAGGCTTGATTCTCAGCCTCTGCAAGACAGCTCACAACTGCCTGTGATCTGGCCTCCATGGCCACTGCATGCAGACCAAATGCCCATACACATAAAATAAAAATAAATACCTCTGCTGGGCGGTGGTGGCTCGCGCCTTTAATCTCAGCACTTGGGAAGCAGAGGCAGGTGGATCGCAGTGAGTTTGAGGCCAGTCTGGTTTACAAAGCAAGTTCCAGGATAGCCAGGACTATTGCACAGAGAAACCCTGTCTCGAAATACATTCACACATACATATATCTTTAAAACAAAAGACAGTGGCTTGGTGGTGCATGGCTGTTATCCGTGTCCTGGGGAGGTGGAGACAGTGGGTCCCTGGTGCTTGCTGGCCAACCAGCGTCATCAAATAAATGAGTCCTGGGCCAGGAGACCAAGCGGGTCTCAAAAAACAAGATGGACAGCTCCTGATAAGGATCTCTGAAGTTAACTTTGGGCTTCCACGTGCATTTGTGCGCACACACCCACACACTTGCATGCATGCATGCACACACACGTGCTCCCCCACACACACAAATTCACCCACAGGAGCACTCATCTCTCCCGATGTTCTCTGGAATGACCCAGGTGGCCCTAGTTCTCTGCCTCTGAGTTACAGAGCACACACGAGCCTCCCCCTCGATAGCACGAATGGAAATGCATTTTTTAAGAAGGGAGCGATTTGTCTTCCGATAGTATAATTAAAATCATTGGATTAATGCTGGCTTTTTATGTTTATGGTTGGTTAATTCGGTTAATTTGATCCTCCTGTCATTTTGATAAAGCCACATTTAGTGTTGCTTTTTACATGATAAATTGGTGCTGTACTTTAATGTATGTGACAATGAAATTATTGACTGTTCTCAGTCACTCAAAGATGGCCCTGGAAGAGAATGGCGTGGAAAGTATTACTTGTGCAGTAATTGCTTGCCCTCAGAGCTCCTAAATGGACGTGTAATAGAGCTAGTGATGTAGCTAGTATCCCTGAAAATGGGTTTTACAGCTACATAGTAATGCTAACAAACTGTTATTGTCTTAATACAATACTCAGGATAAGACACCAAACTATGTTAGAATTCTATTAGGTGGGAGCTGTCAAGAGGCTCTGCTTCCTGTTTCATCCCCTCTGAAATACAGTTCTGCATAGAGTTAGTATATTTATATTGAATTCCTTTATGTCCTATTTTATCTCATTTGATTCTCCCAGAGGACATTTTTGAACTGACAGAAAAAAAAAAAGCTACTGCATGGTGGCGTGTGCTTCATTTTTTTCATAAATATTTACAATCTACAATATTCTGGAGCACAATACCACAGAGGAGGGAAATGCCACAGGTAGTAAAGGAATTGTAACACCGTCTACTGATCCATCGGGGACAATGCTGGGAGTTTCGTGTTTGAAAGTGTCTCAAAAAACAGTGTTTAAAAGGTTTTTAAGAATTTGTTTTCAAGCCGGGCGATGGTGGCGCACGCCTTTAATCCCAGCACTCGGGAGGCAGAGGCAGGCGGATCTCTGTGAGTTCGAGACCAGCCTGGTCTACAGAGCTAGTTCCAGGACAGGCTCCAAAGCCACAGAGAAACCCTGTCTCGAAAAACAAAAAAACAAAACAAAACAAAAAGAATTTGTTTTCATCGTTGAAAGGCAGTAAGACGTGTTATTTCTTGCTTCCAGATAACAGAGGTGAATGTTTGACTTGTATAGTTCTGAAGCAACGAATTTCAAAAGAGAATTTTAACAGTATCAGGATTCTGGGTCCTTTGGCAAGATGATGTAGACACATGAACAGACGCCACCTGGGACATGATGGTTGCAGTGACTTTATCCAGCCTCCACCCTTCCCCTCTCCTGCCGCCAGTCTTCTCCAAAGCCCTCAGCTGAGGATACTGAGGATGTAGTTCATTGGTGGAGCAGTTGCCTAGTATTGCCAGTTGTCTGAGTCTGTACACACACACACACACACACGTAGACAAAACACCCATACACATAGAAAAATTTCGTTTGAAAAAGTAACAAAGAAGAAATGATAAATGCCTTTTGGAAGAAGTGTAACTTTTCTTCTTCCTCCTCCTCCTCTTCTGTTTATCACATGCCTATTTGTGTGCTGGAAATGACAGAGGTTAAAACTAGGTTGTCAGGCTTTGTGGCACGCACTTCCAGCCGCTGAGCCATCTCTCAGGCGCCCAGTTTTTTTTAGAGGCACACTGTTAGGTAGCCCAGGCTGGCCCAGAACTCACTATGGGGCCTACAATGATGATGAATTCCTGATCCTCCTGCCTCCACCTCCTAATGCTGGCATAACAGTATTTCTGGTTGGTGAACCCAGCTTGGAAGGGTCATTGTCGTTTAAGAATTTCGCAGATCTCATGGGCAAATCAGCTTTAGAAATGAATGTGTTGGTGAAGAAGCTGAGCTCAGCTGTCTTCCGAGTGGACGGTGACTTCATGTGAAAAGAGTGAGATTATTTTTATTTATTTATTTGTTGGTTGGTTGATTGATTGTTTTTTCGAGACATGGCTTCACTGCATAGCCCTGGCTGTTTCAACTTGTTCTGTAGATCAGACTAGCCACGAACTCACAGAGAGCCATTCTTCTCGGCCTTCCGAGTGCTGGGACTAAAGGTGTGTGCCAACTCTATCCTGCTTAATTTTTTTATTTTATGCGATTATAATATAATTATGTCATTTCCACCCTTCCCTTTCCTCCCTCCCAACCCTTCCAATTACTCCTCACCTTGTTCTCTTCCAAATTCATGGCCTCATTCTCTTTAACTATTGTGGATGTATGTATGTGTTTGCGTGCATATTCCTAAATGCATAAAGACTCAGTCTATATAATGTCTCTTATGTGTATGTTTTCAGGGCCGACCATTTAGTATTGGATAACCAACTGTTGGACTCTTCCCTGGGGAGCCCCATTTCTTCTGCTCTAACCATCCCTGAGTTGCCTGTGGTTTTTTTATGTAGGGTTGAAGCCTCGTGAGATTTCCCCTTCTGTTTTGGGATGTCTGTTGGTGTTGTCCTTGTTTAGGTCACGTTAGTTAGTCATGCTGATGAGACTTCATAGGCATAATGTTTATAGGAGACACACTCCCTGATCCTCTGACTCCCACACTCCGTCTACCCCCTCCTCCACAATAATCCCTTAGCCTTAGATGCAGGAATCGTTTGGTTGGTTGGTTGGTTTTGGTTTTTGAGACAGGGTTTATCTGTGTGTAGCCTGGAATTCGATGTGTAGACCAGGCTGGTCTTGAACTCACAGAGATCCGCCTGCCTCTGACTGGGAGTGCTGGGATTAAAGGTGTGCACCACCACCTGCCAGGTCAGGAACTGTAGTTAGAGATGTGTCCATTGGAACTCAGATCCACAGCCTTCACTTTTGTTGGCTGTTGTTTTCTGGAATGATTCTTGTTTGTTGCTCCTTGGTGAGGTTTTTTGGGGTTTTTTTTTTTTTTGTTTGTTTGTTTTTGTTTTTTTGAGGATTCTCCACACTGACTACACAAGGTTTAATTGAGATCCAAGTTACAGTACTGCAGACAGTGAGGGCAATGTTAATACCATAGTTTGTGTATTAAATAAGGTGTCTTTAAAACAGAAACCCACATATAACAAAGCCGTGGAGCTGGGGTGCTGTTCAGTGGGCTGGTGCTCACTTAGCACATCTGGAACCCTGGCTTCTAGCCTTAGCACACTGAACAAGATATAACTACAGATTGTCATCTTACAGATGGGATATGCTCCTATGGCCCTACAGTAAGTTGAAGATAGCCCAAGTAGGTGCTTGTCATCGTACAGATGGCTTATGTTCCAGTAGCTCTATAATAAGCTGAAGATATGAAAGTCCTTGAATTCAGCTACACTCTCCAGAACGCCATTTCAGCAGCATGGAATCAGAACAGTGCTGTTTCCTCCTCCCCTGTGACCACAGGGCAAGCTGGGAACCGTAGTACGCTACAGTCCAGCAACACAAACAAACATCCAACTGCGTCATCGCTTGCCTGTAAGATTAAAATGCCAAGTTGAAGGTACGATTCCTACCAAATGCATCTGTCCAGCTGTCATACCTCTGTCAAGTCAAAAAATAAACAAACAAAAAAACAGACGAGGCATGTCTATACGTGTTTAAGCTGGTAGGCAATGAGACAGACACAGAAATCCAAGACTTCCATAACTTCCAGAGGTCCCAGTGAGGCCACTATTGCAGGAGAAATGCCTGATGGATCTATTTATTGAGTGGTTGAATCAGCCTGTGTGCCCTAGCCACAGTGAGTGACTGATGAGGCACGTGCAGCTGTTGGGTGCTGCACAAGCGCTCGAGAGGTGGAATGGGACTGGACACGGCCAGCCTCGTGTGTTGACTTTCGTCTGGCAGTTTTATTTACAGCAGTGGTTCCTGACCATCCTAATGTTGTGACCCTTTAATACAGTTCCTCACGTTGTGGTGATTCCCCAATCATAAAATTATTTCATTGAGCTGGGCGGTGGTGGCACACGCCTTTAATCCCAGCACTCGGGAGGCAGAGGCAGGCGGATCTCTGTGAGTTCGAGACCAACCTGGTCTACAAGAGCTAGTTCCAGGACAGGCTCCAAAACCACAGTGAAACCCTGTCTTGAAAAAGCAAAAAAAAAAAAATTATTTCATTGCTACTTCATAACTGTAATTTTGCTACTATTATCATTCATAATGTAAATGTCTGATATGTGGGAAATCTGATATGCAAGCCCTGTGGGGGTTGAGACCCACAGGTTGAGAACCTCTGGTTTACAGCAACCATCAAGAACCCCACTTGGCCACAATCAAGTGTCATCAGAAGGAAGACATTGAGGACTCTATCAGTAGCATCCTTGCTGCCCAAGCATAAGGACCTGAGTTACGACTCTAGCACTTGAAAAACCAGGCATAGTGGTATATGCTGATAATCCCAGCACTGGGGAAGTGGAGCCGGGCGGACCCCTGGGGCTCATCCACCAGCTAGTCTGACTTTATCAGTGAGCTCCGGTTCAGTGAGAGACCCTGTCTCAAAAAATGCGGTGGAGAGTAATAAAGGAAGATGACCAGTGTTGACCTTTGCTCTCCACATGCACGTAACACACACACTTGTACACAGTTACACACAGTTGCACACCCTTACACACAAAAGAGAAGGGAAGAGAGAGACAGAGAAAGAGCGAGAGAGAGAGTCTGAAAACCCCAGCCATTATGAGCTGGTAGTGATTGGGCCCAACAGAGATCAAACGCTCCCCTGCTTTCCCAGAATGCTGCAGTGAGGGAGGGGGAAGCTCACTGAGGGCCCCAGAGCTAGTTCTGGTAGTTACTACCTTTACTGTGGTTCCTTTACAGACAGGGACATAGAAATTCCACAGTATCTGTATGGTTTCCTGCTCAATAACAACCCGTAAGACCGTGTCTCATTGATGCCCTGATGACACAGATTGTACCACAAATGTCAGTTCTAGACATCACAAAAAATGTCTCAAAACAAAGGTTCGCCGTAAAGTCCCTGAAATATGGCAGTTAGTGGACCACGCCAGCGAGAGTCTATCACCTGTATTCAAGGGAGGGCTGCAATTTATTATCTGTCCTTAGTTGTCTACAAAATCTAATTGCCCTTCTGGGCCCCAGACCAGACTCTAGAACAGCAGACTCCCAGCTCCCCTTCCCAGCATGCCCCAGTGATGATCTTCAAGCGTCTGAGGAGGTATTTCCTGGTTCCTTATGGGTACACTTAGAGCTAGCCTGGTCAACGGGCCATTGTAATGAGATCATACGCCTTGGGTCCTTCAGCTGCGGACCAACTAGATGAACTGCAGGTCAGGGCTTTCTTGAAGTTCGTTAAGGGATGCCATGTGCAGCCTGGGATATGGGACCCCCGGGGGGACCCTGGGAGGTCCATATCATCGCACAGTGAGCTCCAGCCAGCCAGTGTTTTCCACTCAAACTTGTAAATAAACAGCATAGATTGTCATCCATGAGCTCTGCCTGATGGGAGCCACACTGTGAGCAGAGCAGGCGGTAAAGAAGGGTAAACATTAACCAGTACTCAGATGGGCTTGGACCCTCCCACTGAGGGAGTCTTTCTTCCTAGACCAGAGATTCTCAACCCTCCTAAAGCTGCGATCCTTTAATGTAGTCTTTGTCTTGTGTTGATTCCCCAACCATAACATTATTTTCATTGCTATGTCATAACTGTAACGTCGCTACTGCTAGGAGTCATACTGTGACTATCTGTGTTTTTCCAGTGGTCTTTTGGGGGCAGTCACAACCTACAGGGTGAGAACAGCTGCTGTATACAGTAGACCCACCCCAGACTCAAGTTCATAAGCTGTGGATACAAAACTCATTCAAACTTTGAACTCCTCCCTCTTCCAAGACAGAGTGGAGTAAAGAAACCTGGGGAAGGAGGAATCTAGGGTGATTTCTCTGTAGAGTACAAACAGAGCACAGATACACCTAGGTGGTCCCAGGGTTTAGAGGCTCTCCAGTGGTAGGGAGGTGAGAGGCTTCCTTTCCTGGTGGACTTGGGACCCTTTCAGCTCCCAGCAGCCCTCTTCACTTCACCTATGGGTTCTAGCAATGGGCAAGGTGTCTTAGCCCTAGAAAATTCCAGGGACCCTGCAGGTGAGCACCTGGCTGCTTGAAGGCCAGGCTGGCCTCGAACTCGATCCACCTTCCTCTATCTCCCTAAGTACTGGGATTAAAGGCGTGTGATGCCACCACCCATGAAGTGGTCATTTCCCAGATAGACCTCACCTGGCCCTGCTTCCCCAGCTCTGGGCCAGGCTGTCAGCAACAAGAAGCCTGAAGCTGCAGAAGGAAGTCTTGCATTTAGAGCCTTTAGAAACCCACAGCCAGTGTTCCTGGGCCATCTCACCTTGATTTTCCTTACCCAGCTAATTTGTCTTTGTGAGTATTTTAAGCACCCCTAAAGTCACTCGCTGCTATTACCGTCCTAATTTCTAATTTTAGGTAATTTTCGGGCAGGGTCTGACTTGTCTTAATTCATACTGGGGAGTCCCGGGGTAGTGTTATTTCTCAAGCCTAACTGTCCTGGTTTGTGTTAGAAGTGTGTGTGTGTGTGTGTGTGTGTGTGTGTGTGTGTGTGTGTGTGTGTATGGTGTGTTTTGTGTGTGAGGGAGGGGGTGTTCCTGTCTGTTTGGCACACAACATATCCACAGGATGTGTTTACCCTGTGGTGGGCCTTTCAGGTGGTTTCCTTGACAACCACATTTACTAACTCTTGGGGGCAGGGCGGGGGGGGGGCTCCTGTAACAGTGACTAAAAAGCGTGTAATTGGCTTAGTGGGCTCACTGTGCATCTTTGTAAACCTGAATTGACCCTGAACTGATTGGAGGGGTTTAGTTCTGTTTAGTGGTTTGTGTGTTTGTTGTGTGGAGGGCTGTTTTTTGTTTTTATTTTATTTTATTTTATTTTATTTTATTTTATTTTATTTTATTTTATTGAGACAGGGTCTCATGGAGCCCAGACCAACTTTGAATTCCATAATATTTATATGTATGTGTATCTATACATCTATACATATACATACACACAGGCACATGCACGCACACACACACATGAATAAAGCTGGGCTTAAATTCCTAATCCTCCTGCTCTCTCTCCAGTGAGCTGGCAATACATGTATGCACCTCCACCATCAACCTCTCCGAACCCTTTAGAACTGACCTCATCTAGAGGTTAAGCTTCTTGAGCAAAAACAATTTGAAGGTATATTTTAGAAAACTTAGAAGGTGTGAAAGAAAGACGCTAAGGCTCGCGAGACACCTTCCCTGCTGGACAAAGAAGCCCCAGCCGCTGGAGCTGATGGCTCAGGGATACACAAAGCCTCCTGCTCCCCCTCGGGGCTCTTTCCTCTCCACTGCGAGGCACGCGCGTTTGACCACCACCCGCTGACTTAACACTTGCTCAGTGAGGTGACAGGAACATTTGACATTGCTGAGAGTTCCTCAGCTCCTAGGACAATGCTAGTGATAGCGGGTGCTCCCTGCATTTCCCGGCCCTGACCCCTCCTCCTCAACTCGTTTGATGTTGGGACTTCCTGTCTGCAGTTCTGGCTTCCCCGGGGACAGAGGGCATTCACAAGACAGGTGTGAGGGCAGCAGCTTGAGACAGCATGAACACAGAAGTCATGGACATTTTCAACACGCGACATAGTCCTATCCCTGTGGCCTACCTTCAGAGATAATATCCCAGGGCCATTAATGCTTGTATTCCACTGAGGAAGGAATAGTGACATCTTTTGGTGGCAAAATGACACAGAAAACAGAAAATCAGTACCGACACATAAACATTTAAAGACAATGCAGGTGAATTAACGTAATATATCACCCCCAACCCACTTCATTCACTTCAGAGCACGATGCTTGAGTTAAGCGTTACGGCAAGCGCCTATCATCCAAGCCATGGGGAGGCAGAAGCAGGAAGATCGTGAGTTTGAGGTTAGCTTGGACTCTATAGAAAACCCCAGGCCAGCCTGTGATATCTATGGAGTGTATTACTCGCATGTATGTCTGTGTATCATGGTATCATGTCCATACACAGTACCCACAGAGGCTAGAAGAGGATGTTGGATCCTCTGGAATTGGAATTACATACAGCTGTTTGCTACCCTAACAGCTGGAAATTGAACCTAGGTCCTAGGAGAGAGAGCAGCCAAGTGCTCTTAACCACTGATACATTGTGTAGGTGTAGTGGATCACACCTATAATCCTAGCATTTGGAAAGCTAAGGCAGGAGGATTACCTCAAGGCCAGCCTGAGCTACTTAGTGAGTTCTAGGTCAGCCTAGACTTCATGATAAGACCTGTTCTACAAAACAAAGGCCTAACTCCATAAGTCTTTAAAATGGTTTTGACAATCTTAGGATGGGTTGTGATCATATTTGCTCCATTGCTGTCGGTCATCCCCCCTCCCATTTCTTAAACCCGTTCTCCTTCCCCACTAACCTCCTGTCATCTCCACATTTAGGAGGTGGAGGCAGTAGAATGAGGAATTCACAGCCAATCTTGAATATTTGAGCATCTGTATTTAATAAGAAGAACTTAATCGTGCCTGCAAAATCCCTTTTTTATTCTGAGCAACCTCCACAGGTTCTGGGGACAAGGAAATGACATCTTGCCCACAGCCCTGCACGACTGGGCAAAGGAGCATGACTTCTGCCTCTAACGACAGCTTTGTTTGGCCTCTGCAGCTCAGGGCGGCCCTGTGGGGAGGGATGCTTGTGTGGGGACTGCAGATGCCCTTCAGAGGCCCTGTCCAACTCATGCCTTCAGCTTGTTCTGCTGGAAGCCAGGGTGACATGTCACAATGTGTCCTACGGTCCCACTAATATGCCCCCGATGTTCCCAGCCACCTTCAATCCCTGCCTTCTTTCCTTTCTAGGATTGTGTAAGTGCCAGGAAGCCACTGTGTCAGCAAGCTGAGAGGGAAACTGAGGCAAGATGTCAGGCCGGAGTGGGAAGAAGAAAATGTCCAAGCTGTCCCGGTCAGCCAGGGCCGGTGTCATCTTTCCAGTAGGTCGGTTGATGCGTTACCTGAAAAAAGGGACATTCAAGTACCGGATCAGCGTTGGTGCTCCTGTCTACATGGCCGCCGTCATTGAGTACCTGGCAGGTAATTCCAGCCTGTAGGGGGCCTCACACTCAGGTCCCCACCCTGTGGGGACCTTCACATTTGGGTAGGATGCTACGGTTCACCCATTGCCTGGCTCAAAGATACTGAGGGTGATGATGGGACTTTTTCTGGTCTGCTTGGCCGAGGTCAACTTCTGAAGGCTTTGGGGAAGGAGACAGGGCTTTGGAAAGTCGGTCCATATAGGACAGAGAGCCCACATTTAAGCTGCTCTTCTATACCTGTCAAGCAAAGTGTGGCTTACATTAGCAAATGCTATAGGTGACTATTTAAGCTCCCAAAGAAAAGTGCAGAGAGGATTCTGGGAAAGGGAGGGAGAGGGGGCTCTTCACTTTGCAACAGTTTGCTCATTAGATCCTGGAGGGCAAGGGTTGCTTGTTTGGTTGGTTGGTTTTTGGTTGGTTGGTTTGGTATATTTAAAGTAGAAGAGCTGGGAAGATGGCTCTGTTGGTAACCGCTTGCCATACATTCATGAGTACCTGAGTTTGTTCCCAGAACTTATGTAAAAACTGGCACAGTGCCACACACTTGAAATCCTGGCACTGGAGAGGTGTAAACAGGTGTATGTATCCTTGGGGCTTGCTGGCTAGCCAGCCTTGCCAGTCAGTAAGCTCCAGGTCCCAGTGAGAGAACCTGTCCCCAAAATGAGGTGGCTATCCTCTGAGGAATGACATTTGAGACTGACCTTTGACCCTGCACACACACACACAAGAACACAATCTCAGATCACCATGTTTGTGTAGTGAGTGCTGGACCTATTGAGCCATGTCCCCAGCCCTAAGAAGAGAGGCTTCGGTTTTGAACCAGGGTCTCTCTTGCTCAGGCTGGCCTGTACTTCACTAACTCACCAAGCTGGCTTCACATGCCATTCAATTCTCCTGCCTCAGATTCCTCAGTGCTGGCGTCACAGGTGTGTGCCGCTCCATCTGGCAGGTGACATGATTGATGCACTTCTTACTTAATCCCACTTGACATTTATGTTGTCCTTGTATTAAACCTAAACAAAATTGAACAATGGCACTATTGCTTTTTAAGAAATATATATGGGGGCTGGAGAGATGGCTCAGTGGTTAAGAGCATTGCCTGCTCTTCCAAAGGTCCTGAGTTCAATTCCCAGCAACCACATGGTGGCTCACAACCATCTGTAACGAGGTCTGGTGCCCTCTTCTGGCCTGCAGGCATACACACAGACAGAATATTGTATACATGATAAATAAATAAATATTTAAAAAAACAAAAAAAAAAGAAATATATATGGGACTGGAGAGATGGCTCAGCAGTTAAGAGCTGTTCTTCCAGAGGTCCTGAGTTCAATTCCCAGCAACCACATGGTGGCTCACAGCCATCTGTAATGAGATCTGGTGCCCTCTTCTGGCCTGCAGGTATATATGTATACATAATACATAATAAATAAATTTAAAAAAATAAAATATAGAGCCGGGCGATGGTGGCGCACGCCTTTAATCCCAGCACTCGGGAGGCAGAGACAGGCGGATCACTGTGAGTTCGAGACCAGCCTGGTCTACAGAGCTAGTTCCAGGACAGGCTCCAAAGCCACAGAGAAACCCTGTCTCGAAAAACCAAAAAAAAAAAAAAAATAAAAAAAAAAAAATATAAATTTTTTTTTAAAAAGAAAGCCGAGTGTCACCTGAAGCCTCATGCCAGATAATCTATTAAGGCATTAATTTCAAAATATCTCTCCCCTCTGTCCAATGGGTGTGTTCATACTTCTTACACTACACTGCCCCAATCTTTAATTCAGCAAATGACATAATGGGGCTGAAGAGATAAATGGCTCACACTTTGCAAGCGTAAGGATCTGAGTTAGTATCCCAATACCTGTACAAAATCCATGCATGGCTTGTCACCCCAGCACTGGGAGGAAGAGAGGCAGGCATAACCCCAAGGCTCACTGGCCAGTCAGTCTAGCCAAAAGAGCAAGCTCTCATTTTAGTGAGATACTCTCAAAGCATATGGTGTAAAAGAAATAAATAAAATAAAATAAAATAGAGGATGATCCTGATGTCAGCCTCTGGCCTCCACACACGTGCATGCGTGCGTGCACACACACACTCACTACGGTCACTGTGTCAGTGAACTGTGAGCAAACTTGCTAGCCATTGCTGAATATTCCGGGAAAGGCATGAGAAGAATGTGCAGCTCGTTAGTGCTTCCCATTCTGGAAATGCCATATAAATATTTAACTCTGGCGTTTGCTTTATTCTAATGGTTTTGTTAATCACCTCTGCCTGGCAGATATGGCGTACTTGCGCCAAGTTTCCACTGTTGCCGTCGATTGTTTTGGAGGCTGGCAACTTTGTGGGCTACTCTGTTTGACATTAGGTTGATTGTGAAGGCACGTGAGGGATCCCCTGTTCATTGCAGGCCTGAGTATTTATGGTGTTATGCTAGCAGAATCCTTCAAACCACAGAGGCTCGTCTGCACACCTCCACACAGAACATTTGTGCAAACGCATGCGCCCTTCCCTTGTCAGTGAGATGTGATGGCCCACTGGCCCCAGATTTCTAGTAAATAAGTTTCTCATTACAATTCACTCTTTCATTTTTCGTTTTCTCTGTTTGTTTGTTTGTTTGTTTGTTTGTTTGTTTGAGTCTCACTGTGTAACCCAGGCTGACCTGGAATTTGGGCTCCTTCTGCATAGTCACCCAAGGGCTGGGATTTGTAAACAGGCACACAAAACTTATTCATACTTTAAAAAAAAAAGATTGGGTTTTCTGTTTTTATTCATGTATGCATCTGTGACTATATCGCATATATGAGTGTATCCCACAGGGGGGCCAGAAGAGGGTGCTAGATCCTGGAGTTATAGGAGATTGTGAGCCACCCTACCTGACAGGGATTCTAGGAACTGAACATAGGTCCTCTGGAAAAGCAACCAGGACTCCTAACTTCTGAGCCATCTTGCCAGCCCCTCAGAAACACTTTTTAAAGCAAACAAATCATCTCTCCACAACTGAAGAGAAAGTCTAATAAAACTCTAATTAAAAATAAAAAAAATCGAAAAATCCAAAATAAAAATAAAACAAATCGTTACAGTAACAGTGATACTATAATGATAAAGGTGACAAAGAAAGAAAAGTTGCAAAATGAGACAGAAAGTCAGGCATGATGGCGCACACCTTTAATCCCAGCACCCAGGAGGCAGAGGCAGGCAGATCTCTGTGAGTTCGAGGCCAGCATAGTCTACAAGAGCTAGTTCTAGAATGGCCAAGGCTACACAGAGACACCCTCTCTCAATAAATAAATAAATAAATAAATAAATAAATAAATAAATAAATAAATAAATAAGAAATTTTAAGTTCCCCTTGTAATTTCAGCGGAAATCCTAGAGTTGGCTGGCAATGCTGCGAGGGACAACAAGAAGGCCAGGATAGCCCCCAGACACATCCTGCTGGCCGTCGCCAACGATGAGGAGCTCAACCAGGTAGGGCTGCGCCCTCGGCTCAGCTGGGTGGGGCGTGTGTTGCCAGGTACGTTCCTGGGTGGACCCAGTCAGCCTTCAATCATTCCTGTGATAGTTCCTAGCCTCACCTGTGCACTTGTGCGTGCACATACACACACACACACACACACACACACACACACACACACACACACACACACCAGAACGAGGTAAAGAAGAACAACTCTTGATGGCTGTGCATTCATAGTCAAGATGAAATCCACTCTCAAACAGACTCTGCCGTGCTTTCAAGACTTTGTCTCATCATTAAATACAAGTTGTTGATACACGTACTATACCTGGCCATTTCTTGACTCCATCCCTGTGGATTTTCATTGGGATCTGAGCAGGAGACTCCTTATTTATGTATTAGAACTGATTGCCTTCACCGTCAAGTGAATGCCTTCCTCCTCAACAGTAGGCAAGCAGGTGGGTAAATAGCACGAGAATTTTTATTTATATTCTGAGTTCATTCTTCTCAAACTAAAGAATATCAGAGTTGCCAATCCATCATACATGGATCATTCCCCCCCCAAAAAATGTAGTAAAAATCAATCGCTAGAAAAATGAGAAAAAAAAGTCATGCTCCCGAAAATCCACAAGCCCTTTTGTTCGAATCAGTAGTGCTGTAGCAACTACCCATTTGCTGTAGACATTTCTAGACTCTCAAAGTGCTGGTGCTCTGGTCACATATGGGTGACTAGTGGTTCAGAGATGAGCTATGGGTTCACACCACCCTCTGGTTTAAAATCTGCAGAGCATATAATTGTTGGTTGATTATTCCAGATCTTATTCTGTGACTTGCTGTATAGCTGGGTAGCTGGCCCCTGACAGCCTCCTCTCCTTCTCCTTTTCTTGATCCTTTCTCTTTTTCTCCTTCTATTTATACTCTCTACCTGTCAGCCCTACCTATCCTTCTGCTGCCTGGCTATTGGCCATTCAGCTCTTTATTAGCCCACTCTGGTGTTTTAGAGAGGCAAAGGAACACAGCTTCACAGAGCTAAACAAATTCAACATAAAGAACGCAATATGTCTTTGCATCGTTAAACAAACATTCCCGGCATAAACAGATGTAACCCATCTATAACTAATCTTCCACAAGAGTTGCCATCTGAGATTCCAGAGCCCTGGGCATCGTCCCAATTTCAGCTTCTCTGAACCTTTCATTTTGCCTTGTTTGCTTTCTGTGCAACACCGCAGACCACCTGAGGCCTACTGAGAAACGCTTTGCACGTGCAGGACGAGAAAGCCGTAGCTGCGTGGTAATTGGCTTTATTAGCTAAGCAGAAGCCAGTCTCAAGTCTTGTCTGGCCAGTGCTGAGACCCCCGTTAGCCAGCACAGACCTGACCAGCCCTTTGCACCTCTCTCTCAGCTGTTGAAAGGAGTGACCATCGCCAGTGGGGGTGTCCTGCCGAGGATTCACCCTGAACTGCTGGCTAAAAAACGAGGGACCAAAGGAAAGTCAGAAACGATCCTCTCCCCACCCCCAGAGAAAAGAGGAAGGAAGGCCGCATCAGGCAAGAAGGGGGGTAAGAAATCCAAGGCCGCCAAGCCACGGACGTCCAAGAAGGTGAGTCACAGAGTATTTCAGCTGCCAGGTATTACCACTACCGTAGGTACGCTGCTTCTTCATGGAAATCGAACCCCTAAGGGACGAGATTAGGAGGTGGGGTCTTTGAGCAGTGGTGACATCCTGGGAACCCATCCTTCCCGTGCAAGATTAATCTCTGTCTTAGCTCCCTTTCCCACTGCTGAGATAAAATACCCCACCAAAGCAACTTTATGGAGAAGTTTATTCTGGCTGATAGTTCAAGATATAATCCACTAAGGGGTGGGATGAGTCAGGGTGGCAGGAGTTTGGAGCTGGACACAGTGGCGCACACCTTTAATCCCAGCACTGGAGAGGCAGAGGCAGGTGGATCTCTGAGTTCAAAGACAGCCTGGTCAGAGGGAGTTCCAGGACATCCAGGGCTATGCAGGAGTTTGAAGTCGCTAGTCCACATCCACAGACAGGCAACAGAAACCATAAATGAATACTCAGCTCCCTTTTTCTATTTGATGCAGTCCAGGATCCCTGCTAGGGAGTGGTGCTGCCCACAGTGGGCAGTATTAATGACAATTTTAAAATATCCCTCATAGACATGCAGAGTCCCGTGGGATTAAAGGTGTGCACCACCACCGTCCAGTTCCTCGGATCCCCTCTTCCTGCCTGCATCAGTCAGTTGTTATTGCTATGACAAAATAGCTGAGCTATTCAACTTCTGGGGAAGAAAGGTTCGCTCTGACTCGTGGTGTCACAGGCATCAAGTTCATATTCACTTGGCCCTGATACTCTGGACCTAGATCCAGACAGAACATCTTGGCAATGGTGTATGGAGGAACAGAACTGCTCATTGCACGATAGCCAGGAAGTTGTAAGAGGAGAAACCAGCGCCCCAGCATCTGTTTCCAGGGCACCCAATAGACGATCTGACTTACTTCCACTATGCCCTATCACCTCCCAGTGGTACCACAGGGAAGGTAGAAGATGGGAGATGGGGAGGGGGCAGAGAGGGACCAGGAGTATAGCTCAGTAGCAGAGAACACATGATACCCACAGTCATTGCAAAACAAATCATCCAGAATTTACCTCCTGACCACTTCCCTCCACACCGAAGTGGATGGCCGCCATGAAAATACCATCCTGAAGTCGCCGAGAGGCCTCTCCAGACTGTTTCTCATCTTTCCCTCTGGTTTTTACCCACAGTCCAAACCAAAGGACAGCGATAAGGAAGGAACATCAAATTCCACTTCAGAAGATGGGCCGGGGGACGGTTTCACCATCCTGTCTTCCAAGAGCCTCGTTCTGGGGCAGAAGGTAATAGCTGCAGTGAGCCTTTCTGTATATCCCACTGTTCACGGGCCACCATGCCTCCTTCGTCCTTCCTCCCTTCTACCCTGCTCTTGAATTATCCATTTTTAAAGGGAAATCCAAGTGACGTAGGCTTTTCTAGAGCAAACTAGGCCTTCGGTGCTGAGAACTTGTGCTGGTCAACCCAAGGTCAGCTAAAGTCATCCTAGAGAATCTGATCGATAGGATGACATTCCTGGTTCTGCTGGGAAATCCCCAAGCCCCAATTATGTCTGTACCCAATGAGGAAAAATCCATTGCTAACTCCCAGCCAGGATCGAAGAGGCCCAGCTTCCATGATTAAATATCATTTGACAGAGGGAGAGAATAGCAATACATGTTTCTTGAATATGCTGGGTGCTAGGAATGAGTTATTTGTCAATAATTCAGTCTGCCTGCCTTCCTGAGCTGCAGAAAAAAATAAAATAAAAACATAACAGGATGGATTCCAGCAACATCTCAGCGACCTGCCAGACACGAAAATAATTCATCTCTATGTGCGACAAATTCACTGAGCAGACAGTTTATCTCCCAAGTCAGCCGGGGCTGGAACAAGACACACAGGGAAGTAGCCAGTGAGTCGGAGCGCTGGCTTTCTGGTTGCTGCCTGTTCTCAGCCAGCCGAACAAGTGTATCTCCATCCAGACAGTCGGAGATCACAAGATCTCTGGGGAGCAGAGACATAGCAGGTTCCTTATTCGTTTCTGATGCAAAGAAAACTGAGATGCAAGGAGGTGGGATGTATGTCCCCTCCAGAGCCCTGAACTTTTCCCCCAACCGTATTTAGAGAATCAGAAAATTCCCACTCATGCGAGGAAAGCAGTGAGAAACACTCTTCCTCCTGCTCTGCCAAAACCACACAAGACAGCCCCAAGGATGTGGTACTCGGGCTGAGGGTGTAGCTTGGAATGGAACGCTCACCTGGCATACACAAGGCCTTGAGTGCATCCATAGCACAAAAGGACTGGGGAGGAGGCATTGTCACAGATGAGGGCAGGGTGGGAACCCAGAGTCTACTCGCCCCATCCCGCATGACCTCCCCAAATGTTCTGTACTCTCTCAGGGGTGAGAAGAAAACGGGCCTCAGGCTGCTTCCCACACACAGCCTCTGGGAGGATGTGTCCATGGAGACCAAGGCCACGGGGTTAGGAACGAAAGACACAAAAGTGATGAGGGAAGGAGAGAGGAAAGGGGAGCCCATTTCTGTTCCTGACAGTGGAGTCTGGCTTTTTGCATTCTGCTAGTCTCAAGAGCTCCCGAACTCAAAGGGATCTGTCCAAAAGCAAACACCCGGATGCCTGGCATGGCAGCTCAGGCCTTCAATCCCAGCAGTAAGAGGTGGGGGCAAGAATCGACTTGATCTCAAGACCAGCCTCAGCTACCTAAGGCCCTGTCTCAAAAACAAACAAGTACCTGGGAATTTGAGCCCCTGTGCTGACCCTCAGCCTGAATAGTTGAGGAAAATAAAATGATTTTCAGTGGGAGTTGATCTCTGTCTTCTCTTCCTATTGCAGCTATCCCTGACCCAAAGTGACATCAGCCATATTGGCTCTATGAGGGTGGAGGGCATCGTCCACCCAACCACAGCCGAAATCGACCTCAAGGAAGAGATAGGTAAGGTCCGGGGTTTGGAGAGGGGTCATGGACTGTGTCATCCTCTGTCTGAGATCCCATGTGGAAATGTCTCTCTCTCTCTGTGGGATAAAATGGTCTCACCAGAGAGGAGCAGGCTTTGCTTGGAATCTACACAAATTTTGTCAAGTTTTTCTTAGGGTGCTATATGGAGACAGACAGTTTGTGTACAACTTGACGACATTTTCTCTAAGTGACCGAGCTCAGCAGGTTCGAGTCCTTGCCTAGCGTGCACAGAGTTCTGGGCTCAGTCCTTAGCACACCATGAACTGAGTGTTCTGTATCACATGTGTAGTAGCGGCATTCAGAAGGTGAAGGCAGATGCAGCAGAAATTCAAAATTGTCCTTGACCCCATAGGGAGTTTGAGGCTAGCCTAAGCTACGTGAGACCTTGTCTCAAAGCGTGGGTGAAGACCCCTATGCAGCCAGCACATTGGTGAGTGGACCCTTCCGGCCCCATTCCTGATCCTGATTTCCTCTAGAGGAAAGTGGTCTTCTAACAGCGCAGAAGTGCTTGGTTTGGTTTGAGTTTTGTTTAAATGGCCCTACATGCTCTTCGTGCCTGGCTCCCTTAGCGCAACTTAGCATCTGCAGAATCCACCCAAGCTACTAACTGTGTTTGTTTATTTTCTTGGCTGTGTGGTATTTCACTGTATGAGTGTGCCACAGCGTGGGTTCCATTCTGCACTGATGACAGCACCTAGGTTATTTTCACGCTGGGCCATCCTGAGCGCTGCTGCTCAAAACATGGTTGCACAAGCTTTGGATTGAACTTGACATGCGTTTTAAGTTCACATGTCGAGAATGCTATGGGTGAAGAGGAAAGAGACAGAGACATGGGAACTAGCGGGTACACCGCTGTAATTTCTGCCCTCAGAAAGCAGACAGAAGGGTTATGATCTCCCCCCAAAAAAGATAAAGGGCATGTAGAAAGGACTAAGCAAAGCAGAGGCAGGTGGATCTCTGTGAATTCAAGGCCAGCCTGGTTTACAAAGTGAGTTCCAGGACAGGCTCCAAAGCTACAGAGAAACCCTGTCTCAAAGGAGGGGCGGGGGGGACTAAGCAATCATAAGGCTGCATTTATTGTGCCAACCCCATGAGTTGAGGAGGAAGCTGTAAGCAGTGAGGTAAAGGGGCTGAGAAGGGGGGCTGACAAACTGTCAAAGGCATGAGAAACAACAGCACACATCGTGGCCTCTCTCCGGTTCATTTGTTGCCACGTTGCCCATTTTCAAATACAAAACTGTTTTAAACACTCCATTGAAAGGCTAAATGGGGTGGGAAAAAAAGGCCTCGACCCTAGGATCCAGGGCTGGCCCTGGGGTGAGTGGTTCGAAGCCATTGCTAGCAGCTCAGCCCGAGGTGGTGGCCCCAGACTGCTGGGCTCACTGTGTCTCTGGCACCAGAGGCCACTTGCTATGCTTGAAAGTCAGTGGGGTGGCACTGGGCGATAACAGAACTACAAAAACAGTCCTGTTTCTTCCCCTGTGTGCATGCCACAGACCCTCACGTTGCCTTCCCCCTTAAGAAGGTTCTCCCCAGTGTGGAAGAGCTCCCCCTAGTGGCCGAATCTCAGGCTCTGATTTTGGGAATGCTCTCCCCGCTGTGGAAGGGTTCTCCCTAGTGGCCGAATCTTCAGCTCTGTTTAGCTTGATGTCTTTTCTGTGCACACAAAGCAAGATCCTGTTTCAGACATCCTCATAATTCTGCATCTTTATGTCCAAGACATCAAAAGAGATGCTTCTCTGTTTTGAAGTAGGGTGGGGTGAACTGCACTGTTGCAGAAGCAAAAAGTCAAGTTTGGACCCCACTGGTACACCCTATGGCTGACCTCGTGGCCGTCAGAGGAGGTGAGATGGGATGAGAGACAGGCAGACAGGCGAGAGAACAACCTCTGAGTCACCTTGGTCTCTCTCCAGGCACTTACAGATTGTTCTAGCTGTGTGACTTCGGGTGTGTTTCCTAACCTCCCTGAACCTCAGTTTCCTCATCCGTAAGTGAGGATACAGTCTGAAGACCAGATGGCACAGGGCTAGATAAAAGACCGGCTCACGCCCACTCTGTAACAGACAGATCTTTATTGTTGCTGCATCACTAGGAGACGTGCCGTCACATGCCCACCCTGTACCACCAGCATGCAAGCCAGTTATCCTGTCCAGCCCAGGCCCTGATTTGTTTATTTTTCTTTTTAATCTTGTGCTAGGGGATTCAAGTGTAGCTTGGTGGTAGAACCTGTGCTTAATTTGCACGAAACCCTAGAGTCAGTCTGCAGCACAAAAATTAGAATGTAGAGCCGGGCGGTGGTGGCGCACGCCTTTAATCCCAGCACTCGGGAGGCGGAGGCAGGCGGATCTCTGGGAGTTCGAGACCAGCCTGGTCTACAAGAGCTAGTTCCAGGACAGGCTCCAAAAAACCATAGAGAAACCCTGTCTCTAAAAACCAAAATAAATAAATAAATAAATAAATAAATAAATAAATAAATAAATAAATAAATAAAATGTAAAGACATTCACTACCAAGCCTAATGACCCGAATTTGGTCCCTGGGAGCCATATGGTAGAAGAGAACTAACTCACCCAAGTTGTCCTTTGACCTATACACTCACGTGGACCCATGCGCACGCGCGCGCACACATGCACACAAGCGCGCGCACACACACACACAATGAAAGGGGAAAGCAAGTCTCTTAACCCATGGCCTCTCCTACTCCCATACCTTTTTGCAGTTTATTTGCTGAGAAGCAAGACCAGTTTTCTCCTAGTCTGGATTCTGTTGTCTGCAGTATCACTAAACACGTTTCTGCCTGCTTATCTGTTTAAATCAATGGTAGATCTGGAGACTTCAAGATATTCAGGCTTGAGAAATAGGGTCTTGGGCAGTTCTCAACCTGTGGGTAGAGACCCTTTTGGGGGTAGAATGACCCTTTCACAGGGGTCGCCTGAGACCATCGGAAAACACGGATACTTACATTATGATTAATAACAGTAGCAAAATGACAGTTATGAAATAGCCATGAAAATAATGTTATGGTTGGGAGTCACCACGACATGAGGAACCATATTAAAGGGTCGCAACGTTAGGAAGATTGAGAATTGCTGTATAGGGGCATGACCCTATCTCAGAGTGTTTGCTGGGTTCAGTGCCCAGCACTAAAAAACAACTGGACGAGAGTCCATGGCCAGTGATACACCAGTGTTTCCTTAGATTTCCTTTCATGAGGATTCAGCTCTCATGATATCCCTTCAACTTTACACACTTGGCAGTGGTTGAGAATTGGTGTAATTCTTACACAGATGTGAGCCACCATGGCCCGTTTATTCTGTGAATCTAGCACGAGCCGTGTTGGGTTGGCATGTGAAAGGTTTGGATTTGGGATTTTCCAGATTGGGTGTTCTGCCTTGCTGGGACGTGGTTCAGTGGCAGATTATTTGCTCAGGTTGTTGGGGGGGGGGTGGTGTCTTAGATTCCATGCTGGGCAACACAAGAAAAAAGAGACGTGTGTGTGTGTGTGTGTCCGTGTCCGTGTGTCCTTTAACAAGGATTGTCATCCTTTAGTCTGACCTCTGCGCGGTGCCTCCAGTGACCACTGGCAAACCAGGGTAACAAATGGGACATGGCACCTTTGGTTAAGACTTTCCTGACATACTAACAAGCCCAGCAATATGACTCTGTTGAAAAGTCGTTCACCACAGCCCCCATTGTTCTTTGTAGGTAAAGCCTTGGAAAAGGCAGGGGGTAAAGAGTTCTTGGAAACAGTAAAGGAGCTTCGCAAATCCCAAGGCCCTTTGGAAGTGGCAGAAGGTAAGTGTTAGACTGGCTACGTCTCAGCCTGACTCAACCCCTTCCTTACAGTCTCCAGCCTCCCACACCCATACATGGTCACTGCATACAACAGAAAATGTCATCCCTAAAACCCACGTTAAAAAGCCAGGCACTGGGCTGGAGAGATGGCTCAGTGGTTAAGAGCATCGTCTGCTCTTCCAAAGGTCCTGAGTTTGATTTCCAGCAACCACATGGTGGCTCACAACCATCTGTAATGGGGTCTGGTGCCCTCTTCCGGTCTGCAGGCATACACACAGATGAAATATTGTATACATAATAAATAAATAAATAAAAAGCCAGGCACTGTATAGTGTTCTGCCTGCATGTATCCCTGCAGGCCAGAAGAAGGCACCAGATCTCATTACAGATGGTTGTGTGTGAACCTTTTCAAAGATACTAAAACGAGTGGAAAATGTTTACCTCTTAGAATTGGTAAAAGGACCTAATTACAGTCCAGGCCTTTACACAGCTATCCCTGCCAGACCCTGCTGGGGGTCCACGTGCCCCGTGCATGTTCTCCAAGCCAGACCAGCCCAAGCTGAGCCTTTCCACATGCTCTGTGCTGTAGATGTCAGTGTAGCCCTGAAAGAAGAGATTTATAGCCAAGCCAGGAGCCCAGGGTCACATGGTGCATCTCTTACCAGGCTGCCCAGATGCATGGCAGAGGCTCAGAAAAGATGGCCAAAGGAATTGGGAGTGAAGGACACAACCAAACATGGGGACAGAAAAGTCACTTCTGATGATTGATGGCCACAGGGACTTCCCTCAAACTCCTCAGTAGCCATGCTTCTCACCAGGCCTGTCAATAACAGGGGCCATGTTTAGGGGAATAAAAATTCTTTTAAAAGAGAGAGGGAAAGGATGTGGTAGTTTACAACACCCCACACACACACATAAAATCATGGGGAGTAGCTATTAGGATACGTGACTTGGTTGGAGAAGGTATGACCTTGCTGAAGGAAGTGTGTCACTGTGGACATGGGCTTTGATATCTCATATATGCTCAAGCCACACTCAGTGTCTCAGACCACTTCCTGTTGCCTGCTAGATCAAGATGTAGCTCCTTCTCCACTCTCAGCTCCAGCACCATTTCTGCCTCCATGCTGTCATGTCGCACCATGATAATAATGGACTGAATCTCTGAAACCGTAAGCCAGCTAATTAAATGTTTTCTTTATAAGAGTTGCTGTGGTCATGGTGTCTGTCTCTTCACAGCAATAGAAACTCTAAGGGTGGGAGGGAAGGAGGGAGGGAGGGAGGAAGGGAAGGAAGGAGCTAGAGAGATGGCTTGGTGGTTAAGAGCACTGATTGCTCTTGCAGAGGAATTGTTCAATTCCCAGCACCCACATGGCAACTCACAACTGTCTATAACTTCAGATCCGGGGGATCTGATGCCATCTTCTGGTCTCTAAAGGCAGTGCAGACATAGATGTAGGCAAAACATCCTTACACATAAAATAAAATAATATTTTAAAGAGAAAGAAAGGAAGGAGGGCCTAGAGAGATGACTCAGCAGTTAAATGCACTGGCTGCTCTTCCAGAAGACCTGGGTTTAGTTCCCAGCACCCACATGGTGGCTCACAGCCATATTTAACTCCAGGCCCGGGGATTTGCCCTTTTCTGGTCTAATTGGGCACTGTATACATACAATACACAGACATGCATGCAGGCAAATACCCATCCCTATAAAAACATTTTTTAATTAAACCTTGTCAGGTGGTGGTGGTACACACTTTTAATCCCAGCACTTGGGTGGCAGAGGCAGGCAAATCTCTGAGTTGTAGGACAGCCTGGTCTATAGAGTGAGTTCCAAGACAGCCCGGGCTACACAGAGAAACACTGTCTTGAAAAACTTAAAAAAAAAAAAAGCCAGGCACTGTGCCACACACCTTTAACCCTGGTGTCATGGCAAGTCAACAAAACTAACCAGTATGGTAACCTTGGCAGTCCATCTCCAGTATCCTTAACTGCAGTCACAAAGTACCCTTGGCCATGTCAGGGAACCCTGGGATTCAGACATTTAGAATGGCCGTTACTCGACCTCCCACAGCCCCAGATGTGATTCTGATATGTTCCTGTCGCTAGGATCCACTGAGGTGGTTCCTGACTTGGGGCCTGGGGACAGGTCACCAGCTATGATAAACTTGTCTCATCAACACCCAGACTAGGGTTTCTGACCAGAGCTCTGCATCCTGAGACACTCTCCTCACGGTGGCAGGGAGGGGTCCAGCCACCCGCACTTTCACTTCCTCGTCCTCCAGGATCTCACAGGATTACCTGTGAGGCCCAGGATCGTCACCCAGCTTTAAGGTGGGACTCGGGAAATAACCTCCGGCCTTTCCCTTTCCTGTGTCCCAGCTGCCGTCAGCCAATCCAGTGGACTCGCAGCCAAATTTGTCATCCACTGTCACATCCCCCAGTGGGGCTCCGACAAATGTGAAGAGCAGCTGGAAGAGACCATCAAAAACTGCCTGTCCGCCGCCGAGGACAAGAAGCTCAAGTCCGTCGCCTTCCCGCCTTTCCCCAGTGGCAGGTAGGACACCGTTTCTTAGTTGACGTCCCCAGCCTTTCTGTTCCAACAAACCGGCTACTCGCCAACATGGCCACATTCCGTCAGCCCATTCTAGAAGACACAGCCAGGGCCTGTCCGCACAGCCAGCAGTTTCGATAGACAACAGAGAAAGAAGCCCAATTTCCTACCTTTCAAACAGAGACAAGTCCCTGGCCTGGGATGGCAAATCTCCATAGCCTAGGGCCAGCACTCCTGCCTTGTGGATATCAATGCCCAGAACTGAAAGACACCATGGGTGAAGGCAGGTAGCATTTTAGTTTTATATATGCGTGTGGGTACACATGTGTGTCATATGTGTATGTGTGTGTGGAGACCAGTGTCATTCCTCAAGCGACTAACACTCTTGTTGCTGTGATAACACATTCTATCCTGAAGTAACTTAGGGGCACAAAGTTTATTTGCCTTATACTTCCCGGTCACAGTCCATGTCGAAGTCAGGCAGGAACTAAAGGCAAGAGTTTGATAAAGAAACCTTGGGCAAATGCTGCTTGCTGGCTCACTCCCTGGCTTCTACTTAGATAGCTCTTTTCATACAACCCAAGATCATCTGCCAATGGAATGGTGTTGCCCACAGTGGGCTGGGCCCTTCCATATCAATCATCAATCAAGACAGTCCCTCCCAGACATGGCCACAGGCCAATCTGATCTGGGAAATTCATCAACTGAGGTTTCTCCTCTCAGATGACTAAGATACCCATCTTGTTTTTGTTTTGAGAAAGGGCCTTACTATGTCTCTTGGCTAGCCTGGAACTCACAATGTAAATTATTAGACTAGTCTTAAACTCAGAGAGATCTGTCTACCTGTATCCTGAGTGCTGACTGTATTACCACACCCCACCACCTTGAGTTTTTGTTGCTGTTGTTTTGGTTTAAGGACTTTTATTTATTTATTTATTTATTTATTTATTTATTTATTTATTTTGCTTCTTTGTTTGAGATAGGGTCTGGCCTGGAGGTCAGTGGCCCATGCCTTTAATTCCAGATCTCTGTGTTTGAAGTCAGCCTAGTCTACGGAGTAAGTTCTAGGACAGCCAGGACCACACAGAGAAACCCTGTCTTGAAAAACCAAAACCAAAAAGAAAAAAGGGGGGTGGGGGGGAGTTTCATTATGTAACCTTGACTGCCCTGGAACTCACTGTGTAGATCAGGCTGGCCTTGAACTCACAGAGATCTGCCTGCCTCTGCCTCTCACAGTAAAAGTATGTGCTGCCTTGGTGGGCTTACCACCTTTTTTTAAAAATGCTCTCTCATTGGTTTTGAGTTAACCAATCAGGTTAGGCTGACTGGCCAGCCAGTCTCAGGGATCTACCTGTCTTTGGGGTTACAGACATTATCACCATGCCCAGCCACCTCGTTGTATTTGCTCTGAGAAACTCAGGTCACATGCTTGTGTGGCAAGCCCTTTCCCCACTAAGCCATCCCTGCATCATGCCCCATGTTTGTTTCAGACACTTGCCTGCTTTATGTGGTACTGGGGGACCTAACCCAGCATGTTAGGCACAAACATTGACCAATTGAGCCCCAGCAATTATGAAAGACCTTTGTCGGATAATCTGGTTTGAAGGAGAAAAAAAAAAAGTTTGCTTTTTGAAGACATGGTCTTATAAATGTGAAATCAATAGAGTTTATTCTTGAGCCGGCTGACACAGATTCAAATTTGGGACATCCTTTACGTACCAGCTCTGTGACCTTGACTGAAAGTATGTAGCATTCTTTCATATGTGGTTAGTATGTAGCAGGGACATCTCCACCAACCCGTGTCCTCCCCTGGACTTGTGCCAGTGACTTGTGAACTGGCCCTGTGCTTGGTGAGTTCCACACCATACAAACAAGGGTCCAGGGCTGGAATGAGAAGAAACTGTTATTAGGGTGTGGTGGTCCATCCTTTTAATTCGTGCACTCTGGAAGGCAGAAGCAGGCAGATCTCCGAGTTCATGGGCAGCCTGGTCTGCACAGTGAGTTCCAGGCTAGCCAGGGATACCTAGTGAGACCCTGTCAAAACAAGAACAAAAAGAAACCAACGTCCCTCTCCACAAGCTAAGAAAGAACTACAGCAGTGGGTCCAGGAACCGAAATGACACGGGCTCTTCTTTCGTTTGGTCATAGAAACTGCTTTCCCAAACAGACGGCCGCCCAGGTGACCCTCAAGGCCATCTCAGCCCACTTTGACGACTCGAGCGGGTCCTCGCTGAAGAATGTGTACTTTCTGCTGTTTGACAGCGAGAGCATCGGCATCTACGTACAGGAGATGGCCAAACTGGACACCAAGTAGCTCTCCGGTGGGGAGAGTCAGGGTCACGTCTCCAGAGCGGGGGTTTTATTTTTTAAAAGGATTGAGGACGGGTGACGTGGCAGGAGAGCGGAGGGCGGCTGAGAGGGGAGCAGAGGCAGCGGAACAGGGCCTGACTGCCTGGGGAAGGGACCCAGTGCATTTTATATTCTCTTTACAAAGGGCCTCTTCCGAAATTAACCAGGTCTCCACCAAGGGTTTTTTTCCATGTGTTTTCTTCCTGTTGTTTTAGAACTTTTTTTAAAAAAACAAACATAAAAATAGACCTTGTTTAGATTTATAGCATTGACTTTCTCTCTCTCTCTCTCTCTCTCTCT
>NC_022028.1:34488296-34491325 GCF_000317375.1 Microtus ochrogaster | reverse complement strand
CTCTCTCTCTCTCTCTCTCTCTCTCTCTCTCTCACACACACACTCACACACACACACACACACACACACACACACACACACAGGTCTTTTCAAAGTTCTTAAGTGTTTGGTTCCTCCTTTTTCCAAGTCAGGAGGGCATGACAGCCACTTGGGTGTATTGGCTGTCTCCCTCAGTGGAGAGAAGACGGGAAAGACGTCCTAGGGTGCTTTTCTCTTCTGTAATAGGGTCCCCTCCCCGACCCATAAAATATTTGTAACTACACCTAAAAGGGTTTTGCCTCGGGATTTTTGTTTGTTCGGTTTTGTTTTTTAAAGAAAAAAGAAAAATGAAAGGAAAAAAAAAATAAAAGATCCAGTGTCTTTCTTATAACATATCCCTTTATTGCCAGATTTCCTCCTCTTGACTGTCTCTACGGGCAGATTCTTCAAGAGTGTTGTAAAGAAACTGCACAGGGCCTTTCACCCTAGCGTCCCACTATGCTCTCTAAGGCTCCTGGTCAGCCTGCATCATGACGGGCTTTCTGTGGGTGTTGGATCCTGCCTTCAGAGAGGGTGAGCCTGCTGGCTAGCATCCACAACAGCAGAGCTGGGGACAAAACTGCCCATGGGTCATGATTACCTGGGGAGAGACGTAAGTCTCAGCCCCAGCCTGTGCAACTGAACAGAACAGACCTTAGCAACAGCCCAAATGGACTGAAAGTGCCAGGGAGGCTGGGCAAGGACTCTGCCACCCGTAAGCAGAGGCCAAGGCCAAAAGCAAACAGGAAGAGGCAGAGCGGAGAGAGCCAAGCCTGAATCTACTGGAGTGGCTTCCCGGTCTCTTCTGGTATAGGCACTCAATTTAGGCCATGCACCGGCAGCTCTTCCCTGCTGGGTGAGCTCACTTGGATAGAGAAGTCATTCATGTACCTTAGCCTTCTGTAGTAGACAGTGAGGACCCAAGTGACAAGAGCTGGCGGGGAAATCAGCAGCATAGCTCCCCACCCCCACTCCCCATCCCCCATCCCCAGCAGCAGCCTGTGAGGGTAACCTGGAAATCACTAGGAATCATCCACAGTTGTCCCTCCAGTCTCTGAAGATCAAGCATCCAGTACTCTCCCCGAGTCACGGATCAACGTCCTGGGATTCCTACAGCAGTGGCAAGCCAGGCTTCTGTCTTAGCACCTCCAGCCTTATAAACCTCACCCTGCTAGCATGGTGTTGGAGTGGCTGTTCTCAGAGCCAAGCAACCGCCATCAACGTTGGGGGGGGGGAGGGGATCAGCTGCTCCCCCTTTAAAAGGACTGTCCCAGCTGGCCTTATTGATGGTTTTTATCCCCTCGTGGAACGGTGGGAGGTAGGAGACCCTTGCCTGTGAATCCCCTACCACCTGTTGTATGCAACGCTGCCTTAATTGCACGTGGACCCAAAGAGTGGATTGAGCATATAGGCCAGGAAAGGCTAGGAGAAAGGTGGTCCACTTATGCTGCCCCATAGCTATGGAGCCCTCATCCCTGCTGGTTAAAGTTTTCCAGGCTTGGCCTGTTGTGGGGAGAAGCACTCACACCCTTCAGATACTATATAAGGAACCCCAATAAACTCGCTGGTTCCTCAGAGTAAAGTGTGACAGAATCGTACCTTCCTTAGGAGAAGCGGATAGATGTTGCTTATATGCCTCCACCCCCACCCCAGGAAGAGATTTCAGCAACAGATGAACTAGCTAGAGGGGAACTTTGTCTCTCTGTAAATGTACCTGTGACTTACAGTCAGATAAATATGGAGATAAAGGTTCATGAAGGTTAAAGAGGGTTTCAGGAACAGCACCTGAGCTCAGGAGTTCAAGGCCAATGTGAATAAGGTAGACACTGAAGAGAGAGGGAGAGGGGGAAAGAGTGTTGCGAGGGGAGGAAGAAAGGGAGAGAAGGGGGAGAAGAAAGAGAGCAGAGTGCAGATACTAAGTTTGGGAGAATAAAATGAGGCCCCTATTAATGAGGCCCCTACTTAACCTACTTCCTGTGGGACCTATGAGCTTCTCCACCCCAAGTGAGGAGGGACTCAAGGTACAGGCCATCTCCCCACGCCAACACTCTTTCTTTAGTTGGTCTCACGCCATGGGCTCTACTTACTATACTACAGACAGGACACTAGCTAGAGGAGCCCAGGTCTGCCCTACAGGAGCTCTGCACACTAAGCCCAAAGCCCTATGCATCCGTGTGCACACATGGACACACAGACAGAAGCCTATAGCACAGAAAGCCTCCTCTGCCTCCCCAAGACCCTTTAGCTAGCCCAGCTGCAAACAGACCTTCCAAATCCAGAAAGAATCTTCTAGGGCTTTTTTTTTTCTTTTTTAATGTCTCCCTCTTTACTCTCCGTCTCTCATTTCGGGCTTTATACAAGTTGTATTTCCAGCCAGCACACAACTGACACCATGATCCAAAGAGCTTTTGCTCTTGGCACCTGTCAGGAGGATGTCCTTGGTCGGTCAGTCCGTCACCCCTCCGAGTGGTACCTCAACTCCCACGCAGCCTCCCTGTCATGGTGGTGACTGACGCATGGTTTTCCAGCTCGTGGAGATGAAGAGGTCCCTGCTCTTGGCCAGTCGCACCATGAGGCGGCCTACATAGTAGCCACTGATCTGGCCCACGCCGTCATTTCTGCCCAAGGACAGGAGGAATGTCAGTGCACCTGGGGGGCAAACACACAAAGCAAGGGGACACCTGAGAGATGCAGCCACGAATGAAGCTTTCAGAGCAACAGTGAGTGTTTAAGAAAGCAAGTCAGATGTCTGGGTATGTGGGTGCGCCTATGTGTGCGCCTATGTTCATGTCTTGTGTGCATATGATTATGTGTACATGTGTGTGGAAACATGTTGAAACCAGAGGAAGACAACCCGGGCTGTCATTCCTCAGGTAACAGTCACTTTTTTTATTCTTATTTATTTATTTTTTAATTTTTAATTTTTTGGTTTTTTGAGACAGGGTTTCTCTGTGGCTTTGGAGCCTGTCCTGGAACTAGCTCTGTAGACCAGGCTGGTCTCGAACTCACAG
>NC_022028.1:34480955-34488061 GCF_000317375.1 Microtus ochrogaster | reverse complement strand
AACTAGCTCTGTAGACCAGGCTGGTCTCGAACTCACAGAGATCCACCTGCCTCTGCCTCCCGAGTGCTGGGATTAAAGGCATGCGCCACCATCGCCCGGCTGGCTTTTTGTTTTTAAAACATGTGTTCTAGAACTGGGTAGTGGTGGCACACACCTATGATCCCAGAGCTCAGAAGGCAGAAGCAGACAGATCTCTGTGAGTTTGAGGCCAGCCTGGTCTACAAAGCAAGTGCCAGGACAGGCTCCAAAGCTACACAGAGAAACCCTGTCTTGAAAACAATCAAACAAACAAAAAAATGTGTTCTAGGCATCAAACTAGGATCCTTGATAGCGCATCTGAGCCATCTCTTCACCTCTGTTAGCAATGCTGAAGATGAAACCCAGGGCCTCAGTTCATGCCAGGAAAGAATTCTACCGCTGAGCTACAGCCTGATAACACATTTACTTTTTAAAGAGACTTTTTGACAGGACCTGCAGTCTAGCAGCCATCCATCTTACAGCCCACAAAGCCTTCCGCATATCTGACCCCAAACTTAACAACTGCCAAATGCCCAAGCTTTCCGTACCTGGCTTGTAAGCTTTGAGGGGCCTCTGCTTCATGGAGTTGACGATGTTGGCCACAGCAATGTTGGCATGCAGGCCAGCGTGATAGGCCATCTTGGGCTCCTTGATATCAGCACAGTCGCCGATGGCGTAGATGTTGCTGTACCCTTCCACCTGGAGGAACTCGTTCACCTTGAGAGCACCGTTGCTGGCCAGTCTATTCTCTGCTGGGCAAGAAGACACCCCTGAGCAGCCTTGTTAAGTCGCCTCCGGAACAGTGGAACAAGTCCCAGGTGTGGGTCCAGTCACTTCAGAGACGTGTGCTTGGAAGTGACACGCCCACCGGCTGCTCATCCTGCCTGAGGTTCCCGTCCAAGCCCCTTCCTGCCAGGTCAAGCCTGAGGCAGAGCACCGGAAAGCCACCTCACACAAAAGAGAGCTCTTTGCAAGTCCCCTGGCTCTCAGGTCTTGAACTGCCCTTGGAACATACATCGTAATATGTTTAAAATAGATTTAGCCCTTTCCTAAACAATAAGCTTCCTTTAAGGGACTTAAAACAACGTATCTTCTAAAATACCTTGGAATACTGAGACAGTAAACTGGGTGCTCTCTCCATTACCCCTGTGGGCCACCTTCCTTCTAGACTGAAAACTAACTTCCTGCTGGATCTGGCAGAGACTGGTCAGGAAAAGGGTGCTCAGCCTTTGGTGACAGGTGCCTGGGGATGCAGTGCGACCATGGGGCTTGGCCACTGAGTCTCACTTTCATGTAGATGCTTAAACACACATCGGTCCACCGTCTGTCCCTCTGGCATCTGGATATTGAGCTTTAAGAGATGAGGCCATGTTACGGTCCCCACCCTCCCCGAACGGAGGTCTGGAACTGAAGTACCAGGTGCTTAGGTCTGGGGTTGGAGAGAGCAGCATATCTATCTATGGAGGGGGAGAGCCTGACCTGGGACTTCCTCAGCTTCCTTATGGGAAGCATCAGGAAGGGAAGCCATTCTCCCCACTCTGAAGCCTGCTTCCATCTCGGTCCACTAGGTGGAAGCCCTTAACCTCAGAAGATTCTGGCCTCCAAGCTGAGCAGGCAGGGCCTCTCGCCTAAACTTAAAGTTCAAGATCTATGGGATAAAAGAGGAGACAGGGTGCCGGTTCAGGTGGGAAGGGCTGTGGTGTGTCTAGCATAGAGAGAAAGGAGGCGGCTGGGGGGGGGGGGCAGCTATGCCTGGACCACGCACTCACCAAAGGCACTGTGGTAAGCAGAGCTGTTGATCTTGATCCCGTTGCACAGGATCACCAGGTTGGTGGCCACCTCCGTGCCCTTGTCCGTCTGCACCTTGATGTAGTCCCGGAACTCACTGAGAGGCAGTTCCTCCAGGTTGCTCACCCGCTCGCCTGTGGAGGGGTCCGAGACAGGGAGCTGGCACACACCAAGGCAGACCACGGGGAAAGTGATCACTCCCCTCGTGACTTTCCCCCTCAGTCTGCTCTCCCGCCCCACCCCCACGCAGCAGAATGTGGACAGCCGACCCCACGGGATCCATCTGGAGGAAAGTTCCCGGAAGCTGCTGAAGGGAAGTGAAATCAAGCTTCCCAAGTTCTAGGAAACGGTACTCAACAGAGGGCCCCTTCCTGTTCCGAAGGGCAGCTTGTTTGTCCCGTCTAAGCGGAAGGCCCCTAGTATAGCACAGACCAGAAAGCAGAGAAAGCGTCCAGTTGGTAGGGTACTTGCAAGATGTGCAGAAAGTCCTGTGTTCTATACGCAGCCCCGAAAAACTATGTATAGTGTGTATGCCAGTGCTCTGGAAAAGGAGGCGGGAGGATTACAAATTCAGTCCTTGCTGACAGTTTAAGGCCGACCTGGTCTACATGAGATTCTCTCTCTCAAAAGTTAAAAAAAAAATAAAAATAAAAAAGAAGGGGCTGGAGAGAGGACTTTTTCCTCCAGGAGACCCAGATTTGATTCCTAGCATCTAAATAGAGGCTAAAAACCATCTGTAACTCCAGTTCAAGGGGATCTAATATCCTCTTCTGGCCTCCAGAGGCACTGGGCACGTACATGGTACATAGACATGTACACAGGCAAAAATCAGCACACATAAAATTAGTTTAAGGGATAGATGAGTGGATAGATGTATGTATGTGTGTATGTATGTGTGTATGTATGGATGGATAGATGAATGGGTGAATTGGTGATGAATGGATGGATAGGTGGGTGGACAGGTGGGTGGGTGGATGGATGGGTGGGTGGATGGGTGGGTGGATGGGTGATGGATGGATGGATGGATGGCTGGCTGGCTGGATGGATGGATGGATGGGTACGTGGCAAAAGGCAGAGAAAGTGAGGGGATCTGTTTGAAAGGAAAGTGCTTCCAGTCCTCGGGGACCAGTCACCAAAGGAGGCTGTGACAGCTGAGTGGGGCTTCCACAGCAACTGCCTCATACCCTTATGCACAGAACACAGAGGGGACACGCAGGTGCCATCCCACTCCAAATACCAGGAGCATCTCTCTCTTCCTGCTCTAGACAAAAAAAAAAAAAAAAAAAAGCCACACCCAAAATCAGGGAAGTGGGGATGGATGCCTTTAGTCCCAGCACTCAGGCTACAGAAGCAGGTGGAATATTAGGAGGCAGAGGCGGAGTGAGATCCAGGAGGCAGAAGCGGAGTGAGTTCCAGGAGGCAGAAGCGGAGTGAGTTCCAGGACAGCCAGGGCCACACAGAGACCCTCGATGCCTCAAATTGCATGCCAGTTCCATCTTCCACAGAGACAGGAAAAATGAAAACATGGGGCGGATCCTTTAGAGGCACTTAAGTCAGCCAGTGAATAGCACCCCCTATCTGTCGTTGTGCCTAACTACAGCCGGTCCCTCTAGCCCTGTGACTTTGACTTCCCGCTGCATACAGCTCAGGCAGGCTCCCGCGTCTGAGACTTCCTGATGCTCTCTGGATACAATGGGAAGGAGGGGAGCCTGAGCGGATGAACCACAGCTACAGCCCCAACCGGCGGCCATGGCTGGGCCACGGGCAGCGTATCAGCAGGTGGGGGCTGGACAGGAGGGGCTTGTCACACGTACTCAACAGCAGCTGCACACCCTTCCGGAGGAGGATCTCTTTTACTTCCTGCCGCACACTGGGCAGGAGCTCCTTGTCGGCCAACTGTACTTTGGAGTGGATGAGAGTGACCTGGAACAAACACAAACAAACAACGCAGGTGTTGAGAGGGGAGTCCTGAGTCTCCCCTCCTACTTCTCATGTAATACTGAGGAAATGAGCATGGGAGACAAACTCTACACAGCAGCCAGGGCTCCAGCCTACCTCTCAGGACTCAGTGCCCCTGAACCAGAGGACCACCCATGTGCTACTGCCCAAATCCACACCTCACCTAAGGCAAACGGACAATGTTTTCAGGATGTGCAATTGTATAATCAGTATATAAGCTGCTAGCATTCCGACCCCACACCAGGCTGATAGCAACACTGCTCTAGTTGTAAAATGAGCCTCATTGGCATATCCGCTTGCTGTCTCAGCAAGAAGACATGCACTCAGATTGTGACCACCGTCCAGGTCAGACTTGGAAATCAGGCTGTCTCTCCGGCCTGATGGCACAGGCCTGTAATCTCAGCCACTGTGGAGGCTGAGGTAGGATGATCTCAGGTTTCAGGCCAGGCTGAATTCCAGACCAACTGGCTACTGAGTCAGATCCTGTCTCCAAAAGTAAAAAGAGACCGCACAGTGGTGGTATACACCTTTAATCCCAGCACTCAGGAGGCAAAAGCGTGGAGATCTTTGAGTTCGAGGCCAGCCTGGTCTGCAGAGTTAAGTTCTAGGACAGCCAGGGCTACAGAGAGAAACCCTGTCTCCAAAATAAAATAAAACATAAAAAGAAGGCTGGAAACATAGCGTACGGGTAGAATGTTTGCTTAGCACATACGAAGTCTTAGAAGGAAAAGGGAGAGGAGGGAAAGACAGAAAGAAAGGGAAAGCGGAGAAGAGGGGAAGTGGGGACTTGACTGGGTTTGAAATCCCATCTCTGACACCTGGACCAGACATCTCCTGACACTCACCAGAATTCAATTGTCCCACTCAGGAACTGTGTAATGATGGACGAGAAAACACATTCACGGAGGGAGGGCTGGCAAAATGGCTCACCAGGTAAGGTGATTGCCACCAAGCCTGACAACCTGAGTGTGAACCCAGGACCCACAGGGTAGAAGGAGAGAAACAGCTCCTATAGTTGTTCTATGATCTCCTCATAGAGAGCAGAATGTGGCATGTACACACACACACACACACACACACACACACACACACTAAAGTAAGTAAAAATTTTAAATTTTTTTTTGAGACAGGGTCTCTCTACTTCAATAATTCTCAACCTGTGGTCACAACCCCTTTGGGGGGGTTTAAACAACCCTTTCACAGGGGTCACCTAAGACCATCAGAGATATCAGATACCTACATTACAGTTCAGAAGAGTATCAAAATCACAGGTATGACGTAGCAATGAAAATCATTTTATGGTGGGGGTAACCACAACATGAGGATCTGTATTAAAGTGTCACAGAATCAGGAAAGTTGAGAACCACTGTTCTGCATGGTCCTGGCTGTCCTGGGACTCGCTATATAGACCAGGCTGGCCTAGAACTCACAGAGATCCTCTTGCCTGTGCCTCCCAGGTGCTGGGATTAAAGGGTGCTACTATGCTCGTCCCTAATAAAAATGTGGTAAAGGAGGGAACTCAGCACACGCCAATCACACACGTGCTCCTACATGCCTACTAATACAACATAGATCCTATCCTAAGTTAGTTGAAACGTACTACTTCAGACCGTCTTTATCCCCGTGACATGACAAGAATTCTGGTCTGTTCCTGGTTGCTGACACAGAGCTCTGAAGCCTTGTAGTGCTGGAAGAATCATTTGTTCTGATATTTGGCCCTAATTCCTAACCCAGTGAACTTTGTAATTCTCTGAGTGACAAACTACTGGATGCCTTGGAATTTCTTGGGTGACAGGAGCATCATTCAATCTGATGGGACAACGCCACCAGAATCAAACCACAGTGGGAGCTTCCAGCCCCTGCCCCAATCTCCCAGGAAGCCCAGGGAGCTGGAGGTGGAGTTCCACAGTTCATCATGCCAATGAAGAAGCCTTCAAATCCCCCTGCAAGACTTGGAGAGCCTCCTCATGAATGAAGGTGGCATACCCCAACTCCAGGGAGAAAGAGGCCCCTGTGTTTGGGATCTCTTTATCTGGCTGTTTGTATATGTCCTTTAAAGGCTTATTTTATTCGTTTTAGTTACACGTCTGTATGTGGATATGCGCACATGAATGCAGTGCCTATCGAGTCCAGGAGAGGGCACTAGATCCCCTGGAGCTGGACATAGAGGTGGGGTGAGCCCCACATGTGGGTGCTAAGAACCAAACCGGGGCCCCCTGCAAGAGCAGTATGAACTCTTAACCATCAAGTCATCTCTCCAGCCCCATCTGTGTCCTTTAAAACCTCTTTTGTGGTAAGCTAGCAGTGGTAAGCAAGCTTTATCTCTGGGGTCTATATGACACTCTAGCTGCTATAAAACCCAATGGAAAAAAACTTTCCGCTTATAGCTGGGTCAGAAGTGTTATTTAACCAGGGACCTACGACTCCACTGTCATCGGAGGTGGGAGCAGCCTTATGGGGCTGAGCCCTTGGCCTGTAGTGTATGTGCCAATTCCAGGCAGCTCTGGAGTTGAACTGTATCACGGGACACCCCACTAGTGCTAGTAAGATCAGTCAGTGTTGGAAGAGACCCACTCTGCTCATCACAGAAGCACTGAGAACAAGCGGGGGAGGGTGGGCTTTCTATGCAACACGCATGAATCAAAATGAATGCTTTAACTACATCCATCAGTCACCATAATTTCCAGCCATTTGTCAGAGAGTAAGCAAATAATTAAATTATGCCAGATTGATTTTCCTTGTGGAAGCTGACCATCTCTCCCCAGGGAGAGGAGTGCTGTTCACAGGCTCTTTGTGGCTCGAAGAAGCTCACTCACATGAGCTAAGGCTGACCTACGTGACCACCATGCGGCTGTCCAGGGCAAGCGCTGCCAATCAAACATACCAAGAAACTTCACAGCAAAAAGAGAACATCCAGGCCTCATCCCAAAGGCTCTCACTTGGAAGGAGAGACATGGGCGGTTGGGTTTATGAGACAACTCGCTGGCCCTCCTCTCCCCACGTTCAGAGCTCTGTACAGCCAGGAGCTGAAGCAGGAGGCTCTTCTTGCTATGTGGAGTGACTGTGTGTGGAATTGCTTTAGTACAAGATGGAAAACACTCTGCTCATGCATGTGGGGCTCCAGCCTCCCAGGACCCGAGCAAAGTCCTGGTATTGCTGGAGTGGGAGATGGGTAAAGGTAAAGGTGCTTGTCCCCAGGCATGATGATATGGGTTCAAATCCCAGGGGAGACAGGGTGGAAGCAGAGAATTGACTCCCACAGGATATCCTCCGACTCACACCGTGGCACTTGTGCATGCACACACACAAAGATATTATATATGTGTATATATATATATATA